>NC_090210.1:15383165-15712332 GCF_033026475.1 Channa argus
TAGATATCTTGGAATAATACAGATTTCTGAATACATCTGGGTCTCTGCTATACAAATTTATCCAAAAATTCATTATAATCAACTTTAAAGTCACTGCCCCAGTTATCCCCATACAGTTATCAATGACAAATTCTAACAGCAGAAACCCTTTTATCTTGAATTTTAACCTTAAATATTTTATTTCTTAGTTACACAAAAACGCTCAAACTTTAAATACTGAGTTAGCAGTCTCGGCTGTAGATGACTTAAGTGCTTAACTTGTGCATAAACCATCTAGTAGAAGAACACTTCCTGGCTTTGGACTTTTATTTTTTAGCCCCTTTTCCCACTTCCTGTTCCTAGTCCTTTCCTTTAGCTTTACCTTTCGTTATCCCTCATTATTGTTTGCACCTCACTATTTAGGTCCAGCTTTCTCCACAGTTCCCTGCCAGATCCCCATCTCTCTCCCAGCCTACATGCTGAACTCGTGATTTACCAGACCATAGCAATCCTGACTGAGGTTTGGTGTATATCTGTTCATTTATCCCCTTCGTCTTTTCCCCGTTTTTAGTTTAGGTTTAGTGGGTTTGCATTTTTGTTGCTCTGCAGATCATTTCTTGTTTCTGTAAAGACAAATTGAATGTTAGTGTAGGTTACCATTGTTTTCTGTGCCATTAAAGCACTAGGAAATACCAGCCTCATTGGCTTCTACCATACAATCAAATACAAATTGGACAGAGGGGCTGTACTGAATAATGTGTATGTATGAAGAAGTGCTGTAAGTTAAGGCTTTGAATGTGCTACATTAACATTTTGGGGGTCTACTGGCTGTAGTTCAAAATCAAACTGTCAGCAAATGTGTTGCATTTACTCACTCCTGATTCAGAACTTTCACAAAGCCTGTATTGTTCTTCAAACGTCTGGAGATATCACCGGCTTATGACCGGTTTCTACTATTGTAACTGCTTCTACATAGAAAATGTAAAAGTGATGACGTGCAGTTGGGGGACATGGCTACCATTTCATGAGATTTACCCTGTTTTTCGGTTGGCGAGTTGGAGGCTGGGTTCTGACTTTCAGTGGTGATTCTAAAAAGCATTGCCATAGTAGGTCAGTGCAGTGCCTTACCTTTGTGACTACAGCTGTGCTCCGGTGGTTTGCTGGCTTGTAAATAAACTGATTTTGCAAAAAGCCAATAGAACACTATTCATGTATTTATTGTTTTTAGTTTTCTCATATTTTGTGTCATGCTATTGTGATTTAATGTTATCAGGAAGGATTTTTTTTCCCAACTATCAAAGTTGTATGATTTAAACAACTTTGAAGCCAAAATCATGCGGGTAAGTCATTCTGACCACAGGCACAGGTAATCGGACCACATTAATCAATCAAATCAATCCAAATGTTATTTATATATAGCACCTTTTATACAAATAATGCAAAAATGCTTGAAAAGGTGTACCAAGCAAAAACAAAGGTAAAAGTAATAGTGAAAATAAATAAATGAATAGGACACATAGATCACAACACCGCACTTGCATCCCCCACAGTTAGTACAGTTTGAAGTAACTTCACATTCTTTTAAACAATGACAAGCCAATTTCACCACTGTTAATAGTAATAGAAAAAAAAAATACTTGAGACTTGACACGATTTCTCTACTTGTAAAGAGTGTATGAAAGTTTCTGAATACTTAAACATTTTCTGGATTTCTGCATAAATTTCATCTAAAACATAATTTTATAAGTTTTCATGCAGTCCTGAAGTTAGCGCTGCAATTTACTAGACGTTTATCTCACATTAGGTTACATCTACAAAGGACCGTGTTAGATTTGCCTTGCACAATGTTATTTGTGACAAACAAGTATGATTACTGGGGATCAGTGCTTCAATACAAATTACACAAGTTACAGTAGTTTAAATTGCAGTTCTGTCGACAGGAAATTTAGCTGAGATTGTCTTTTTCTACATTTCCTAGACCCAAATATTCAGATGTGAACTTTAACACAGATGTTTCACTTGCTATTAATGTTAACTGATGTTCTCTGTGTGCAAAACTGTTTGGTCAAAGCCAAAATTCCTCCCTTTATAAAAACTGCTGGCATTCGTAAATGGCACATTATACCAGAGGCAATGTTGTTTGACTCATTTACATGTTTGGCTTCTAAAAGTATCTGGCTTCTGTATGTGTGTAGAAACCTCAGGGTGAACGATCCTTGTGTTTTTCAGTCCCGATGATGAACCGAATCCAATCCCTGACACAAACACATTCATTTGGCTTTTGAAATAAACATTTCCACCTTCGTGTGAAACATGTACAGTAGTTGACCCAACTGGTAAACGATACTGAAAGAAAATGGTTTTAATTATCTCTAAAGCAGTAAATCATTCAATAAACTGATTTACCTGACAACACACTATAATAGGATAAATACACTTGGAACATCTGTGCCATAACCAGAAAATAAGGCTGTATTAAGAACAATCTATCAGCAGTAAGCGATTACAGCTGTGGGGGTGGGGTGGGGGGGTAATGCTTTTTAAGTAGCCTCATCTCCAACACAGAGCACTTCATTCTCTCATTTATCCATGCCAAGAAGGTTGAAGGTAGCAAGCCAGGCGGATCCTATCAATTAATGAGATGTCAACAAGCATGTCTCCATTATTCATGCGTGAACACTCACACCGCCATAATAAAAGCCCTCAGCTCATGGGAAACTGCCTGAGAATGTAATGCTGTTTTTTTTTTTTTAAATCAGCAGCTTTACAAGGCAGACTAACTAACCAGAGAAGGTTTATTTTTGTAATGCTAAGGATTTGGAACCGATCGAGACTTCCCTTCTCAGTGTTGTTTAGAGCCACAGAGTTTAAGTAAGGTAGGCAGGATTCTGGACTGGATGGTTCGTCTCAATGTAAAATCCGATTCAAAGAGAGAAGACTGCTGTTTCTTCAGAGAAAGATCATTTCCAAAAAGCAATTTTTCAGTCAGTGTTTCTGAGGCAGTTTCTCCTATGCTTTCTGTGGTTTACTAGGGGATTGGGCATTAGACAGATAATAATAATGTAATATTGGACTCTAGACTTAGGTTTGATGCTCATCAGGAAAATGTGTAAGGCCATCAAGACAAATTCAAACTGTTTCTGTATCATGTGTGTACATGATTATGTATATCTGTCAAAACTGCTCAATTCTGTATTGATGTTATGATAGTATTCCTACTGTGAAATTATTTGGGGCCAAGCCTACCAGTCATAAATCAAGAATCCAATGTCACTAGACACACAAACTTTAAACTTGTTGGCATCATTGTCAAACTCAAATATAATTTCCTAGGTTTTGACATACCATTTTTCTTTCATACGGATTATATTTATTTTTTAGTTTTAAAGCCCACCCAGGGAGGGAGCTGCAAATAAGCTTTGGGTAGACACCCATATGCACTGCATTGGTTACCTTTGTGTGCCTATGTTTAACTGCATACGTCATTAACAAACAAAAAAAACCCAACAATAACCTCCCCCAGCCTCCACTCTGCTGGACCTACTCCATCAGTGTCCCCCTTTCTTCCAATCTTGCTGCTGGATGTGCCTTGTGTTTATTTTGGGTGTGTTTGGCTTGAAGGAAGTATGATTAAAATTACATGAGATCCTCAGACTCCATGTAAGAAGTGTCAATTAAACAGTGTGTTCACAGTCAGTAACGCCGACCTGAGAGAATGTATAATTAACTACAATAACTCAAATTCACTTGTGTGGGTTTTACGGTGGCTGTGTACGGGCTATATGAGTGGAAATCAATAGATCTTGTCCACAGCAGACAGCACAGAGTTGTTATATCAGGAAAGGCAGCAAATTATGACAATGCTCCATTTACACTTTACTCTTCAATTGCCTTTGATCTAGAATGAATTCAGATTCTGTTGTTGCATGAAAATAAAGGTTGTCCTCCTCAAATCTAGAAGTAGATGGGAACACACCTGAAGAACAACAGTTTTAGTTAGAGTCTGTTTCATAGGAGGCTTCCGCTGCACCTCTCCACAATAAGATAAGTATTGAAGCATATTACTAGTAAGAAACATGTGGAAAAAAATGCACACTGTCCCTTTAAGCCTGCTATGATAGGATTGATTGATTCACATCAAGATTAGATTTAAAAACCTGGAATTATGAGGGGAAAGGGAATGTTGAGTTGGATTATGGCAGGAGCCCAACACAGTTGCAGGAGGACAGAGGGGGATCTGGGCTGTTTGTAAAAATGGACAAAAAAGTTTCTATTTTATATGCAATATTAATAAAAGTTAAGTGAAACAAGTCATAGTAGCAGTTCTTTACACTATGCCCAATGAGTTTTCTTTCTTTCTTACATTAACAATGGATCATTAAAAGCAACATGATTAGCTTTCAAGTTGTGACATTAATACTCTTTCCTCTCGCATTTGCTGTCATCACACTGTCAACTATCCCATTATGCAAAAAATGTCCATATATTAAGAAAAAAAGAAGTCAAAGGCATCTCTGGTAATCACAGAATTATCAACCAACTGTGCAGCTCTGTGAAGTATTTTAGCCTTTTGTCCTATTGTTTTTGTTCATAGATTCTGTCTTTAAACATACTGATTTTATTAGTCATGAACTAGCAAATATTCTGTTAGATGTGTTTGAACTTTAACAGTGTTTAAACATGGACAGAAAACCTCCATAGTTTAGAGATGCAGTTATAGTTTTCTACAGTTATAGGTATATTCTTTATGTGCATATATATTTGTTTAGCTTTGTTTTCATTGTGACGCACAGTGAATCTATGCTGCCACTTCACCAATAATCTGCAGGTGTTCAGGTTTTGCCAACCTCCGAACTCACTTTTCTTGCTTTGAAAGCTGTGACAAACCTGCACAACCTCTGTTCCGGCCTTTATTCATAGCTTTGACATCAAATGCAATTTATGACACATGCAATCACTCTGTGCATGTGAGGACTGTGTGGAGTCACATGTGTGGAAAATCTGTTTGTACTTTTATTCATGTTCTCTTACAATTCCTGTCAGTGGGCACAGACTAATATAGGAACTCACATGTGTGTTTCAAACTGTGCAGCCCAGCGGCACAGCTAAGATGTTAGCCGCTTTAAAACAGCTTTAACAATGTGTCTTTGTGGTAAAGAATGTACCCCGTTACAGCTGCCAGGACTTTATGATGTGAGTAAGATAAGCTGTTCAAGTTGTTCACGCAGACACACAATGTGTGGCCACTTGTATGAATGGCTCGCTCAAGCCACTCTTTCACTTTGCAGGGTGACACAGTTTGAAGAGAAAAAGGGGAAAAGCAAGATTTGAGAAAAAAAAAATGGTGCTTGACAATAGTCACTGTGTGGATAGAAGTTGTTGCCTGGGGGCTGAAAGAACCCACTCTGACTCTAAAGAGAGACATTCCTTTTTAAAGCAAACTAGATTTTAATTGGAAACATCACTGGGGTCAATATCGTATCGAGGATCTGCCAAAGAAAAAGCTATGTTCCATTCCTTACGGTTGGACAGATGGCTTTCCAATTCAGCTACCACTGTGGTAGCCAGACATGTGAAAAAGCCGATGTAAGAATTTGATTTTGTTATGCATTTTCATTGACTGAGTACAAGAAGAGCTCAATACAGGTTCACTTCTTTCTGGAGAGCTATTCCTGCACTAAATCAAAGTCTGGAAAAAAAAATAAAAATAAAATAAATAAATAAATATATGCACACAGACAAATGTCGCTATTCTTTCATTTTAGGGAATGAAGTCTTGTTTATGGTATACACTGCTAATATGAGAAGGGCATAGAATAAATGTAGATGTATTGAAGTTTAAGCACAGTGCAATTACTATTGTACTGTACTGAATGAAAACTCTGTTGCACTTTTGTACCATGATATATGGTTTCTGAAATATGTATCACTAAATTTCTGTTTCTATTTTCTCTGAAATAGAAAATAGCAAAATCAGAAATATAAAACAGGACATTTCCAATATCATTAGGGTCCAGTCTACATGCACAAACCAATGTACTGGCTACAGTGAGAAAGATTTGTCTGGGTTTATAATTCTGTGTATTCATGTGACCATAATGAGGTTGGGGGGAATGTGCAATTCCAATAAGAACTTAGTTATTACTCTGACATTTTTGGTTACCACTATTGACAGGGATACTATACTGACCCAAATTCATTGCTTATAACTGATAATGTTTTTTAGACCTAGTAACTGTTAAATAAAATGTATAATTCTATTGAGATAAACAACCTCTTCCAAGGGAGTCTTGGTTAATACGGAAACAAACAGCAAACAGAACAATAAAGCAACAATTATTTTGACAAAGTGCCTTTAAATTCTTTGTATTCATTGATAGACTCACTATAATGTACTTTTAGTGGTTTAATGTTTCATGATTATAGCAATGCCACTTAAGATATTTTATATGAGGGAAATAAATGTGTACACTGCTTTATTGATGTTAGACTAAACCTGCAGATTTTGTATTTGCTTTGCAGAAAAACATAAAAGGCTATCAAGTATACTTCAAATCCAGAACAATTAAATAGTTATTAACATAGTATGTTTTAACACATACAGAAATTTACATCAATCACGCTGCTGTATTATGGTCAGGAATACTAGTTAAACAAAAGAAATGACATTTGGTTATCAGATTGAGACAGTTTGAAAGACACTGTGTTTGCTGTGTGACACTCTGTGACAGTGCCAATGATGTGATGCCTAAGCAAACAAAGCTAAGCTCTGTGAGGGTGTCATGTGGATGTCAAGAGCTGGAGATCAGTTCCAGTGGGAGGGTGTGGCGAAAATTGGCATATTGGGGACAGAAACGATGATATGCACCTACAGACGCAAATTTACATTGAATGACGTATATCCTCGTCTTTCCTGTGGCGCCACCCTGGCATTTTGCACCCTTAGGCAAAATTACATGCCCAATGCCATGGGATGGTCCTGAATGGGATGAAAACAAAATTAGAAGGAGCACATTTTTCAACTACGTGTTGCCATGAAATATGAACAAACATCTGATTAGTGTATTTTGATCTAAGTTAAAAAGGTTTGCACAGCGACATTGTGTTCTGTGCCATTTATTTATCTGTGACATTTATTTATAATACGGTATTAGAATAGAGAACTGGTGAGATGATTGCAGCAATCAGACTATTCCTCACCTTCAAAGAGGTGATAATTTAAAACAAGTAACATCTGTTTTTTCCTTGAGGTTATTTTTTTTCCTGCATCAGCAAATGACTAACATGATTTTGATTGTTTAATAGAAGCTTGAGTTGGATGAGTTGGGATAGTAAATGTTAAATACAGACTGTGATACTGAAGTTTATAAGTCAGGTTAATGAGTGAAGATGCACAGTTATTTTTACAATATCATCATCAAAACATCGAGAAATTCCATTTGTTTTCCTACCAAATATATACACAGCCAACCCCGTAACACTATAAGCAACCTTTAAACCAATAAATAACACTTTCAAACTTTTCAAGTTGAACCTGTCACAAAAATGTTAATTCTACTAAGTGTTTATATTGAGGTCACAGTTTGTGGTGGAGTTGTACTGGAGGGCAATATTTTAAGTGGTGACTCTAATGTTTTGGCTTATGGCTCAGAGGCGTCATCTGTTCAAGAAAGCAACACGGCCATATCGAGATGTGAGATTTAGATGTGACTCAATGACTTTACCTCAGAAACCTAAATAAGTGCCATTTCATTTACAGTGGGACAAGTACTGTACTGAGGGACAGTGATCATTCTCTGTAGAATTCATGTTATCCTTTGTTCTTACCTGGTAACTGAATTTAGCAGCAGCAGCAGCTGTTGATATGGACCATGGTGACAAGTAACCGGCTGTAGAACACAGCAGTAATCATTATCACTGTGCATCCGAGTTCACCAAGGCTTCAAAGGGAATTGCACCAATTTTAAAATTTCAAACATGCTCTTTGTCTGCCATAAGACAGTTCTGTCAATACTTGTGAAAATGAACGACTTTTTCCTGCTGCTGAGGAGGTGACACTTGGCCATTGAATTAGTCTCTGGGATATACAGTAGAACCTGCCCGATTTGTTCACCAGTACAAAAATGGATCTTCTGCATAAATTGTATCTGCTATAAAAAAAACTATGACTACACTGAGTCAATATCTCATTTACCATTTCATCTACTTCTAAGTTTTTAACACAGTCTCATTAGAAATTCAAGTCTTCTCAATACACAAACTAGATAAAACTGACTGAAAATTTCTAAATGAAGAGAAATACGATGCTTGATTACTGTATTTTCCGTACTGATGTACCGTACCTTGCTTTAGATTACATTCGAAGTCTAACATATTTTACATGCAAACAAATGACATTTTACAGGATTTTTATCAAGCTTTTTGGTAAATTGGTAAAGGAATAAAATGTTTGGAGATGTATAAAATACTACATATTGTCAAAATAACCTTTGCTTTCAGTACAGTTTGGGACAAAGTATTTGATACTGTAAATAAAGATAACCACACATGACACACACATTGACAGGATGGGACAATGAAAAAAAGCTATGTTTGGTTATTTAACAAATAGATCTGAGGAAATTTGGATTCGGCTAAATAGAAGTTTTAAATTCAAACTGACACAAACTAATAGATTTGACCAGGGATTTAGTGCCTCTTTAATGGAGTTAAAAAACTTTATGATCCTTGAAATAAAGGATTACAAATTTACTTTAATTTGCAACTTAAACTTGACCTTACCTACATGATAAGGGCTTTAAAAGAACAATTCTTTGCCCTAACCTGAATTTGAAGAATACTAATGGATTTAACTATATTAAGGAGTTTTTGTTTATCCTTGCAATGAATTTAGGGATAATACCAGATTTGGAACTGATTAATGGATAAATTAAGGATTGATTTAACATCAGCAGATTTATAGCTGTTATTATAGTACAGAATGTTTTGTTTCAGGGTTAAAAAAACAGTTATGTCCCTGAATTTTCACCAAAATTTTATATGTAAGGGCATTTTACGGGGGGGGGGGCTTTCATTTTAAATTAGATTTAAAACAGTGCTCAGAATAAGAGGTACATTTCTATAATGATATATATTACATATTTTTCAATTCAATTCAACTTTATTTATATGGCACCAATTCACAACTTAATCATTTCAAGGCAATTTATATAATAAAGTCAAGACTATTAAGATATATAGAGAAAATGCAACAAATCCCCCAGCAACCCTAGAGCAAGCCCTAGGCAACAGTTAAGAGGAGAAACTCCCTTTAACTGAAGAAACCTCCAGCAGAACCAGGCTCAGGGTGGGCGGCCATCTGCCTTGAACGGTTGGGGTGAGTGGAAAGTGGAGAGAGAAAAAGAAAAATGCAACAAGAAACAGCAACAAAACATCGGGCAGGTTGATAGGACCAGTAGCTGCACACTGGAAAACACACAGCTCCAATGCCGGGGACACCTGCAGAAAGGGACTGAGACAAGGAGACAGAGAAGGAGAAAGACAACTACGGAAGAAAGAATACACAAAGTTAATGTCATGCAGTGGTGGCATATAAATGTGGGGTGAGAAGAAAGGAGAGAGGGAAGAGGGAATGAAAAGAGCTCAGTGCATCGGGGGTGGTTCCCCCAGCAGTTTAAGCCTATAGCAGCATGAATATAACTGTATCAAAGAGGAAGGTTTTGAGCCTACACTTAGAGTAGAGAGGTTGTTTGCTTTCCAAATCAGAACTGATAGCTAGTTCCACAGGAGAAGAGCTCGATAGCTAAAGTGGTCTATTGGAATGATTTGGAACTAGAAGTAACAAATGCCTGGACTAGTTTTTCAGCATTGCAATGTCACGAAGGTTGAAGAAGGTTGTTCTAGAGATTTGTTTAATATGTGACATAACAAACAAATCCTGGTCAAAAAAAAGTTTTGACGTTCCTTGTAGTAGTACTGGAGGACAAAGCTATGCCATCTGGAGTAATGACATGGTTGGACAACATATTTCTGAGTATTTTTGCCCCAAATACTATGACTCCAGTTTTGTCTGAGTAGAAGTAGGAAATTGTAGGACATCCAGGCCTCTATGTCAGTTTTAAGCTTTAAGTTTGATTAATTGATTTCTTTTAGCTGGTTCCATAGATCAATATAGCAGGGTGTCATCAGCATAACAATGGAAATTTAGTGTTTTCTAATAATGTTGCCTAAATGAGACACATATAAAGTAAACAGTATTGGTCCTAACACAGAGCCTTGTGGAACTCCATAACTAACTTTTCGAAGATTCATTTTGGAAGATTCATCATAAACACGAACAAGTTGGAATCTTTCTGGTAAATAAGATTTAAATCAACCTAGTGCAGTTCCTTTAATCCCAAATTTATGTTCCAGTTTCTGTGATAAAACATTGTGATTAATGGTGTCAGATGCAGCAGTAGGATCTAACAGAACAAGTATAGAGACGAGTCCATTATCTGAAGCCAAGAGAAGATCGTTAGTGACTTTTACCAGTCCTGTTTCTGTACTATGATGAACTCTAAATCCTGACTGAAAGTCAAATTAAAACAAATTATCCCTGTCTGGGCGGTCGCATAATTGTTTTGCAACTACTTTTTCAAGGAATTTAGGGGATAAAGGGGATATTAAAGGGGATATTGGATATTGGTCTGTAATTGGCTACCTTATAGGCCTTTGGTACATAGCATGTTTCTAAGTTGAGGATATCTCATATATATATGTTTTAATGACTCTTTAAAATCCCATATACAGGAAACCAGTGTTCTGTATTGCAATCACTCTGTTGATCGCTTAATTGACCCTAATTGTAATGTACACTTGTCAAAAATCTGAATACTGACAAAACATTCCTTTTAAGTATAGATATACTGTAATATTCCACAAATGTGTGGAAATTGATGTTTTATTTTATTTTTATTACTGTTATAATTGGAAATTAAAGCAGATGCCTGAGGCTCTCCTGGTGGATTTGCCTATCCCAGTGCAGAGCAGCAAACATAAGTTAGTTCACATGTCTGATATAACCCCCTGATGTGCTTCGACATTCGACCTTGAGCTATGTGTGTTACTGTATGTGTGTGTAAGAGAGACAAGACAGAGTGACAGCTGACAGCCCTGCAGGCAGTCAAACAGCAGACTCCCCTAGTGCTGACAATCTCCGGTCAAAACTACAAACACTGACTGTCCATGCTCTTCTATCCCCATATTGGTTGTTTGTCCCTTCTCCTCAGCAGCGTACTGTGCCAGGCATGTTGGACCTTCGTTAGCTTGGTTTTAATGAAAACATACAGACCTGACAAACCTTTTCCAACATCATTCAATAATAAACCCAAAGTAAAGGTTATTCAATCATCATACTTTGGTTAGGTTGGTGCACAAAAAGTACTAGGCTTAGGGGAAGATTGTGGTTCTTATGGTTGTATCTACAAAAAAGTTAATGTTGTGGAAGGGTCATGTTATTGATATTATATTGATATGAAATGAGAAAAAAATAGCCTGTGAAGAAGTCCTGTGTTTTGTTGACTTGACCGTCCACCCCAGCTTCCGTCCATCCTTTGCTTCTGTCATAATTACAGCCACTAGATGTTAGCAACAATGAAATGTAACTACGGGTCATAATAAACCACTGGCACAAATGACATCTGGAGCTGTGTTTTAGGGGAGGAGAGTCTCTCATCCGTGTGATTGTGGATGCATTTGTTGTTGCTCTTATTGTCTCTCTGAGCCTCTAAAGGCTGAGAGAAGCATGATTCTAAAGTACATGTGGGCATGTGTTATGCTTTACAAACAGAATGAATATTTTCTGCATGAGGCTGAGCTTCAATGTCATTCTTCAGATTCAGATTAGTTTAAAAGCAATGTTGTGAGGTACACGCAGGGATGCTTTCTTCATGTTACATACAAACTAATTACAAAAGAGATATTATAGAGTTAAATCCATTTAATCATATTTTATAGTGATATATACATAAATCTGCTTTATTTTGTTATTTTTTTAAGTTAAGAATTTCAGCTTTTATTTTTATATTAGATAATACAATTATGTTCAGTTCCAAAACTACTGGAACATATGACTGACTGGTGTTTCTTGTTAACCACGGGTCCAGTGAGACCTATTGTCAGTTCAAAAAGCTGAAATTATGGTCTTTTGATCTTATAAGCAAATGTCTTCACTGCCCGGCAAAAAACACCACATTAGGCTTCCTATTCCAGTACTTTGAGGTGACTATACAGCATATAACCAAGAGGCCTGCTGAATGCATTACTCAAAATTAAAACTCGGTGTGGAGCTGTGCAGTCTTGCAAAAGGGAAAGAAAAACAAACAGTGTCACACATAAAAAATCTGAGAAACAAAACGTGGAGAATTTCCCTCTTAATATTTCTGATGATGCTGCAGGGTGTCATTGTTATTGACACTTCAGATTGAGTGCTGATCTCACCAGGATGCATAAGGTAAAGTTTCAATCATTCATTATAGAGAGTATGTAAAAAAGGAGTATCAAGTAATTGAGGGAGAGGGAAGGAAACTGACACATGGTACAAGAGCGGGGAAAAACAGCAAATAAATGAGTACGAGTGATTGAGAAGAGGAACAAAGACAGACCCAATTTAGTGTAGCAAGATGAGAAATTAAGAGACATGTGCTTCTGCCAATTATGTGTCCTATAAGTAATGCAAGTGAGCTCATTAGCTAAAGGGCTGGGATCTCCACAACAGGCCACTCCACACTCTGTTTCAATGCTCTTGAATGAATGGCTTTAGAGATTTTAATAGAGACACCCCACGCAGCTCAGCCATTGAGAGCCCATTCAAGAGTGCTGTTTTGTAATGGCCCTTATTTGGACTCATTACAGCCAGTAGCTTTTAATGCATAGTGTTGTACTTAAGTAAAGGTAAGAGCCAGACTTTGTTGCACAGGAGTGACTGTATTGTGAGTTCATTGTACTTTTGGGAACAAAAAGGGGGTCTAATAATGTCAGAGTGTGACAGAAAATGGATTTTGAGTGCAGTGGGTCTTGATGGGTAATGTGAGGCCAAGGCCAACGTTTAGTTTGGTACCAATGATCGCGGCAGTGGTTTGAAGATGGAGATGCATGCAGTTGTAAAGTTGGTTGTTTGAATAGAATTTGAAAAAAAAAGTTTTGTTTTGCTCGAGTTCACACTGAGACTGTATTATCGTGTAATCTGTTATTTCTTAAAGTTATAGGTGGTGCAAGGACATTTGTGCACCTACACTTGGTGTATATATGTCTGTGTGGTCACATTGTCACATTGTTTTGTTGCAACATCCATGCTGACAGTTTTGACGTGGTGCACACAAAAAAATATTACCTTTTTTTTTTTTTACCTTTTTTATTTTATGCAGCTTTTTAAAATTTCTTTTCATCCCAAAGTCTAACTAATACATTGTTTGTGATAACCTTCCCAAGTATCTTTTAGAAATTGTTTTAACATTACTGAATTATCCAAGATGGTTTGTAGTGACAAAAGTGAAACATTTCAACGTCATCATTTTGAACTGATATTTGCCATTTATAAAGTCTAAACTGGGGCTAAAACTTAAGAAGATCAGAAAGTCCAACCATCCAATCCCTGCTCTGTGAATTTTTTTTTTTACTTCAGGATTGCCAATTTCCATTCCTCCTGTCTGCTTTCTCACTAAAGCTTTCCAGCCTCTCTTGAAATCATTATTGCCATCTACGGTTCGGACCAAGAACGATTTTTGACCTGACTCTGCCTGCTTCTGTTGCCAACCGCATGACTGACTAAGGATTATGAGCATTGTTATCTGTCCCTGAAGATTATCACGAGCTCTTGTAACCACATCAATATAAGAAAAGGATTTACCACGCTATGTCTATGCTTTAATTATGCCATGGACACGTTTTTACCAAGCCATGTGATTAGCGGTCTACTACTTTTTACGCAGTCCTGAGCTAAGAGATTTTGGAGTTTGGATATTGTATCACTAAACGGATTTTGGATAACATGTCACCAAAGGATTATTTTTCAATGTATCATTAAAGAAGAATTTCTTTTCATATCAGGGTTGGGAGATTCACCACGGCTACGTTCCACACACTCACTACCAGGTCTGCCTCTGTGTTACGGATCCAGACCACTACCTCATCCCTAGTGGAAACTCCTCCCACCATCTCTCTACCCTTTCTTCAAGTTACTCATCTTTGTCGCTAAGACTTAAAAATATTAATTCTCTCAGAGGCCCTCTTCATCCCCTACATATTCCCAGGAGACCCTGGTTTCTTATTATCATGGTCTTTGTGACTGGAGTTCCCCTTCTAATGGCATGACCATAATTCTGACAGTAGTAGACCGCTTCTCCATGGTGGTTCATTCCATAACGCTTAGCAAGCTGCCCACCTCCAAGGAAACTGCTGACATTCTTCTCACATGTTTTCCGCCTTCATGGCCTCCCCCAGTACCTCAGATTGAGGTACCAAATTCACAGCCAACTTCTGGGAGAAATTCTGTCAACTACTGGGGATCTCAGTCAGCTTGTCCTCCGGTTTTCACCCTCAGTCAAACACTCAATTCAAGAGACTTAACCAGGAATTGGAGACAGGTCTGCGTTTACTGTGCACCGGGGATCCCTCCACAAAATGTGGCCTGGGTGGAGTATGCACACAACTCCTTTCCATGTACAGCCACGGGGCTCACTCCCTTTCAAGTAATCTATGGCTATCAAGCACCATTATTTTCTACCCAGGATTCTGATGCAAAGGTTCAATCGGCCACTGCTGCCGTACGATGTTGTCACCTCGCCTGGCAAGGAAGACACCAAACCCTTCTCAGATCAGTATCTGATTACGAGAATTGGGCCAACAATCAATGCTCTCTTTCCCTACAGTATGCCCGGGTCAGGAGATCTGGCTTTCCACTGTGGACCCTCCCCTTCGGGTGGAGAGTAGGAAGCTTACCCCCCGTTTTGTTTGCCTTTCCCCGTCGCCAAAGTCAATAACCCTGTGGCTGTCAGGTTGCGACTACCCAGGCCACTTAGGATCCATCCCACATTCCCTGTGTTAAAGGTCAAACCAGCACTCACCAGTCAACTTGTTACCGTGCCGTTATTTATATAACAGAAATTAAAAAAAACGTGTTGGCAACATAAAGTATGCCCTTACTGGGGAAGTTGCAATCAAGTGCATCTAAACATCAGCCCTTGAAGAATTGATAATCAGCAAGAAAAATCTGTCTAAAAATAACGGAAAGTGGAAAGGCATGAATGAGGATCCCAAATCTGTTTCTGAACAAACAAGACTTCTGGAACAATGTCCTATAAACAGATGATACCGTAGTGGCCATGTTTGTTAGAAACACAGCATGTTTGGTAGGAACACAGCATTTCAGCAGGGACACCTCCCACCATCAAGCTCAGCGTTGGAGGGGTGATGATTTGGGCTTGTTCTGCAGCCACATTCATTGAGTAGACCATGAACTCCTTTCTATACCAAAGGATTCTAGAGACAAATCTGAGGCCATCTGGCCAACAGTTAAATCCAATTAAAAAGCTATGGTGGGACCTTAAGAGACCTTTGTATAAATGAATGCCCAAAAACCTCAATGAACTAAAGCAATAAGCAGTTATAAAGAAAAGTGGGCCAAATTTCCTCCTCAACAATGTAAGAGACTGATGAAGTAATTGTTTTCTGTATGACTTTAAGTGGTTGCTGGTAAAGGGCGGGGTTTGAATGGGGCTGGTCTTCCTTCAAGGGGCTACTCACTATTGCCCACATGTATTTTTCTGTATGGCTTCATTTTTTGTTCATTTTTCACTGTGCCATTACTTATTTATTTGTTGTTGTTTATCTGAATTTTTTAAGACCTGCTACGATCAATAAATTTAAAGTTTTTATACACACACAAAAAAACATAATTAAAAGACAATTACTAACTTTTGCACATTGGGGGCCTGGTGGCTTTAACGTCCCCACAGCGGATTAGTGTCCACATGTTGATTTGGCTCAGTTTTTACGCTAGATGCCCTTCCTGACACAACCCCTCCCCAGTTTCTACCGGGCTTAGACCGACACTGCACAGCTGGGGATGGCAATGGGCTGTTGGGCTGAGACTTAGACATATAGCTGGGACCGGGCATCGAACGACTACCTTACCAGCTAAACTAAAGCCACCCCCTCTGTATGGTTGTGACCAGTGTCACACCAACTTTTTGCTCTATACATTTAACTAATGAAGGATTTAAAATGTGCAAATGCAGCAGTTTGGTTCGAGCTAAACATAGAAACATCACGGTTGGGTTAAGTTAAGGTTAGTCAGAATGTTGTTGTTTTTTTTTTACAGATGTTTAATATTTACGACCAATGTCATTGACCAATGATGTCTCCACTGAGGTGGACCTACGGTAACTACAGCAAATACTTGTATCGTGAGGTGTGGGAAATTTCTGGATTTGTAGTCAGATGGAAAAGTTAATTCTCAAATGGTGCCTGGTGTGCATCTCAGTTTAGCAGCCTCCTACAGTGATTTTTCTCCACAATGAAAAATGCATTAAAAAAATAAATTAGTTATGAAATTAGAAACAGGCATTGTCATTAGCTTTTCATTGCAATGATTAGACACAGCAATAGCTTGAAAAACTCATCACACCCTGAATAATAATGAATGAATTTACAAAACACATTATTAATAAATGCAAACTCTAATAAATAAAGCCTTGTTGACACAGGCCATCATCATTTATGTGCCTGAGTAGTGATGTTACAAACTGTGGTTTGATGAATCTGTTGACAATCTTATTTCCAAGGTCTTTAAATGTGCAGATGCTTGTGAAACTGTTTATTTAGGTAAAACATGCACATTATTCACATTCACACCTCTGTGTTGGTAACTATAATAAATGTGTATGTATTTATTACATACACATGGGGTGGGGTCGGGTGGGGGGGATGATAACATGCAACTCAGGCAATGAGAAGATTTAGTGCAATGTGAAGTACCAATTGTCTGTAAGCCACTTCTCAGGAAGCAAAACAAAGCCAAAGAAAGCATGAGTTTCAACAGCGTGGTGGGCTATTGGTAATCTTTTTACATTTCACTACGTAAAACATAATCAGGCTTGTGTAATGTGTCATAATCCAGCTATTCATCTATTATCTTCACAGATTAATATTACAATGGCTGCAGCCAGCTTTTACTGGGCAAAAGGGCAGGGCATACTCCGGATGGGCTGCCAGTCTATCAGAGGGCCTGCATCTTCATGCTTTGTAAAAAATTACGGTGTCTGAACAGCTCGAGTGTATGCTGTTATTGAAGTAAACTGTAGCAAACAAAATATTAGCATATTCGTAAATGTCTGCCTGATCACATTCCCAAGGCGTCAAAAACCTGCTGTTTTGGGTTGTTTTTACCTTTAGCTTTGATTTCAGCAAATGAAACAAAATAAATTACACTCAGGTGACTGACATCACAGATACACACTTTAAAGAAGTACACTTTAAAGTCCTCCATAATGCCAGAACAGTATATTATTCATCACTAATAGAGGAAAACAAGACCAGCCCCCAGTTTCTTTTCAGCACTGTAAACAGACTGACTAAGAGCCGTATTCCAACTAGACTGCTCATGGAAACTTTACCCTTAAAAGATATGTACATATCAAATATCATTACTCTATCTTTAGAAACTGTCTATGTACCACAGGCATATAATGTAGCTGTAATTAAACCACTACTTAAAAAATCCTGTCTTGACCCAGGCATTTTAGTCAATTACAGACCAATATCCAATCTCCCCTTTATTTCTAAAGTCCTTGAAAAAGTAGTTGCAAAACAGTTATGCGACCACCCATACAGGAATAACTTGTCCCTCTCTGCACGTGTCCCCGGCTTTGAAGCTGTGTGTTTTCCAGTGTGCAGCTACAGGTCCTACCAACCTGTCCAGTGTTTAGTTGTTGCTTTTGTTGCTCTTTTCTTTTCTCTATCTCCACTTTCAACTCACCCCAACCGGTCAAGGCAGATGGCCGCCCACCCTGAGCCTGGTTCTGCTGTAGGTTTCTTCCGTTAAAGGGAGTTTTTCCTCTCCACTGTTGCCTAGGGCTTGCTCAAGGGGGGATTGTTGGGTTTCCTCTATATATATGTTTATGGTCTTGACTTTATTATGTAAAGTGCCTTGAGGTAGCTTATGAATTGCACTATATAAACAAGGTTGAATTAAATTAAAAACACCAACATTTTTATTTTAAAATCTATTATCAGTTTTTCAATCTAAAACTCATAAGAAAATGTTTTTATTTGCCTAATAATATCCTCCTTCACTGGGTGTAATTCCTAAATGTTTCAGCCAATATTTTTGAACAAACCCTTAAAATAAAGACGAAATTCTACAGTTTGTACACTCCTTGACAGTTTCATTTCAAAACCACTCTCTCTAAATTCAGGGATGATTTAGGTACTGCATAATCTTTTTACTTCCAAACTTGTATTCAATGTTTGTGCAGGTTGTCTTTCTTTAATGTTGGATTAAGTTTGAAGATTTGAGACAGTTTAGTATGAGTATTTTTTTTTACCGCAAATAGAATTTAGAGCTTGCAATGATCATCGAAAACATTGATAAAATTGCAAAAAGGCAAAAATGAGCAAAACTGTGTTCATGAGAAATGTAGTTGTGGTGTATTAGAACTGCTGGAGTGTTGCACAAGCATTAGCTTAGAGAGGCAAAGGTGTACTTAAGTACTCAAGTACCTCTGCCCTCCTTGTTTTACAACCTAACCACTGCTTTTTACCTGGATCAGATTTGATCAGTCAGTCACAAGCTGGAAGATAGCATCTTAGATGAGGGTGTAGTAGCTCCTGATTGATTCCCCCTGCAAGAAGAAGTGTGTGTTTGTATGTGTGTGTGTGTAAATATCAGTTAAAAAGCCTGAGGTTATAAGCGCAACAAAAAATAGATTAGATTACAGTATTTGTCAAAGACCAGATGAAATCAAGGACTGAACTGAAGTTTTAACATTTGGTATTACAGCATATTTAGCACTCTCAAAGACAATTTCCCATTTATAGAAGTTTTGTTTTTAATTATGTTCACAGTTGAAATCACTCAAAGAATCTCAATTCCCTCTTCAGTGAGCCACTTCATATTTTGTCTGCCATTATGGTAATTTATGACAATTAGGAAGTCAGTGTGTACTTTTTGTACACACCAGAAGGATTATAGTAGTTTTGACAGTTTGGACATTTTTTTCATTGTGTTTTAAAACAAATATCAATGGAAATGAGCTTTTACAGCAGTGCTACCACAATCGGCAAAGTAGCTGTTATTATTTTTGGGAATATGTAAACAATAGAGGGATTGAAATGGGTGGTTTGTTTGGTCATTCACTGTCAACATGGAAACACGCAGGCAGTGTGACAGTCCATTTTTCTGTCAACCTCAATATCCAACTTGTCATTCTAAGTGGTATGTCACTTTGATCGGAGATTTAACATTGCTGTATGACCAGCATATGGCACGAAATTATAACCCACAGTACCACAGAATGCAATGAGTTCCAAATCATTTATTTGAAACTAGGGGCTGAACGGCTCAAGTAAAAGACCCGACCTGTTCAGTTCGCTAGTCACACAATTCAGTCCAGTCATATCGTTCATTTATAACAGGCTGAAACATGCAGAAACAAAATCTCAGTAAACATGGCAAAAACCCTCACTTGCAGCACCAATAACCCAGTGAAGTGGGCACTCAGACTTGAAAATGCCAAACCTGGTCTGCTGTATGGGAGCACTATGGATTCAGTGTTACCTTTAAGGTTATCACTTTTATGTGAATATGTATTTGCAAGCTTTAATTGAATGCATCAATTTGACATAATACCTGTTTTCTTTTCTTTTCTGTTCTAAAATACTTTCTTTGCACCTTGAATGGGTGATTTGGTGTTTAGTCATGCCCTCTTTTGACAGTCGGTGGCAGTGGGAGTCTACTGGGCACAGTCCGTGGGGTAAACTGCAGTGTCTCCCTGTCTCAACAATTCTTTCCTTTATTACAGGTTATGAACCAAAAACTCACCTAACAATTGGTGTTTATTATGTAAGACTGAAGGATGAATCTAAAGACTTAAAATAGCAGTTGTGAGAGTAGTTTCTGCTGCATGTAGCATCAGTGGTGGCAACACTTAATTAAAGTAGCAATTTAGCTGGCTCCATGTGAATTTTCATGTTAGAAAGTTTGATTGGTAGACAGCCTTTTCTGGACTTACTAATACTGCTATACATGTCTAAGTGATAGTGGATAGTGTCTTTGTGTTGCAAATATAACAAATCATCAACATTTTTGAAAAGTTGAATGTTGGAATAGAGAAGCATGATTTATGATCAAAATTAGTTAGTTTCAGGTTTAATACTTAATTGTATGTAGGGGCGGATGGTAGAGATGGTTTTGATAACTACACTGGTGTGAATTTGGCCTATGGTATAAAGTGACTATACCATTGTGACTGGTTGTGCAGGCTTCATTATCAGCCTACACCAGCAAATAGTCTGAGAAATGTGGGATCCTATGCTGCTTTGTATAGAAACAAACACATGACTCAAAGTGCTGCAGAAAACTAAGAGGAGGAGTTGATAAAGGAGACCAGTGCAACTTCCATTATACTGACATGGTTCAGGTTTAAAGAGTCAGACAACAAGCAAAAAAATGCTGTTCCGAATATTATGTCCAATGACAGTGGTTGCAAGAAGTGGTAATACAAGCAACTTTTTCTGTCACCTCAAGTCAAAACATGCTGTGGAATATGACATCCAAAGCATGTGCCCCCCACAAACGTCAAATGAAACACTGAGCAGCAGAGAGAGGAAAAAAGTTAGCTCTGCATATCATACATCACTTTCCCAGGTATTTTCAAGAGGCTGTGAAACAAAAGTCAGCCGTTGACCAACATAACTTAAAACTGATGAGAGAAAGGGCTTTAAAGGCATTGTCATAGCACTGGATTCAATATTCTCAGTACCTGTCCAAACCTGGCCATGGTAAGATTCATAAGCAAGACAACAATAATAAACAATTTACAACAATAGTGAGAAAGATGATGATGATGTCTAAGGATGATATTGAAGGAATACACTGGCACTCACATTTAGAGCCACTTTTCTTACAATCCTAAGAGTTTATACATTTATTGTCCTGTGGATTGGTTTATTGATTAAAATACCATAAACATTAGATACTAAAAAAGGTTTTAGTGAATGTTGCAAGTCTGTCAAGTTTTTTTTTAAAAAGTCTTTTATATGGTTTTAGAGGGTCTTAATGTGTTAATGCTGACATGTTGGAAAGAGATATTATTTTTGACTGTGTAGAAGCAATCGTCCCGGTTCCTGCAGAGCCACCATTTTGGAACTTGCATTTTGAGATTTTTATTCTGTTTAAGTTGACCAAGAAAAGGAAACCTTCCGTTCTGTTGGATTCAAAGTAATTTTTTTTCGTTATGCAGATTGATTTCATTGTATTTTATGAACGTGTCTTTCAGACATGAAGATTACAGTTTACCATAATAACCATACATTATCTTAACCACTTATCCTGTTCAGGGCCACAGTGGGCTGTTAGTATTAGACTGTTACAGTTAGGTGGAAAAGTTTGCATTCCTTATTTTAAAATGGTCAAAAGAAATAAATTTACAACATAATATTTATTGGACAGTGAGCTACTACAAATGCGCCTTCATCAGAAATTATCCATCCATTTATTATCTGAAGGCACTTATCCCATTTAAGGTTCAAAGGGGGCTGGAGCCTATCCAAGCTGTCATAGGGCGAGAGGCGGGTCCACCCTGGACAAGTCACCAGTCTATCTCAGGGTCAACACAGCGAGATATACACAAACAGACAATCAGTCACATTCACACCTACAAGCAATTTAGAGTCACAAATTAATGGAACATGAATGTGAGAGGAAACCAAAGTACCCAGAGGAAACCCACACAAGCACAGAGAGAACACGCAAACTAAACACAGACAGGCCACGGTCAGTCAGGGACACAAACCCGCAATCTTTGAGCTGTGAGGCAGCAACGCTAAACACTCCACCACTGTGCTGCCCTACCATAATATAAATATACCATGTATGAATATATCATGAGATACCCTTAATATACACTATTTAAATTAGTAGTCCCTACCATCCATCCTAATTGTGTTGTATGTTTCATAAATATATGTGCAGAGCTGCAGTAAATAGTAGTAGTCTTGAGGAAGAAATCAAAGCCAAACTTTTATTTTCATTGACTTCACAATATAAACATGAATACATAAAATTATCTACAATTATACATTAACTATAGGAAAAAACAAAACCAGAATTTGTCCCATTTTTATCCAACATTTGATATCAATTAGTGTTGCATAATTTAATTGTTTCTTCTCTAAAATAGCTAATTTGTGAAAGAAAATCTCAGGTGCTCAAGCCAAGTACCTGTAAACCTAGCAGCCTTACCCTCAATGTGATAAGCCATCTAAGAAGACGTAACCCCAGTGTGTCTGTTCAAAGCACAAGGACATGTGTTTAGTGTTTATAGTGAGTGTTACACAGCCCTGCTGTCGTGGAGGATGCAGGTTTTACCATATGCTTAAAATAACCGTCCTTGCTGACACATAAGCTACACAGTAATAAAAATGCCATTAACAAAGCAGTGTTGTTGTGAAACTGTAATGGTGCACTTTATGTTAAAGAGTTTAATCTGTAACAGAAATGCATTGTTTTGTTTGCACTAATTGGAAAATGTATCATTTTAATTAGGATTTGACAAGAAGTGTTTGTTAACCCCCACCCCCAACCCCCACCCCCCCTCCACCACACCCATGTACTAAACTGAACTGCAAACAGTGAATCAATCTGTGAACTGCTTCAACCCATTTGAGACAGAAGAAATATCAACGGTTAAAACTGAGAAATGTAATGGATTTTTGTAAAACATCTTAAATTTGATGCAAGAAATATGGTTCAAAAAAGTTGTGACAGCAGCATGTTTAACACTGCATTGCATCACCTTTTCTTTTAACAACATTGTGTATTTGAGAACTGAAGAGACCAATTACTTTAGTTTGGAAAGAAAATATTTTCCTATTCCTGCTTGATCTAGGATTTCAACAGATTTCAACTGCTGTAAACTACTAATAGGTTTCGATTTTGTTTCTTTACCATCTAAAAGTTGGGAATCTACAGCATCTTGTGACCACAGAAAACCTACAAAACATATAGTTAACCAGTAATGTTCACTACCTGCCATATGCCATGGTAACAAAACACACCAATCAGCAAATCAGATATATAAGCACTTTTGGGCCTATGATAAGCTTTTCATTTTTGGACGATAATGCCATTGAGAAAAGGGGCAGCATGAGCAGCCTGCAGGTACACAAATCTAATATGGGCCTAAATAAAACTCTCTACTGTTTCAAATCTTTTAGACAAGACTAACCAGATTATCTACACATGATTTAAAGTACAAAAGTAAAACTACTCCACACAGTATTTTGAACAATAATGGTAATTATAGCAAAACATCTAAAACATAATTTAAAAAAAGGGTCAAAGGTCACTTTTGGTAAAAATTTTAGATCTTTATATTAAAACTACTACAGGTGGTTTTGCAGTTTATTAGTGACTATATAAGGATAATTCGGATGTTACCAGCCACATACGCTATACTAGTAAATATCTGTCACAAGCACTTGTATTTGCAGCATGAGCAGTGGTGCAATATGCCAGTCAAACAGCTGCAGCGTACCACTAGTCAGTAATTTATCAGTTAGGATCACTGTTGTGGCACAACACCAATATACCAGTGTAAAGTGTTATGTGCCACTCATAATCACCATTTGTGATTAGAGGAGCATATTATCAGCCTTATGACATCAGTACTGCTGCTCATTTGTTAGGTGACAAAAAGCAGCCTCGATCGAGATTCTTTTGCTATCAAACACCAAAAGCTAAACACATTGGCATGTTTTCCTTTTTTTTTCTCTACAAATGTGATTTTGCTTCCTGAGCTGTAGTTTAGAATGACAAGTGGAAAATTGTGGAGATGTGCAGCTATTTGAGAAGATGCTTTTCAAGCCCACAGGGGAAAAATGCTTTAACATAGTAACATCCAGTGTGAAGTGGATCATAAGCTTTGAGTCATTTTATGTAACTATGAAAGGAATCTTTCTTTGTAGATTCTTCTGTCGTGAAGATTACTCAGAATAGATCAACCATCAACCCTCACTCACAGTCCATGTGGAAAGAAGTATTTAATGATGGTGCCCCCCAGTTAGATTTGGTCATAACTGTACCTTAATTGGCTGGTGAGCGCTCTGCTGTGGAGCCCATCTGAAATAGACATAATAAAAATCTGCCATATGAACTTAACATAATGCACATAAATTAATTAGAATTACTTTCAATTATATGAGAGGACAGTTAGTCCTGATGCTGTTAGACCTGGTCCTGTTCAACTAGAACAGAGAACACTAGCAGTATAAGGTAGTTGGACCTTTCACTAATCCTCCTGAGCAAAATGAATTTACAATTACAGACCCAATTACAAAATACAGGCAGAGTGCATCCTGAAGCAGGACATGGAGATATCATGAGAACTGGAAGCTCAGCTTTGCTGCTAATTGGAGAAAAATCCAATGTGGCTCTAAAACTAGTTTCCAGTACACCACCATTGGGCTGTAGACTGGAGATGTGTAAAACTTTGTCAAAATATAACATTTTTGAGCTGAATGGGAATTTTCAGGACACAGTTTTAGGTGGAGCCCAGTCACAAAGATGCAGAGAGTGGAACCCCCTACAAAGTACACTGTAACAAATTGCTTTAAAATTGACATTAAGACTATACAGTAAAGCTACTGTATTTCAATAACGCAGCATATAACTGTAAGCAGCAATGCATTGTGGGGGCCTGGCCGCTGAGTGTGACGCTAATCTCAGCAGCTCAGAGCCTGAAGCCAGACATGGGGGCTGCTCTGTATAAGCTGTCATCTTGGCAAGCTGTTTGGTAGTTTACTACTGATTTTCATATGCACATTATGGTAATCAAAAGGTGCCTTTTTCATTCTATTCTCGTTCATACATGTGTGATTTGTCATACAATGTGAAACCCTCATCATCAATAGTTTGTCCTACGCTCTTGACTCGAAATGAGCTACAACAAATAAATAAGCCGGTGGATCATATCCCCCCACCACACCTCAAGAGAACAGAAAAGAAGTTACATTTGTCCTCCAAACACTAACTTTGATTCAGATTCCGAATTGATCTACTGTAGTTCATGGAAATATGAGGTACATTTAGAAGTACATTTATTAGGGTGTTAAATTGTGTAGCCCCGCTCTTCTTTTTCTTTTTTAATTTATAGTGGAGTCGGGTTAAGAATGAAAACATTTGTGGGCACTGTAGAAAGCAGAAGATTTTTTAACAACCACCATTTGCATAAATAGCACTCAAGTTTCTTTTAAAACCAAGTTGTAAAGTCGTGACACATTCTTTTAATGTGTTTACTGTACAGCTAACTAATATAATCCACTTCCATGAAGCTAAGAAAGCACAGGTCAAATTAATGCTGGTCTAATGTCTTTTTTTTTTTTAAGAAATAACACCATCTTCCTACTGAACATTTATTTTTCAAGTTTCTAAGGAGTACACTGATTAATGCAGAGGATTGTTACTGGTTTACACTGGCCAAGTGACAAAACAATGAATTCCATTATTGTCCATAGTCTTTTTGTTCGAATTTTAGGGAATGAGTTAATTTGAATTCGTCTGTACAGGTCAATCTGTCCTTCACGTTTTAGAAGAACATTAGCAAACACACACACAGAAATCCTGAGAGAAATTATGAAGGTGTTAAGAAAGTGGGGAAACGGGTAGTGTTTTCCCATCATCTGTGGTTAAAATTAAGTAAATAAAGTTTGTTGAGCACAAACCACTTCTTCCCAACCAAGGTTCTGTATTTGTTCTGTTACAGCACACAGATGTTTGTAGGATTTGAACCTGCTGGCTGTTCGCACATTGTCCTCGTACCTGTGTAGGCTTCTTTCAAGTACTCCACTTTCTCACAACATCCCAAAAAAAAAATTCATCAGCGTTTCTAAACTATTTGAGGTGTGAATGTGAGTTTGTATGTGGAGTGATGTACTCTCTTCTTACCCATTGTTTTAGCAGGTCAATTTCAGCCCAATGCAGTCAATAGTGACGCCACCCATCCTGTACACGGAAAATAGTTGTCCCATTTTTGTTCACAGTTTTTAAATTAAGAAATGTCAGACTATGATTCTGAAAATTTGAAATTTTAAAGATCAAACTGAGAGGTAATTGAGAGGCAATATCTAGCATCTTAGAGATAGTGCATGTCACTAATTCATGATCAAACGGTTGACCGTCACCCAGACAATGAATGCAGACTAGAAAACAGCACTCACAGATCCTGTAAAAATGTATTTAAAGTCCACTGAAACACATAACCTTTTAGTTTAGACAGTATGATTGCAGTCATATTGTAATTTTTTCCTCACAGTACAGCTGAATGTCCTGCACATTTGTTTCATGTGATATCATCTTATGTGAAATTGCATCAGAAAATTATCTGACAATTGTATTTTTGCCAAGCTTTACTAAAGCAAATACCTTTTACAGCAGAAGACAATAAATGAACAGTTCTTGTTTTAAACTGAATTGTTGTTTGCATTGACAGAATCGATTATGTTGACTAATCACAGCAGCCCTGAATTAATTTGCAGGTGTTTGTATTTCATGTACTTCTGCAGGTATAGTTGCAGAACTTTAATTACATTTTATATAAAAATGTGCAGCATAAAAAAAAAAAAAAAAAAACGTATTCTGTGACTCATTGTCAGTCTGCCCAGCATTTGGAAATGAATATCTCTTTGCTGCTGCCAGAGTGAAGTGGTTTGATTTGGAGTCTTATACAAATGCTTGAAGTTGATGATGAAACTTTAGTTTCATATATCTATCACAGTTGTGACATAATATGACTGAGGAAGACATGCTGAGAGGGTTGGAGAAAACCCTTATTTATCCACATCGAAAGTGGCAAAACTACCAGCTCCCCATGAACTTTTACAGGAGGACATCTATAGAAAATTGATGGATGGGTGTACATTAATAATTGCTTTTGTAAATTTTATCTGCAATGTGTTTACTCCTCCTTTTCAGTAATTTTATTTTATTTTTTTACCAACACTGCCTCAGTCCTTTTTTAAATGCAAATGGTAGGTGATGCATGGTGCAGACACCCAACTACAATGAGGAATCCATCACATCTACGCCTTAAAACATTGGTGCATAGGCCAGGATACACCTGGCTCATAATATCCGCAAATTTCTAGACTATTCCAAATCGCTTCTGTGGGTACACGGCGTTCTACGGTGACAGATAGACCAGTAGGGATGAGAAGGAGACCACATCTGATGCAAACTGATGTAAATGCTTGGACTGTCTGGTCTGTGGTGTGCAGTCACATAGTGAGCTTATGAATAAATGTGACAATGATTAAAATTTCAAGTGTCTGCTGATCTTGAAAATAATTCTGCAGAGCTCCATGGAAACAGACAAGTATTATATGACTGCTTTCGAACATTATCTCTTAGTCTTAGTTATTTTATATTAAACATTCAAATGTAAGGTGGAATAAAAAAGTGCTTGAATCCATTTTGTACAATGAGCTTCAGTAATGTAGCCTCTAAAATTTGTTCATGTGGCAGATCACTTCCGATATAAAATTAATTTGAGGCACAGTATATTAAGCACACACACCCATGATGGTCTGAGTGGGAGACAAGCTGTTCTTAAACACATACAGATATGGTGCAAACAGACAATGCTGGCAGCTTCCTGACAATTTTATTATTTTATTTAAAGCAGTGTTAATATCTGGATCTAGATAACATTATTAACTTATGTTAATGTTCACCAATGCATTGCGACATCGAAACTACTGGCAGGTGAAGTGAAGAGCACAGACTTTTTTCATTCCAATGGCACCTGTCAGACGATCATCTGACAACAGAACAGTTTTCCATTTTGCCTGAGACCATTTTAAATGATCTTTGGCCCAGAGAACCTGCCAGCCTTTCTGGATCATGTTCGCATATGGCTTCTTCTTTGCATGGTACAGCTTTATCTAACATTTATGGTTTACAGAGCGAACTGTGTTCACAGACAGAGATTTCTGGCAGTGTTTCTTAACCCATGCAGTGATGTGCAGTAGAGAATTATGCCTGTTTTTAAATGCAGTGTTTCCTGGGGGTCTGAAGATCACATGCATCCTGTTCTGCCTTGAGATTCACAGAGATTCCTCCTGATTCTCTAAATCATTTGATGATATTATATACTGTGGATGGGGGAATCTTCAAAGTCTTTGCAATTTTACATTGAGGAACATTTTTCAGAAATTGTCCAAAAAATTGTACATACAGTTTGTCACAGTTTGGTGAACCTCCACCCATCTTTATATTGGAGATGTGTTGCTGCCATCAAATTAAAGATAAGCTAATATTTTTCATGAACTAGTAAAATGGCTCAGTTTCAACATCTGATATATTGTTTATGTTCTATTGTGAATAAAATATGGGTTGATGAGATTTGCACATAGTTGCATTCTGATGTTATTTACATTTTACACATCATCCCAACTTCGGTGGAATTAGGGTTGTGCATTATAGTAAAAGGCTGTGGCACCAAAACTCTGTTACTCTATCCTGTAATGTCACATGTTAAAACCCCTTAAACTTAGGCTTTAAGTGGACCTGTATTAAGCTGTGGGTCAGATAGTCAAAAGTGTATTATTGCTACATATCAACCCCAATGCATCTGTTAAAGCTATTGGTCCACACCAATATGACCAGTGGTCAAAACATGTCGAAATAAAGGTTTAGCCCCTTAAAACCTCGCCTGTGTTGTCTAACAGTCTCAGGCTCAAACAGCCAGAGAGCTGTTAAGATTGTTGGATTGAGACGAGAATGAGTCTGATTTATCTGTCTGACTTTCTGGCTGTTAAAAGCTCACACTAACGTGACAAATTAAATAAAGAGTACTCTCTGAAGCAGGCAAACAGACAATGAGAGATGAGTCCAGGTAAGAGCCATCATCCTTTTAAAATGATTTCCCTTACAAATTGTAAAGCCTTCAGAAAGGCAGAGATGCCGATAAAGAGAAGAAGCCATGGTAGAAAAGGGCTTTTAATCTCTGAGATAATGAAGGTGTAGACAGAACAAAAGCAGCAGTTAAATAGCTACTGGATGTCCTTAATGCAGTATTTTAAACACTGAACACATATTTTACAAAAGTAAATTATTGATTTATACATAATTTTTAAAGTTCAAAACACTGTGCTGCAATTGTTTTGTTTTTTTAATTTAACAATCATCAGCACATTGTACATCAAGCACAAAACAAATACATAATACAGTATAGAACAGATAACAGTAAAAGAAAGAAAAGTACATAGGTATAGTTAGGTGGAAAAGTTTGCATTCCTTATTTTGAAATGGTAAAAAGACAAAGAACAACAACATAATATTTATTGTAAATTGAGCTTTTACAAATGTGCCTTAATCAGAAATTATCCATCCATTCATTATCTAAAGGAACTTATCCTGTTCAGGGCCACAGAGGATTCTAGCCTATTCCAGCTGTCATGGGGTGAGAGGCAGGTTACACCCTGGACAGGTCTCCAGTCTCTCTCAGGGCCACTACAGAGACACCAGACAACCAGTCACACACACATTCACACCTACAGGCAATTTAGAGTCACTAATTAACCCAACATGCATCTCTTTGGACTGAGGGAGGAAACTCACACAAGCACAGGGAAAACATGCTTACTCCACACAGAAAGGCTACAGAGGGTCAGCAAACCCAGCCCACAAACCTCTAGCTGTGAAGTGGCAGCAGAAACCACTGTGTATTATTTCAGTTATTATTCACATGCATTTACCTTAGTATTTATTAGATTCATTTATATTTAGCATTCATTTATATTCAGTGCATCCAGAAAGTATTCCCAACGCTAAACTTTTTCCACAAAATCAGAGCACAAACCAAGCCATGAAAACCTCTGAAACAGGATTGTATTGGGGCACATATCTCAAGAAGGGTTCATAAAAATGTCTGTAGCATTAAAGGTCCCAATGACCACAGCCGCCATCATCTGTAAATGGAAGACTTTAGGAACTACAAGGACTCTTCCTATAGCGGGCCATCCGGTTTAACTTAGTGATCGAGAGCGAAGGACTTTAGTCAGGGAGCGGACAAAGATGCTCATGGTCACTCTGAAAGATCTCCAGCATTTCTCTGTGGAGAGAGGAGAGGAGGATCTTTGATAAAGATTATAGTTAGTTATAGTCATGCTGCTATAGGCTTAGACTGCACCAACCGAATGCACTGAGCTCCTTTCCTCTACTTGTTCCTCCTCTTGTTTTTTGTTGGTTCTTGTTGCTCTTTTCTTTTCTCTCTTCATTTCCCAAGTGTCATGTCTAAAGGAAACCAGGCACGATTTAATACCAATACCATCCCTACTGTAAAGCATGGTGGTGATAGCATCATGCTGTTGGGATGTTTTTCAGCGGCAAAAACTGGGAGACTAGTCCAGGTTAAGAAAAAGATGAATGCAGCAATGTACAGAGACATCCTTGATGAAAACCTGTTCCAGAGTGCTCTGGACCTCAGAATGTGGTGAGAGTTCATCTTTCAACAGGACAACGACCCTAAGCACACGGCCAAGATAACAAAATAGTAGCTACAGGACAACTTTGTGAATGTCCCTGAGTGGCTCAACCAGAGCCCAGATTTGAACCTGATTCAACATCTCTGGAGAGATCTGAAAATGGCTTTGCACTGACGCTCCCCAACCAAACTGATGGAGCTTGAGCGGTAGAATGGGAGAAACGGCCCAAAAATAGGTCTGTCGAGCTTCTAATAAATTTGCAAAGATTTCAAACAAACTTCTTTCACAATTTTGTATGTGGGTTGGGGTATTGTTTGTAGAATTTTAGGAAAATAATTAATTTAATCCATTTTGAAATGAGGCTGTAACATAACAAAATGTGGAAAAGGTTAAGCAGTTAAGCACTGTGAATACTTTCTGGATGCACTGTATATCCAATAATGTCTTGTTTATTCTTTTGGTGATATAAGAGATCACATATCTGGAGAATTCTCTGTGACAGTAACAAACAGATTCTGTCAACTTCACTTAAACTCTGCCCTCTATTAGATAAAGGCAGACATTGAAAAAGTGCATCACCACAGCTATAGCTTCATCCTCAGCTCTCATTCAGTGCACTCTTGTAAATAAATGCTGAGAATCATTTGCACAGCTGAGCCCTGTATAGGTGAGACAAGGGCTCATCTGACAAAACCTGCATTACCAACATCAAAAATTATGTCATAACGTAACAACATTTTCAGATGTATAGGAAAAGTAAGACAAGTAGTTGTATTAGTGCCAAAAGATGTTATTCACAAACTGTTTCTTCAAGCTGCAGCATGTGGATGCCTACCAGATTTTCCTCCAAATGCATTGATCATACAGTATATCACAGGGGTAGCCAATATGTTGGTCACCGTCTACCAGTCGATCGCAAAGGTAGTGTGGGTAGAACGCATGGAATTAACAAAGTATACGTCAGCCAATCATCCGTCCTCGCTATGAAACGAAGAAGGGAAATGTGGAGCAGCATTGGATACACCAATCTACAACAACATATATTGTGCATATAAAGCATTCTCAATACATTCATAAATAAATATATGTCTTGTATTTTTATAGTAGATAGATCATTTTGACTTGGTAATTATATAAGTAGCTCACAAGCCAAAAAGTGTGGGCACCCCTGGTACATCAGATAAACTTTAAACTGAAAGTTTAAGACTGAACTTCACTTAAACAGCCCACATACTTTTAGAGATTGTGTTAACAAATGAACAATGTGCTTTTTTACATGCAGCCTGTCAGTATCGAAATGAGAAGCTTCTGAGAGCATCAGTATTGATAAATGGACTCTACTTCCATCCTCAGCCAGCTAAAATATTGATGTTATTTTATGTCCTTAGAAATGAATCACATTTATTGGAATTTTTTTTTTAGGCTTACAATAAAAAAATCTATGCTAAAACAGAGCAGGAAACCAAGGAGATGAAAGGCAAAGTGAGACGGAAAAGGCCACAGAAAGGACAGGGGAATGTGACGAAGCACAGAGAACAGATATGATTAGAACAGAAAAGGACAGCGGAGAGATGAACACATCCAACTTAGCTAGTGTGCAACAGAGTTCAGCACAGCTCTGTGTAGTCATCACAGATGCAAATTACACTCATAGATTATTACTAGCATCACCTGCTGACCCCTCATTACCACCATCTAATGCAGATCAGGTTTCACTCAAATCACATGCAGCTTGTTCTTGCTTTAATCCCTCTGATCCAGTTTTCACTTTAAAATTGAAGCAAATTTGGTGAGATTGCACAACTGTGTACATGGGAAAAAAGGAAAACGAAATTACCGAAAATAATTTAGTTTCTTCTGAGGGTTGAGATCAGCCTTTGCAATGCAAAAGTGAGAATACTTTTGTTGTAATTTGTCGGTACTTATCAGAGATGTATTAAACAAAATTACATTTAAGTTTACTACAAATGTTTACTGCAGTATAAACCAGGTATATTTGGAGTATGTTTGTGCTTTTTGCTTTTTTTTCTTAATTTTAGCAATGGATCTTCTCCCAGCTATTAACAGACTTTCAGTTTACCTATAGCAATCGGCACCCAGCGTAAACGTTTTTTTAATGGTATAAAGTTATTAACAGTAAGCAGTGAAGGTACAGACATTAGCAGTCCCCTGTGAACACAGTAACTGCTAATTATATTATGTAATTAGCTGCCCGTTGAAGGATGAGGATGTTTTCATAGCTACACTACAATTTAAGGGTATATTAAAACTTCATACCATTTGGGAAATAGTGATATGTAAAAGTGAACTTTGATTTAGCATTAAAATAATATAACAGTGGATTTGTACAGTATGGATTTGCCAATGATATTTCCTGTTATTTTACTAAAATAGTTTTGATACCTTTTCACTGATGTGTCATTGAGCTCACTTGTCTTCATTATCTGTTATTTCTCTGCACAGCCATTCTGAACAGAGCTGCTGGGAGTGCTCTGCCAGGCAATCATTAAAGATTTTGTGGGAAGTGTAACGGTAAAATATTTGTAAAATAAATGTTTATTGAATGGACTTTTGAATACAGTGTTCACAATCTGATTCATTTGAGGTCATGTTTTCATGGATTTTTGAGTGATATTGTAAAGTTTTGTCAAAGAGAGGTACAAACACTAAGAAAAGGCAAAGTTTGTGGTAATAAATTCCAAAAAGTACTTTACACAAGACAGATCAAAGTTAAAGACAGAGCAACTCCTTCCTCTCACTTATTCTCAAGCTGCTGCTTTGAGACTGAGGAGAATCCACTGCATCAAGCAATTCTGTGAAAGACAGAATGGTGAAGTTTTTTAACCCTAGCAAAAATTAGGACATATCAAATTTTCCTGATATTTCAACTAAATGCACGCTGCTGTAGACATGGCTTTTTATGTGCTTGTCTGTGATTCAGAGAGCTGGTCTGAATCACAGATACTGTAACAGCAGGGTTTTGGACACAACATTCTGTTTAGTTTAACAGACAGCATTGACTGAACTTCCGTGGAGTTCTTGGTGCAAATCACATACAGTGACAATTTCAGTTCAATTTAGTATGAATGTAACTGATTTAGACTAATTGGGCACACATACAGTAAAGCCTTCACTTATCTAGTAACAGACTACTTGTCATTATTCCAGGTGGTCTTGTGTTCCACCAGGTGTGCATTGCTCTCTGTTTAACAAATCTGTAAAAAAAACTGAATGTTAGGTAGGCCCCAGAACCCCTTTTTGAGACACTGAAGTCCATTACACAAAAGAGAAAAAAAAAACGTAGATGCTGATCACAACCACTGGCAGGGTGTTAGTATCAGTTTTGCCCAAGGATGACGAAAGACCTTATTTATACCCTGAATCAAAAAGTGGGTTTTCCTCTGCTGAGCATGAAAACAGTACATTGAGTGATGGAATGAGGATGGGACTTGGGGACAGGGCATTAAAACGGACCATGATACAATATTCCAAAATGGCACCCAATTTAAACCGTAAAATTTTTTTTCCCCCGATATGTGTTTTATATTGTTTTATATTTCACTGGATATGATAAATGAAATTGTGCTAAAAAGCTATTTCAGGGTGTTTTTCTTTATGACGTGTGTCTATTGGTGTTAATGAGGCTGCCCAGTTTTTCATATATGTCTCTGAAATATTACTGAGCACATTAAATACAAGTACAAAGTACAGGAGTCCTAATCAGACTACAAAACCTGCTATATCCTTCTCAAACATGGGAACACATATCCATATTTTTAAAGAGGTTAGATAACTCATAACATCTAGCACAGGCACTAGATTAAATAGGCAATCTTTGGTGCAAGGTTGGGCGTTAGGTAGGTTGCAAGTAGCCTAAACCTCTTACTGAGTTTTGCCAGCTGATTCAAGCATTATCGTGCATTTGCAAAGCTGCTGGCCATTATTAGCCCATAGGCCTGGTTTGACTTGTCACTTACCCATCACCATATTTATTGTGAGTGAGACTTCTATTGGTCATAGTAAACATCACAGTCGCGAGAGTCACATTTGGTGTCATAATTCAGAGTCAGCAAAGTCTTACCCACTCATTTAACCTCAGGGTTTTTTTTTTTTGTGGCAAAACCAAACATAGTGGCGCATAATATTGTCATAGCCATACCCGATCACAACCACCCCTCTTAAGCCATTGGAAGAATATCACAAAAAGCAAGCCTGTGATATTTAATCAACCACCATGCATTATTTGCAAATAAAACATAGATATCAGCATGCACTTACAGTACATAGGCCATATGCAGTAGGGTTTAAAACCTTGGGAACTCTAAAATGTTCACTGTATAAATTAGATCTGAATCAGATGATCAGATTTTTACACAGTTCCTTCAACTACATAAAGGGAACATAATTAAACAATTTAGAAAACATTGAACTTGATCAAGTCTAAAAGAAGAATGTGTAGAATTTAAATTCCACCAGTCGACTGTCAGGCAGATCAAGTACAAATGGAGAATATACAACACCACAATTGTCCTCCCCAGTAGTGGTCAACCAACAGAGATGACAACAAGAGCAAGATATGAAGCAGTCCAGAGGTCATAAGGGACTCCAGGGTAACATGTTCAACAATGGTATATGTGACAGAACTGCAAGGATGAAGCCAGTCTCCAAAAAACAACATTGCTGCCCATCTATAGTTTGATCAAGGCCATGTGGATAAGTCAAAAGGTTGTTTGGTGAATGGATGAGACCAAGCAGAACGGTTTTGCTTAAAGCAGCATAAAACCTTAATGACATCTGTAAAACAGGATGTTGGTAGTGCAGTGATTTAGGGAGCTTGCAATCATTGATCGAGCTATAAATTCTGAGTTGCACAACAAAATTCTACCTGCATAAAAATCAAGGTATCTATATTTAATCCTAACTGACCAAAACATGAGACGCTTAGTCTGATTTAATTTTAGACTGTGAGGGAAAAAAAGTTGTTTCTCGCTCTATACAATGTATGTGAACATCTGGTTTTAACCCTATGTTTGTCTTGTTTGTTTAATTGGCTTCCCTTTATTAGGTTTTAGGACTTGTGCACATGTCAAATTACATTTTATGGAAGAAATTGAATAAATTCTCAAGGGTTTGCTAAGTTTTAAGCACCACTGTGCACACCACAATGTAAATATGGTTCTTTTCACAACATTTGAAAAACAAATGTTACAACTTAATTGTGAGAATTGAAATGTTGTAAATACTTGATTGTCACCACATTTAGATTTGTTTTTACTTAAAAAAAAAGATATAGCGCATACAACAAAGCTAATATGAAGTGGTCACAACAGCCATTTCTTTCTCAGGTCCTTTTCCTGAAAAGCCCCTGTGATATATAATATATGTTGTTTTTGGCCAGTTTTCTTTATCTTTTTGTTATTGACTGACAACAGCAACAGTTCTGCCTAATTAGAAGCATCACTTGAAATGAAACTGTGTTGTTCCTATTGCTGTTCTTACGCACACACACACATACACACACACACACACACACACACACACACACACACTGTAAATGCAACTCTAAAATTATCTGGTAGTTGATAATTTTTTCATTGTATTTATTTATTATTCATTATCTTTCAAACTCCAAAGCTGAGTCCCACTGCAGCAAGTGCACAAACATAAACGGAAGCATGCACATGCACGGCTGACAGCCTGTCAGAGCTCCGAGCTGTTATTCACAGAGGAGCTGCCTCTGCTCCCATGATGGGAATTAACAAACGCTACAAGGAATTAGTGTTTCTTGGCACTGTACAAATTAACTTGTTCTGCTCCATCTCTCTGCGATGCATGCTGCTCCTTGATGCGACTCCTTTTGGGTGCTCTTTGTGTGTGTGTGTGTATGGAGCCAATTTGTGTGTATTTGTCTCTGTGGATTAGCAGAAATTAGGCATGGCAAAGCCCAATGTCAGAGGAATTTCTCTGGGTGAATTTGTCCAGACAGAAACTCTGTAAGGAGGGTAGACAGGCCACATGCAGAGACACACCGTGCACACACCTTGGCATACAACACATATACAGTGATGAGCCACAACACTGAAGCCACCTGGTGGTACAGGGGTCAGCATGTGCACTGTGACCAGTCTGCAGCTATTGGTTCTGATCCCTGTGGTGTTAAGGTTGTGGCTAATCATTGTAAAAAACATATGCAAATGCAAGCACATGTCTACAAAGAGTATCCCACTCTTCACACCCACTCAAACACAGTGAACTTCAAACACACATCCTTCCTTTTCCTTGTAAAGGTCTGTACATAGTCTTTAATGCTACTGCCTTTTCCCACTTACTTACTAGACCGTGAGAGCAAGGACAAGGAAACTCTTGGTCTGTTCTATGGATAGTGACCAGTCTTGAGTCCCTTTAAAACATGCACTGCAATTCTGACATGTCTACTGACTCTGCCGGAAGAGGGTGTATGTTAGGACGCAAATGTCCAAGTGAGACACTCCTGACGTTATCTGGACTTTATCCTTTGAGCCCCTTAGTGCAAAGTCCATATGTGTCACACTCCAGAGTGCGTCAAAGAGTGTGGTAGTAATTTTTATTGGACGTAAAATGAGAGATAGAATGTGGCAAGTAAGTTTTAATACTTGTAAGTGCACAGGGAACCACAAGTGTTAGAGGTTTGCTGGGAATGTCCATAGGGGAGGCAGGTGAGCGACTGGGGAAGCTTGGAGTCCCGGTATAGGTGTGGCGAGCTGCCAGGAGAAGAAGTTCTGGTGCTAGGGGAAAGAGCTGAGGAGAAGGAGAACCGGAGAAGTGAGTGGAGCAGTGCAGGGCGGCTGGAGGTTGTGGACAATGAGGTGGAAGAGGGGGTGCTGTGAAAGAATTATGTGGGTGAGCTTGTGTGTGCAGCACTGTGCTCTGTCCTGAATTTTCCAGAGGATTTAAATTGAATGAATGGGCATGTTGATGATGTTTCTATCACTCCAATACTTTGTAGAGGAGTGATAGATTTATGAACGGCGCTGATGTGCTGTAAACAGTTTCCCACAGCTTAAGTTTAATATCATGTTGTGCCTCATGTTTGAGTTTCACACATGAGGACGGTTCTCACTAGGGCAATCTACCATTGTGTGTTACATTTGTGAAATGCAACTTTGGACGTTTTCCTACTTTAATTATTCTTAACGAAGTCTGAAGTTCATATTTGAAACAGGCTCTGGATTTAATGGGTAGTATTGTATAGAGGAAGAACCATAAAAATCATGAAAGGATTCAGCTGGTGGAGGTCATTGCATCAATCACTGACTCTGTTTTATTTTGTTCTTTCTTACAGAACAGAACTAGTGAGGCATTGACACCCTCTCTACTTTTAAGTCTAGGCTTAAAACCTTCCTCTTTAATAAAGCATATAGTTAGTTATAGTTATGCTGCTATAGGCTTACACTGCTGGAGGTTTCTTCCGTTAAAAGGAGTTTTTCCTCTCCACTGTTGCCTATGGCTTGCTCCAGGGGGGAATTGTTGGGTTCTCTCTATACATCTTTATAATCTTGACTTTATTCTGTAAAGTGCCCTGAGATGACTTTGTTGTGAATTGGTAACATATAAATAAAGTTGAATTGAATTGACTAGACTGTGGATGTACAGCATTTAACAAATGGAACATTTGAGCTCCAATGTATACGCAACAAATAATCTCACATACTTAAAAATAATGTTATAAACACTTTTGCTGGACCAAATAATTGCTATTCAATGTTTTGCAAAAGTTGTTAATACAATACATTTGTGTTGGGGTTATTGGCTGATTTGTGGTAGCAAATTCACAAAGGTATTAAACTGCTGCTCATCCACAATAATTTGGTGACCAAAATGGGATGGACGTTCCACTCATCTGGGTCTAAACTTATAAGGGTGAATGGGAAAAAAATAAGACTAGGCTAAAATTGTTATTGGTATTGTTACTTCATTGTAGAAGTTTTCAATTCACATTTATATTTGCAACTAGAAAGAGGAAATACAAACCTAGCTTAAGAAAGAAAAACACAAAAAAGGACTTCCTGTTATTGTACTCCCTATTTTATGTCCCATTTGAATAAAAGGTGCCATAGTGTATTGTTGAAAAGTTACATACAATGGCAAGTTTTTGGGTGACTCAGTGTCTGGTGTACATAAACATTTGTGCAGGGTACATGAACTAAATGTTTCATAGAAACTGTCTCAAAGTAATCATCCAAAGTTAGAGTGGGATTGACGAGGGTCATTGTAGATCAGAGTGAGAAAGAAACCTGTGTGACTCATCTGAAGTGCATTGAAATCCCAAACATCTGTCTGAGGGAGTCTAGAGAACGTGGGTAACAAAAGCAGGGGAATTAAAATCCTGTTGTTTGTACAGGTTCTGCGAAATTAAGTGCATAGTAATGGGGAGAGTGTGTGGGTGAGGATGTTAGGGTAAAACAAAGGCATGTTATCTTCATATACAGGAACACTGCCCACAAAGTTTTAAAGTAGTGTTAGAAGACACGAGGCAGTGGAAAAGAAGGGAAGTACTTTCTATTTATCATTTGCACAAGTACCATTTTGCACATACACTGTAAAAGAGTTATTACAGGACTCCTTTACTCAGGTTTGACATCACATAAAAATATTCAATAAGGGCATTTTATCTATATTATCTATTTTTCCAAGAGCAGTAGAAATGAGGGCAGGATTAGATCTAAAAGAGAATGAGTAGAGGGGTGGCTGTGGCTCAGGAGTTAGAGCAGACGTTGTTGGTTCGATTCCCGGCTCCTACTGTCCCATGTCAAAGCTCCTCCATCAGCGTGTGAGTGTATGCATGATTGTGAGTGCCAGTGGGTCAATGAAAAGCAGTGTAAAGTGCTTTGGGTACTAATAAGGTAGACTATTTACCAATTAATTGTGTAAAACATAGACCGTAGGGATAGAAATACACAACTGTTTGGCTAGAGTGATCTACGGGAGAATAAGGTTTTCATTTCAGGAATACTTCTTTTTAGTCTTTTTCCTGTTATGAAACCAAGTTAAGAGAGAGGATGCAGCAAATGCAGATGCTGATGATGAGGTTACTAATCTTGACAGCAACATTCTCAGAGTCAGGCCAGCTGCCCACAAAAATGTGGCAGCCAGGTGAACTGAAAAAGATGGAGAAACAGCCTACTCAATTCAGTTCAATTTTATTTATATAGCACCACATCGGAACAAAAAAAAATCATCTCAAGGCACCTTATATAGTAGAATTATGGAAAGAACCCTACAAATCCCCCTTGAGCAAGCACTAGGCGACAGCAAAGAGGAAAAACTCCCTTCAACAGGAGAAACCTGTGACAGAAGCAGGCTCAGGGTGGGTTAGGGTGACTCGAGAGCAGAGAGAGAAAAGAAGAGCAACAAGAAGCAACAGACAAGGAATATAATCATGGAGGATGACAAGCAAGTTCCAGGTGGTGCCAGGAGATAGGACTTGAACCTTGAAGCTTTGGAAAAAGGATAGACTACACAAAAGAGAAAGAGGGAGAGAGAGAGAGAGAAAGAGAGAGAGAGAGAGAGGAAGAAGCACACTGCCCAGATCCTTATGTGCCCGAGAGAGAAAAAAGGGATAAGGGTTAAAGAGATGCAGTGATTTTTCTGAAAAGTACAATAATGTCTTAGGCAAAAATAACTGGACTACACTTTAGATAGGTTTAATAAATTCACTGAGCCTGAAAACAGGCCACCAGCAAAAGACTGGTAACAGGTACAAACCCTACAACAATCAGTAGCTAATCCACAAATGGGAAATTAAGACGCATAATGTCAACAAGTTGTGAGTTTGGATTTAAGACCCTTTACAGGGTCAGCCTGCATGATGTCGGCAGGGATGTTAATACAGAGGAATAGGGCACGGTAGGCAAATTCAGCCATCCTGCACTCGAGTGCGAAGAAATTCCTTTTAGTCATTCAGCTGACGCTTTTATCCAAAGTGAGGAACAAACACTAGGCTTCAGTGTCTTGCTCAAGGACATTTTGACATGTAGCAAAGAGGAACCAGGAATCAAACCACTGACTTTGTGGCTCGTGGGCAACTGTTCTACCACCGATCACTCTGGTACAGTGTGACACGGATCATAACTGTAAATATGTACAGCTACTGCAATACAACATTCCAAAATAGTTGGAGTTTTAAATGTGCGATGTAAAAATGGGGGGAGGGGGTGTCCATAACTTTAGTGACATAAAAAGCTGTGTTTGACCCCCTGTGTCTGACTCCTACTCTTTCATGATCTATTTTTATTTGTTACTAAGTGAAGCACATTGTGGCACTTCTGTGTCCTCACTCACAGTTTTAGATTTCTTTTACTTTCAGTGGTAAATGTGCACTGTCTGGGCCATAACACTATTTGGCAGGGTTGCAAATGGGATATGCTAAAACGGTGATGTTGTTCTGGAGCTGAGCGGGATATTTTCTTTTTTTATTGGGATCTTCTATCACATCATTCATAGAATAAGAATAGCGGCCCATTTGTTTTTACCCATACTGATGAGTCCAGTATTAAATTTGCTTATTTAATCTGAGTCTATAAAATGTTTTTGCCATTGTGTTCGTCATGCTGTTTATTGTCACATTTTTATGAAATACTGCTCATCTCACCCCAGCTAGACTTGCTGCTTTCTGCAATCATATCTCTCTGAAGTACCACATTGTTCTTAACCCATCTTTCTAACTGAGTGACTGTTATTGTACATGGTGTCTGGTGTACTTGATTTTCTGCCGATTCGTTTCCTCTAACCAAGTGTTTTATTCTAGGAATCAGAACTGATCCGTTTGTTTGCTGATGCTTAGTTTCTTTTCTTATGAGATACTCATCGGGTGTGTTGTGCACACACTGTTCCCCAGAATATGTTAGGGAGAATGATGGTAAGCTGTCTGCAGAGGAGAAATTACAACATGACTTTACTCCTGTGTTGGAAGCAGTTACTAATTAAATTAATTAAGGGTTTACATACAAAACACATTATATGAAGAGCTAAGAAAAAATATGCTTTGTTATATAATAAGACTATAGCTACAGCAAGTAGAGCTGAACTGATTCACTGTTACTTAGACACACATATCACTGTGAGGGTATAACCTTTGACTCAGCATGACCCCAATTAAACCTGAGATAATTCATCATACCAATTTTTTTTATTCCTCTGAGAATTACCAGACCCCATAATATTGATATTGAATATTAATAAAGAATGTCTATATATTTCACAAAAATGTAATTTCAATTATTCAATTATGGTTGATTTGCTTTGGGTTTTATGACACTGATCAACGAGAGCGATTCAAGTCAAAGTGAAAACATCTCTACAATGTAATCTGAATTAATGTCATTTGACTTGTTTATGCATTTTTCCAATCAGCTTTGCACATCAGGACAAACTGCTCAAGCCCTGTCAGGTTGTAGGGTGATCATGAGTAAACAGCACTTTTCAAGTCCAGTCACAAATATTTAATTGAAGTCTCAAAGGTTTCTCTATATTTTGCTGCATTAATTTTTCCTGGCTTTACAAGCCTTCCAGGACCTGCTGCAGAGACACATCCCCACAACATGCAAAGATGGTGTGCTAGTGATGATATGCAGTGTTTCCATCAAACATAGACTCTAGTGTGATTAAAAAAAGCTCAATTTCCAGTCTTATCAAACCCCAGTTGATTTCATGGTTTCCCAAGTCTTCTGACAAGCTGTAGCTGAGATTTACACACAACTTTCACAATTGCTTTGGCTCATATTTTGAAACAGTGGTAACATATCTTAACTGTAAGTGCAAGTGTCACAACAGTTTCATGGTACATGAAAACTGAGTGACCCAAAATATTTCATTTGCACTTCAAGATCCATTTTTTGTGTCAGTTTAATTTGCCAGTGCCACCACAGTAAAAAGTTGTTACATACCTGTCAATATGTATAAATCCATTATTTTCACTATTATAGTCACAAATGACATAACTCCGACAAAAATACATCCTTATAAAAAAAGCTAAATAATAAAAAAAAAAAAAACCATAATGACAAACCTGTGGCAGTTTGTTTAAAAATACAAAACAGAACAGAAAGCCTCACAGTAGGCTATAACACCAAGTTCTCATGTTCTTGGACTTCCTGTCAGTCTTCTTGGTGTAGCCAGCCTTTTACAAAACCACATCTATTGTTCTCCCAAAGCACTGGGGGAAAAATCTACTTTGCTTTTCTAACTTCATAAAAACTAAAATATGAAACTACCAAACAGACAAAATGCCCACAACAACAAAACACCCTCTTTAAATGAAGTAAAAATGTTTTTGTGCAACATTGGCTACTATCCTAGGAGGGCAGTCGTCAATGGACCACCGGGTTCAATCCCGATCCCGGCTATATGTCAAAGTGTTTCTGGCCAAGACACTGAACCCCTAACAGCCCATTCCCCTCCCCAGCTGTGCAGTGCCAGTCCAAGCCCGGTAGAAATTGGGGAGGGTCGCGTCAGGAAGGGCATCCGCAGTAAAAATTGTGCCAAATCAACATGCGGACAATAATCTCCTTTGGTGAGCCTGAACTCACGGGATAAGCCGAAAGGACAAAAAACAAAAGATAAATAAATTGGCTACTATCCCACAATGCTTTGGGAGATTATTTATTTGCATCTCATAGAACAGTGATTCTGAAACTGGGGGTTGAAAGATAAATCTGACATGTGACAAGATGATAAATATAAGAAAACAGAATGATTCTATCATGTCTCATTTTTTCAGAACTTATAGTCGGACTTGTTTTGCATGTTTCGACAGTTTCATCTAATGTGTCAGTTTAGGCACGTTATAGTGAAGATATGAGCCATATTAACATGACATTTGATGTTACCAACCTATCTGCACAGCTAAACCCAAACTTGTTGTTCAAGTAGTTCACAATTTATTATATTCAACAAAATCATGTTCTGCTTTTAGTATTTGGTCACAAAAGAGACAATTTACAGCTAAAAATGTTTTTTTCCTCTTCATCGTCATGGTTCAAATTAATCTGGTTTAATACTTTGTAATAGTAAGAAACAGCAATAGTTGTATTACAACTAATAATTAGTAAAATTGTATGAGCTATTTTTTGTGCCATATTGGAATCTGGGAAACTAAAACCAAGAAGTGTTAATAATGCTTAGACTGGCAGGAAGCCCAATTTTCTTTCTCTCAGACAGTGCCTTCATATCACAACACCTGAACACACAAACAAGAGGTGCTAACAAAGCTGGTAAGCAGGTTCTCAAGTCATTCCAGTGATGTTGTGACAGAGGAAGCACAAAAACAAATGAGCTTCCTCCCAGTTTATCCAGCTTGCAGATTATACTAAAATGGAAATGTTAAGTAAAAAAAATAAAAAAGGTAAAAATGACAACCTAATAAAACTGTTATGACTTGAATGACTTGAGTTTTAACTAGAGTTAGCAGAAAATAAAAGTAAAGTAAACCTATGGACCTAAATGTGGACCTATTCCCAATCCCACTCATTTGGCTGAGCAGCCCCCCCCCCAAGAAAAAAAAAAAAATAGTTTTACAGATTTCCATGACTCACATGGAAGACTTTGGACATAAACAAAACCTTGATATTTGCCAAAAGCGACAGGGTGGCACCCATGAGCAGTCCTGGGGCATGATTATGAGGACTGGTTGGATTCTGCGGCCCTGGGGCAAAATAATGCAAAATAACAATGCACTGCACTGTGTCCGACAGTAACTTAAAGTTGCATTATTATATTAAAGGTGTGTATTGGCCATCAGCAGAATATACTAAATATTCCAAGATATCATCACCAACAAGTTTCAAATTGATAAAAAAATACCAAAGTGAACGTGGGTGATTTTACATCTATTTTATCCCCTTTTAGTGTAGCTCACATAAATCATTACTGGTGCAGCCAGTTTGTTGCTAAAGTCACAGTAGTTAAATGAAGTACAGCTGATTAAAGAATTGTAGTATAAATACACCTGTAACAAATCAGAAGCAGATGAATACAAGAAGATTTCCTAGTCATTTAATACGTCTTGGAGTTCAATTAAATTCAGAGTAAAAAATTGCACAGAAAAGATGCATGCACAGGTGTCCGTGGAGTAGAACACTCGAAAGCTAATTGAAAGAGACTAGTGAGACACCTATATGTTCAATAAAATATCTTTAACATAGGCTGTTTTTGATGGCTGCTACAGTAACTTGGGTAAAGTCCTGGCAGCTGAGTGTAAAAGCCTAGGATAAGCATACTGTACATGGAGCTTTTCCACACTGTTCTCATGCAAGAGGAAGAGAAGGCATAAGACTGTGTAGTGTCCCTGATGAAATCACAGCCACTTTGTTGACCATAAAACGTGATCTTTTAATGAAAGAGGCTGAATCTACCTGCTGGACTCTGGCCAACTTTAAATCTCTTCCTTCCTCATTTTCTACTGTTGGTACAAACAATCCATAGAGTTGTATTTTCCAGAAGAATACTGCATCCAACCATTGTCAAGTGGTAAATTGCTCCATGGTCTCAAAGTTGAATTAATGTAGCTACTGAGCAGAGCCAAGCCAGACAAAAAGAAACTGTGTGGGTTTATGAAAGTCATTGGAATCCTAAAAAAAGAGGTAGCGAAGAGGAGGGGGGCAGGGCTGACAGAATAAAAGCAGGGTCATAATGAAAGGTCAAGAAAAATGGTGTTGCATGATTATGTTTGAGAGTAGATGACCCTGCCTGACACCAACATCACCTCAAATTAACCTGTAATTTGTTTTATTGTGTGCACAAAGAAATTCTGATTTTGTATTTGTGATCAGGCAGAAAAAATGAAATCGCAAAATTACCTAGAAAAAAAAAAAACTGTATTTGTATACAAAGTGTTTGTTCTAGTGAGCATGAACAATGCAATTCATTGGCCACATCACTGAGAAAATCAGGGCTTAATATGGTTCAAAGACCTTTAAACACCGGGTTTTGGGCTCGATCCCTAATTTTTCCAGTTCGACTTCCCCGACAATTTTAACGGCCACATTACATCCAGCACTGAAGTAAACTATCTGTGGTTGATCACAGCCCCTGAGTTTTGCTTTCTGGCCTTGTTCCTTATGTATAGAGATTTCTCTCGATTCTCTAAATGTCTTAATCATAGATGATCGAATCTCAAATTTCAATTTTACATTAAGAAACTTTATTCTCAATGTGTTAAACATCTTTTTTTTTTTTAACAGAATGATGAACTTTGCCCCATTCAAACTTGCTTCTGAAAGATTCAGCTTCTCTGAAATACATTTTTACAAACTCACATTTAACACCACATCCCAACCTCTGTGAAAATATGGTTTGTAAAAATGTAACTTTTAGGAATGAGGTTTGATAGCTAAGAAGAGCAGAGTCAGATAATCAATGAAAACTGTTTCACTCAGGAAAAAACCTAAGAACTCTGTATATAAAATATCAGTTGTACTGTAAAATTGGATATTCTGGCAGGGATATTTACATAATTAAATACGACTATTACAGCCCCTTCAAAAGTGCTGGAAGGAAAAGCCTCATTTATTAATTTTTGCTGCAAACTGACAGTTGGGATTAAACTAAGAAATTGGATATAAAACAAAAGTTCATACTTTCAGTTTTTAACTGATGCCATTTACACCTAGAATCCATTAAACATTAGTTGACCCAGAACACGTGACTGACTTACCCAGGACTCCCCTTACATATTTTATCGGTTTAAACATTTTGTCTCCCAAATGATTAAAACACATCAGTGTTAGGTCAGACGCCAACGGACATATTAATAAGCAATAAAGCGAAGCATTCTGGCACTGATTACTTGAGGTATGGCCCACGCTACAGACCAGATAGAATCTGGATGAATACTTCCACCTAACAGATGTCTTCAGCTGTGATATCCAAAGTGGAGACATTGGAGAATTTCATGTTCCCTTGGTGTAATGCAGTGGGTTGAGTTAGTTGAGCTGTGTTTGATAATCACAGGTCTTACATAGTTTCATCAACAGGACGGGTTCCTGGAGATAGCTGCACCTGAATAACTTGGTAATGTCCAGGTTGTCTCCAAGATTGTCCCTTTATTGACACAGTGTATGAAGAATATCTCACAGGGTATCACACCATAGCTTTAGCTGTCCATGCTGCTAATGGGACTGATGTCCAGTCATGGAGGACCTGTACTGATAAACATAACACAGGATGTTTATTTGATTATTTAGAAATTCTCTTAAACTTACATTCGCACTTATATGTGTACAGCACCAACACTATTTTATTTGAATAACAGTAATCAGATGATATCAAAAGGATCACAGGGTGCTGGAGTCTATCCCAGGTGCACAGTCCATCTCAGGGCCAACACAGAGAGACATACACAGACAGAAAACCCTTCAGATTCACACTCACACCTATGGACAATTTAGAGTCACCAGTTAACCTAACATGCATGTGTTTGGACTGTGGGAAGTACCCGGAGGAAAGTCCATACAGAATCCCACCCACGAATCGCCAGGGATGTGATTTGAGGCGGCAGTGCTAACCACTCCACCGCCATGCTGCCCCACAATAATAATTTAAAAAAAGGAATTTAGAGTCCTGGCACCATGGATACCCTACCGTGGACTCACCTTCACTACAGAAGGTTTCAGCTTCTTCATTCCAAAGGTCCACGTGGATGTGAGACTCTCATATTGGACTTTTGAGATGGGAAGAAGATGAAATATGACAGGAACCTTCTTTGTGTGCTCTCTTAAATTATTCTCATACTTAATTTTTTTTCATTTCTCTTATTTACTCTCCTCCCATTTCGCACTGATTTGCTAAACTGACATAGACCAAGATGCTAATCTGTTGATGAGCCCACAGGAATTTTGAAATAATGATATATTTGTGTGAGGGTACCAGCGCAATAGATTGGAAACCAAAAAGTGTTCCTAGTGTAGACTAGCTTTAAGGGTTTGGTCAAAAAGTTATTGATTTTACATCCCAAACTTTATAGATGCACAAATATTTGGGCAAACAAACACTGTCACTTCTGTTTCTTTGCAGTCACTGACTGCCTGTCTGGAACCCATAGTATCACCAGACACTGGGGTCCTTTCCTGTCCTGCTGCTCTGCCAGGTCTTTTCGCAGCTGTCTTTACTTCCTGGTTGTTGTTTTAGGGGCACGCAGCCTTCTGTTGTGCCCTCGGGAAGGGAAATGCAGCTTCATTCGATTTTTTTTTTTTTTGCGGAATATTCCATTTCTTTGACCTAAACTGTATCCTCTGGGTGACTGGCCATCTGCACAGTGAAGCATTTGGCTGATTCTGATCAGATAATACAGTGCTTAGCACTTCAGAATTCATCCTGCTGCCTTTGTCAAACACTTCTTCCACCATGCTTCAAATGGTGAGGTGGTATGGTACAGATCATAAACCTCTCCATTCCTTCCTCAAACTCCTCTCCTCTCATCATTACGGTAAATTGATCTTCAGACCTTTATACCATGTTTTGTTTCTTTTTAGACTTACTAATGGTTTACATCTGTGCAGAAGGCTTAAATCAGAGCAGACAGTCCATATCAATAGAAACACATCTTTGCTGTTTAATTTCCAATGTATTATGGTGGTGTACAGTGCAGAAATGATGAATATTGTGTCGCTGTGCATCTGTATAGGTGTTAACTCTGTAATAAAGATATTTTCTGGTTGTTTACCACCTCTCACCCTATGCAAGCTGTGACACAACAACACAGAACAGGATAAGCAGTACAGAGATGGATCTCTGGAATATCAAGGTGTCATGCCTACATTATAGAACTGAAAGAAAAAAAACTGTAAAATGCTTTTTAGATGCTGATTTCTTAGGTTTGCTGGATGGCAAATTCAAATAATCTTTGCGATAACAGAAATGATCACCTCATCAACTGCCTGACAGGATGCGATGCCTTGCCACAGCCCTCCCCACAGGAAGAGCCTCCGTGACCATGGACGGCTGTTTGAGGTGGTAGCTCATGGTGATGATGGATTTAAATCAAAGCCACACCTGTGAAACAAAAAGCTGGCCTTGCTTGTATTTCACTGCTTCCTTCCCCATGTGACATCACTGCCTTTTTACTTCCTGTTCTCGTTGTTATGGCGTCTGCTTTAAGATTGTTTTGGGCACTGAGGCTCCCAGGAAGCTGTCTGTTTCCTGACCTGAAATATGGAAAAATCTGAAGGTTGAAAAATGAAACAGAAAGGGACAAAAAAAAATATGAGGTTTAGTTATGATGAATGGAAATGTGGACAAGTCTTTAGTTGCTAATTTTTTTCTATTGATCCAAGGAAATTAATGTGCAAAAAATGTTACTGTGAAAATGTATTTGACCGTATGTTTCCTTTACCTTAACTGTTACTGACTCATCTTCATAATAACCTGTTGAAATAATGTTAAGGAAAAGGATGGAAATTACTATTTATCGCATTTTGTGCTGTTGGCGCCAGCAGCAGAGCTGCAGACCAGAGCAGCAGACTGGATTTAAGATCACAGCCCACTGAGTCCAGTGAAAATATTATTAAGGTGTCTATAGATGAAGCCCTGGACCAAAGGACACGAACAATAAAATTATGTAGATTTGTTTATCAGAGTGAAGTGAATATGTTTAGTTTTCATGAGATTTCACTGGACAAAATTACACAACCGTGATGCTGGTGTGATTAGTTTAAAAGTGCCTTAAATTTGTCCTATTTTTACCCAAGGATTCATGAAGGGGGGAAATCTGCTAAAAATGAAATTTTTTAAATTTAATTCTATTAATATGAAGAAAACATTTCTGAAATACAACCACAATGAAATTTCCATGTGAATGAATCTATACATATTTAAGAAATTTTAATAATAAAAAAGGGACATACAAGCTTATAAAGATTGAGTTTTACTGGTATCAATCTAGTGCCATCTCTAAAAATATGGGGAGTTATGTGTTAGAATCTAACACATAACTCTCTAACTCCCTGTGATCTAACAGTTAGATCATAAATCATCTATGTAAAATCATATTTTTCCCTTGGGTTTTTTATTAAATTAACTGATTTAGTACATTACATGTTTTAATAATAATTTCTAATCAGGTGTAGCATACAACCTTTTGTCCTTTAATGTGCTATTAAAGGCCATAACTCCCTCCATGCATGCCAACGTTGCTGCCATAGGTTTGTGACCATCTATAAATAAGTGAAATACGTATACGTACGATATAAATACGTATTCATTTTCATTTTTTACAGCATTGAATAGGCTACCGTATGCAACGTAATCTATGCTCTTCTTCAGGTATATAAACTTGTCTGATTGGTTAGGACAAGTCTCACTCAAAAACCTTTAGAAGTGAATAGCTCAGCATTACTGCCACAGCTGCTCTGTGAGTTGGAGCTGATTAAAGCATTGATGGCAGATGGAAGATATACATACTGCAGTTTTAATTTGGCTTTTTTTTTTTTTTTACAATGTTCAACAGAAAAAGATTCATGTCAAAATTGAAACAGATCTTGAAAGCCATCTAAATTAAATCAAGCTGAATGGTTCTCACCCTTTCCCAGTCTTCGAGCTATGTTTACTGTACACAATATACAGTAACAATACCAAAACCCCTTTAGTTGTATTTGTGTTTATTGGAAACAAAATTAAGAAATAGCTATTTATCAGTTCTTACTGGACTGTATTAAGTTATAAAAAAAGATTTTTTTCTGATATTGACTACAGCCAATAAATCAGTGTATTTTTACACAATGCAAATAATCACCTAAGTAATTACACTATTTATAATACTGTTTGGGGTTTTTCTTTACATGTTGTTACAATAACGTAAATGTGTCTTCTGATTTATTTGTCACGTGATTGTAGTGAATTCAAAGTTTATTTCCCACTCCTGCTATTAAACTTCATTATAGCGTGCCAAACACTCTGTATGTATGTACATATGTATGGGTGCAGAATTTTCAAAAGATGTAGAACAAAACATCCATTAAACTATTTGACACAACCTTGTTTTTATGGACCACAAAGAGATTTTGTTAAAGGATAAATTCAGCCTGTGTTTAAGCACAGAGATGGATGGCAGGGGTTATATGGAAGGGGGGGCAGGAAGATAGGGGAGGCCAAAGATGGGGATTTTTGATAAAAGACACACACACAGACACACACACACACACACACACCATAACAGGCACCTCTGTGATGACAACAGACTGGACATGTCTGCACCAGCACCCTGTGTGTGGGAGTTGGGTGTGTTCAGGTCAGAGTGGAGGGAGGTGGACAAGTCATGAAATTATTTTAGTGAAAGCTTTCAGCTCAACACTACCCTCAGATGGTGGAGCAGAGAATGGCACTCTGTTATTTGACATGCCTAATATAGGAGAGCTTTTAGTAAATGCTTTTCACAGCTCTTCAAAGCCAAAAATCCATTCATTTCACTGCCGCTTCACTCATTCAAAGGATCCTTCTTTTCCAAATGGCCATAGTTATCAGAGTTTTGGCCCTCATGTGTGTTCAAAGTTCCTCTTATACTTCAACACAGAGGGTGAACCCACAAAGCTGGCTCACTCTTAACCATAGAACATCACCATGGTAACCAGTTCTGTATGGCCATCCTGCTCCAGAGCAAGTTGCATTTACTGGACTGGTTCACATTGTGCAAACAGACGACCTACAAACTGCAAAAAAACCCCAAAAAAGTCAGTACACCTACAGAATCCTGACAGGGACAAAAAGACTAAACACAGATAAAAATGTAGGCTCTTTGCTGTGTTGTAAAAAACAAACAAACAAAAGAACAAAGATGTAAAACAGGGTCACATAAGCAGTCACACAAAAACTGGCCTTAATTTTCTACATGGCCAAAAGTATGTAGAGAAAGAACATTACAACCATTTGCACTCTTGCTTTTGAACATCTAATTACTAAAACTAATAACAGCATAATCATAAAACCATATTGATACTGGTATTAACCCACAGTATTATAACCACACTCTCATTGTATATGACCCGTTTTCTGTTTACTGTTTATTAATATTGTAAAATGTAATCATAACCATCCTCTATTGTAGCCATGTACATATGTAAATTATTTTAAACTGCTACTAATGGTTAGATGAAAACTGTATTTCATTGCCTTGTACTATAATGTGCAACGTTTAAATCTATGTAACCTATAAAGGTTACAAGCTTACTAGTATCCGACCAGTAAGTAAAGTAATTATATTATTAGATTAAAATTAGCTCTGTTGTTACCAGTTGCAACATAGAAAGAAAGTAAATTAACATCAGTGTATGATTTATTATAATCCAGTAATATCCTAACATCTGCACTAACTAAAAGCTAATGCTTTAGTACTTTTACGAAAATTTGAATGCAGAACCTACATAAATGCTCTACATACTCCTTCCATATAACAGGTGACAATTTGACTTTGGCTCATAGTTTAGCCAGGATGAACTAATGCAAGCTTATTGAAAGCAGATGAGTCTAGAAGAACCAAACTTGGTTCAACTTGTAAGAGATCAGTGAAAATTTAAGCTTTTTTATAAAAAAGGAGGTGGGGGGTAAAAATATGCACTTATGTGGTTGGCCGTACATCTACATTCCAGTTTTTGATTCCATAAGAACTGTCGTTGTTGTCTTACTACCATTGTTTACATGCATAAGTAGCCAGATGGTATGTTAACTGGTAGTTCTTCAAATATAAATCAGGAAAAACTGCTCATGTCAACATAATCAGATAATCAGAAGTGGGATATGTGGGAATTTATGAAGTATTTATTGGCCACCTGGCATCACACACTGGGAAAACATAGAGCTGATTTCATGTATTTATTGCATTTTACTAAGGTTTGTAGTTGATGTTAAGGCAAAACAAAAGAATAAGCAGAGTCAAAATGTAGCCGCAAGTGATGCAACCAGAAGGGGGCAAATGCCAGGGTCTTCTTGTGCCATTCCCAAGTCTGGATAAATGCAGAGGGTTGTGTCAGGAACGGCTTCTGATGTAAAACGCATGCCAAATTAAACATGCAAATCATGAATTCCACATTGAATCCACACAGACTTCTATACGGGATCGGTCAAGGCCCGGGTTTACATCGACAGCCACCGGTGCTGTTGGCCTACAGGGTGCCAGTGGAAATTGAAGGAAGGGGTGTTAATGGGCAAAGAGAGAAGAGGAAAGCTAAGAGTGTAGGACTGACAGTAGGGACATTTAATGTTGGGATTATTACAGGGAAGGCTAGAAAATTGGATGACATGATGTAGAGAAGGAAGGTGGATATACTGTATCCAGGAGACTAGGTGGAAAGGTAGCAAGGCTAGAAGCTTAGGAGCAGGGTTTAAGTTATTTTACTAGTGTCGGATAGGAAGAGAAATGGAGTAGGACTTATCCTGAAAGAGGAGTTTGTGAGGACTGTTCTGGATGTTGTTACGGCCCTGGGCGTATGTGTTGTTCCTTTTGAGTGGCATTTTTTTGAATGTTTTTGAATGAGATTGAGTGTTTTTCTTGTTGTGTGGATCTGTGTGTTTGAGTTATAGGTGCCCTGTCTGATTGGCTGGATTGGGGGGCAGTAAAGGGAGCTGATTGGTCCATTCTACACTTCCTGGAGTTTAAAAAGTACGGTTCCCAACAGCCAGACTGGCTTCTCTGGCAGCAGCACCTGTTCTCTGTCCTTGTCCTCCAAACCTTTTTGAGTATTTTTGAATTGTTAGGCTTTGTGCCATGGTTTTGTATCGTTATTGTATATTCTGTAAATAGAGTTACTCCTATCCATTGCCACCTTGTATATACTTGTAAATAGTATTGAATCTGTAGGGGTGGCCTGCCATTTTCTTTCAACTGTTTTCTCTTGTTTTAACATTAGGGAGTTAGGGTTAGTGAGTGGTTGTTGGTTTTCTAGAGGCTAGCTAGCACTTTCTTTAGGAAATAGTTTATTTTGTTTATTAGTTTGGCCTTGGTTCACCCTGAGTTGTAGTGTCATGTTTGTATGACATTTTCTTTCGTGGAAAATAAATGTCGTACTCTTGGAACATCTGGATCCTGGATTTTGGTTTCGGGACCAGAGAGGGAACAGCCTAATTTATCTTTGTATGTTGCACCCCTGCCCCCTAGACAGGGGCATAACAATGTGAAAATTCAATGTTGTTAGAGGTTATGCCCCACAGGTAGAATGTTAATTACAAGAGAAAGATAAAATCTGGAGTGAGTTAGATGAAGTGATGCAGAAACTTTCAGGAAGAAGTTGAGACAGGTGGGTAGGAGGTTACTCTGTGTGGCAAGATCTTGGAGAGTGAGAGGATGATCCATACAAAGTTCACTTTCGCAATGACAGAGATGCAAATCGTCTTATTAGATGTCAGTACCATCAAAAGTAGTTATACTAGTGCTTGGATTCTCAGAATCAAAGTCTGAATTTTAAGTTTACAGACAGGATTCTTCACAATTAAACACCGGAGTTCTAAAAGAAAAAGTCAGAATTCAGTTACATTTTCCAGCGTGGCTCTAATCCTCTTGCAGCATTTTACCACAGAGAACAGCTTTGCAACAGCTGAGCAGCCCTGTGATAACTTGGAAAACTTAAAATTAAAAAAAATTCTTACCCCCCCCCCCCCCAAACACACACAAACAAAAATATTTGTTACATGATCAGCTCATCTGACCGTTTGACTGTCGGTTTGCAGTGCAAAACACAAGTGTGCACTAATGTGCTCAGTCAGTTTCCTAACTGTAAAAGCTCACAGATCAAAACATCACCAAAATTATGTAATTCACTGTCACAATCCAAATAAATCGAGTTTGAAAATGTAACAGGAATGTAAAAATGAACAATTTACAAGAGAAAAACTACAACAAAACCACATTTGGGTTACAGTGACCAAATTGACATAATCTGTATTTGTTTTAGTAGCAACTATAATAAATTTCTGAAAATGATTTACTAAGTAAAGAAAAGAACTTTGAGTACAAAGAAACTAATTTAAGCAACAAGAACAGGTAAAAAGCTGCTCTTTGTTATAAAATTATGCACAAAACTATTCATCTTTGGTTAATATTGTTCTTTGGAGAAATTCTAATTTATCAGCTGAGATTATTATATTGTAGCACTGTAACAGATGCTGTGGTAATTGCCTTTAAAATTACTTCATAAGTGAACACACACACACACACAACTTTGTGTAAAGTATACAGTGATTACAATTACTTTAACATGATGCAGTTGTCAATAGATACCATTTTAAAGTCTTAGACTTTAGAATGAACTTTTATAGAAGTACATATTGACAACGCTGAGTAAAAGCTGAGGCAAGTGTCCAGTCCAGATCTGTCAGCTGGGAACCAGGATGGCTACAACATCTGGACTTTAAATGATCCTAAGAAGAAGTCATATGGGTGATTTGCATTTAAACATGAGCACCGTCTTACAGGACTGTAAGCAAATGGTACACCTCAAGCCAGGCTGTGAGTAAATGATGCTTTCATATCCAGATGATGCAAACAAACTGGAGTCACACATACAGGTGTAAAGGATTAAACATGTTATAGATTATAAGTGTAAAGATTATAAAGTGTATCAGTTCCATCAAATGTGTCTCAGACAAAATTGATGATCTGTGTACAGCAGTTTAAAGCTACGTGTGAGACTGCCCTTACCTTTAGTAATACTCTGAACTGAAACCTAACATTAGCAAGTGAGCCTGTTGATGGTTAGCATAATCATGCTGATGGTTAATCCTTAGGCACCATTGTCCACATACTGGCCATCGAGGGTCATGATAAGATGCGTTGCTTAGCTGCAAAAATGCATCTTGCACTATTGCTTTGTTTCTGCACTGCATGTCTGTCTTTTAGATGGCGCCACCATGAGATATAAATTACTATCTTTTACAATCGTGCAATTTCAGCAAGTTTATTTACAGTGACACTGTGCAACAAGATTGTTATGAACTCAGGTAGCACATACGTAGCTTCAACTTTACTATTTGGATCTTGATCAACTTGGTCAGGGCCCAACAGTGTTCACATACACAAGTGAAAGTTTGTCATGACTTGCTTTGTCTTTTAGCATCCAAGTATGCTGATTCTATATTGGTTCTCAGTTTGTGAGAACTGAGAGCATTTTATTATCAGCATTAAGAGAAAGAAGGACAAACGATGAAGGAATTGGTTTTTGTTTTTGGCAACTGGTAAAATGGGGGAGAGGCAGTATCTTAATCAAAAAGATACTGCTCCACTGTTAGTATTACCTGTATGCACCATGGATTTCAATTCTCTGTATGTATGTTCTGTACATGTGGAAGAACTGACAATAAAACTTGTCTTGATTAATCTGGAACAAACTTGTACATTTATGTTATCAACAGCCTCATATTTAGTAGTTGTACTTTTATTAGTGATGGGCGGATCGATACCAATATATCGATATTTCGATCTTGACCACCAATTTTTAAATATCGATTCTCAAGTTAAAATATCGATATTTTCTGTTTATTTATTCATATTTTCTCTGCAGTCATATCCGAATGTTTTCTGCTCCTTCTACATCAATTTGTATATTATTTGTGATGCACCGCATAGGAACTACTTTTCCTTCCGCCGATCCGCCCCATGATCCACAATCTTCAACTAAACTTCTTCGACACGTGCTCGGCCGGCTGGCGGCTCCGCCTCCAAACACAGGCAGCATTTCGGAGTGAAATGTATCATTTTTATTCACGGACTATTTCGCTACGAACGTTCTGTTTCAAGAGAATTGTAGAAATAGGCAAAGTGTGTCTGACCCATAATTGGTTTTAAACAAAGGGAAGGAAATACAGATGGGTATATAAGACATACATGTAGATGAGGGCGAGTCATGGATATCAAGTGACATAAACTGTTCACCTGATAAAGAAAGTGTCATGCTGTTGTCATGGAGATAAGTCAGAACGTTAATACGTTTTATTTAAAATAATGAAAATGTTAAAAATGCCAATAGGTTGAACAATGATTTTGCTGTCGTTTTAATGTTTTTAATTATTCCCTGTAAGGGCTCACGTGATTGTGTTTCATCGTGATCAGATGAAAGAATTAACATAACACTCTGGATATCGGATCGGATCGATATCGCGATACTAGCCAAGGTATTACTTGGTATCGGATCGAATCTGAAATCACTGGTATCGCCCATCACTAACTTTTATACTTTAACTATATTCTAAATCACGCACCTTTGTACTTTAACCTAAGTAAAGAACTACAGTGGTACATCTTTTTAAAGTGGACTTTTATTAAAAAAAATATTTTTTACCAGTCTAAAATGACAGGAGACATCATTTACATTTAGTCATTTAGCAGATGCTTTTATCCAAAGCGACTTACAAGTGAGGTACAAGGCAGAAAACATTAAAGCAAAGTCCTATCAGAAAAGTGTTTACATTTCATTCATGCAAGTGCAAGAAAGAGCAAAAAGAACATTTGTTTTTTTTTTATTATTAATAGATTTAAGTGCATATGAAGATGCGTAAGAGTTCTGTTTTCAGCAGTATTTTGAATATTGTGAGTGAGTTTGCTGAGCGTGCAGAGTTTGGTAGCTCATTCCAGCATCGTGGGATCATTGCGCTGAAAAGTATGGATTGATGTCTTCTGTGCGGTGGTGAGACCACCAGACGTCGTGCATTAACAGAGCGCAACAAACAGGAGGGATTGTAGACCTGAATAAGGGAGTTGATGTAACCAGGAGTTGTAGAGGTGATCACCCTGTAGGCAAGAGACAGAGCTTTCAACCTGATGCGAGCAGCTACTGGAAGCCGGTGTAGAGATCTGATGGGCGGTGTGACATGAGTCCTTTTATGGCCAATTTAAAATTAAAAAATGAGGAGTGCTGCCACATTTTGGATCATGAGCACGGGTTCAACTGTGCATAACAATAACCCAATTAACAGAGCATTGCAGTAATCAAGACAAGCTATGACCAGCACCTGTACAATGAGTTGGGCTGTATATTCCGTGAGGTAGGGTCTGATCTTTCTGATTAGTGAAGAGAAACATACAGAAAGGACAGTACATATCATTGTACATCATGTGACTGTGACCTTTTTGTGTCGAGGCCTCCTGCTTCACTTCCTGTTCCAGGCTTTTATTAAATAGTCCATTTGCCTTATTTCCTGTTCCATGGTTGATTCTGGCAACTTTACCACTCATCCTGATTGTTTTCAACTGTTCCCCTCAATTCAATTCAACTTTATATAGTGCCAATTCACACCATAGAGAAAACCCAACAAACCCCTTGAGCAAGCCCTAGGCAATAGTAAAAACCTTCAGCAGAACCAGTCTCAGGGTGCGGGGCAGCTGCCATGACCGGTTCGGGTTAGTGGAAAGCTGAGAGACAAACCAAAAGAGCAAAAAATAGCAACAACAAACCACTGGATAGGTTGGTAGGACCAGTAGCTGCTCACCAGAAAACACAGCTCCAAAGCTGAGGACACCCGAGAAAGGGACAGACAGAGAGGGAGAAACAAAACTACAGTAGAAAGAAGACCAAGTAATCTGACTAAGAATGTGAACTGGGAGCTGGTTCCACAGGAGAGGAGCTTGATAGCTAAAGGTTCTGCCTCCAGTTGTACCTTCGGAAATTCTGCGAGCCACATGTAGGCGTGCTTTCTGAGATACAAGTGGTATACTGGGATGATACGGTACTATGAAGTCTTTTAGATATGATGAAGCCTGACTATTTAGAGCTTTATATGCAAATTCTGTCCTAGATTTTATGGTAAGCCAATGGAATTAGTGAAGGTGAAATATGATCTATCTTGCTAATTCCAGTCAGCACATTTGCTGCAGCATTTTAGTTTAATTGCAGGCTCTTTAGGGAGTTACTAGGGCATCCTGAAAGTATGGAATTACAGTAGTCCAACCTAGAGGTAACAAATGCATGGACTAGTTTTTCAGTATAACTTTGAGACAGGATGCAATTAATTTTGGCAATGTTCCATAGGTGGAAGAAGGCTGTTCTAGAGATGTTTTATATGTGAGGTAAAGGGGCTAAAATTTCCCATAGGTGTGAATGTGAATAGTTGTCTACCTTTACTTAATAATGTTTCCTAAAGGAGACATATATAAAGTAAAAAGTATTGGCTCTAACACAGATACTTGTGGAACTCCATAATCAACTTTTGTTGATTTGTCTGTTAACCAGTCATAGCCCTTGACAGTTCCTCATCTTGTTACAGCCAACCAATGATGTGCATCCTCTGTGATGATGCAATGATGTTGTAGCCAATAAAATAACAATTTCCGGGATGTATAGTTCGCATGCATTTAAAAAAGGTAGATATGCCTAGTTCTCTGCGTAAAGGAGAAGCAACTCACTGGAACATACCGAGTACGCATAACATTGAGTCGAGCGCACACGTCGATTTGAGAAGGAGCAGAAGTGCTATTTTACTTAGAAAACTACTGTGGCATTTCAGAACAAATGTTATTCCTGCAGGGAGGATTTTTTTGAAGAAGGTTCGTCAGGCAAGTAATGAGGATCAAGCCCAAAAAAACAGAGCTCCAGCGATGAAAATACCGTGGACTCAGCTGCAGAGGGATACTACAATCAGGGCATTGATCCTGAATTAGTCAAATACTTATTTTACATTAACAGTGCTGGTGACTTCTTGATAATTCAAATACCTATAGAAAAATCAAGCAGATTCAGACTGAGAAGCCATGGGAAGAGGTTAGTTTGGGTAATCTGTACTCATTCATTGCCATTGTAATTTACATGGGTTTTGTGAATTGTAGAAGCCTCAGTAACTGCTGGAGGAAGTCTAGGTTGTAGTCTCTGCCACTGCCTAGGAGGTTTTTGAGTATTTTGGCAATTTTTCATCTCAGTGGATGCTGAAAATGAACAAAAGAAGGGTACACCAGCTTACGACCGCTTGTCTAAAATCAGGCCATTATATGAGCAATTACAGTAGGCAGGCAAGGCCAATTTTCACCCCTTCCAATCAATTGCAGTTGACGAGCCCATGGTATAATCAAAAGCCCAGAAGTAGTCTGAAGCAATACATGAAAAACAAGCCAACAAAGTGGCAGCAAAAGGCAGTGTTGGAGCATGTCAAAGGGCTCAGTTATGAGTCCGTAGTGAAGCTGGTGGAGCAAAAGGTGCCGGGTATACAAAATAAACACTTTTATGAGTAATTTCTCTAGTTTTGTTTTTGTATAAAAATGTGGGGGTTAACAATTCTAAACATCCATAAAGCCATTTGGTTACCTGATGCCATTTTTGAATCTCAAAATGGACACATTGGTGTCTGCCTGGACATAGCCTAATGAAAAAACAATTCAAACTAAATATTTTCAGTTGGTTTCTTCACATAATTTGAAAGGGATTTGGTTCACAATGTAGACTACAAGTCTATTGTATCGTTTGGTTCACCAGGCTCACCTCCATTGGACTATTTTCAGTAAAAACAATATATATATATTTTATACAAAGACGATAAATCCAACATCTTTAAATTTGTGCCTCTGTATGTTTGTTCAGTATCACTTACCAAGGTTTTGTCTTTTTATCAGACAACTAAAAAGTATTCCCTTTCCAATGACCCCAAGCTCATTAGTGTAGTCCTTACTATTTAGGAATTGCAAGCATTTTAATTTGGGTATGCATTTTTTGGCCCGTGAAGGTGAAAGATAAGGGGTTTTAATTACCTATCAAAGATAAAAGCAGGAGGTGAATAGTATCTTGAAACCTTTAACACAGTCTTGGTGTATATTACCATGGTAACACAACCAATGAACAGTTTCTTAGAAACAAAGTTGAAATGACTAAAACTGATGATCACATAAACCAATGGGCCTAAGTAAATTATTATTATTTACCTCCGCTTGTGTAATATTAATTTAAAAAATGGCTCCTCTCAATGAATCTTATTGCCCAGAAAATCTGCTTAGGTCCTCCTCTGCCCAATCACAATCGCCAAGCTGCGACTGGACACGGCAGGAGCAAATTTTGACACAGGGTGTCAAAAACTGCTGTGAGCAGTGGAGACCCTGTGCATCTCATGGCGATGAGAAACCGTACACCTAGCACCTATATCAGACTTGGAGTCTGAAAAAGCTGCAGAATATAATGCCATGGAATTGAAAACAGGTTAAGCTGCCACCTTATTAGTGAAGGATGTGACAAAGTTATCTTCAGTAAAAGGCGGAAGCGGGGAAGGGAGGGAGGGGGGGGTGATTCAAATTTAAAGGTGGAGAACATATTCCTAGTGTCTGTGGTGTTGCTAATCTTATGATATTTTTCAGTTTTGGCCTTGGCGCTGTGAGAGAAGCGCCAATCAGGACTTGATACTCAGCCAGAGCAGATGAGGTTTTGTGCCACTTCCTCTGAGCAGTCCTGAGTATGGTACTGTATGATGCTCATGGATCAGATTAGTGAGCCAGTGATTAAGAGGTGAGGGATGGGCAGGCACGGAAGAAGGGCAGAGCCTTATTCAAACATGTTGAACGACTGTTTTGTCAAGGGGGGAGGAGGCATGTGAGGTTAGTCAGGATTGAATAACCTGAGGTTACAGCTGATCCGTATAGTTTCAATGCAATGTACACATTTCTCCAAATGATATGATGGAATCACCAAAGTCTATGCAATTTTATGTTTAAACATGCACGTGTTGTGTACAACCTCGCCCCAACTCTGCCATACTCATTTCATATGCAATCATGATGCGCACCTGTTGCCAGTTAACTTCATTAGACATGTAACATCACCTGTTTGCTTTCTTTGCTTTTTCCATTCTTGTTGCACCAGTCTCACTTTTTAAAAGATGTGTTTGCAATAATTTGCAAATTATTCCATTTCATTTTTTCCATTTTCCATTTCATAGAATGTCCAAACTTTTCTGGAAATTGGTTTAATTTTAGTTTTTACTGCAGAAACATCCACATGCATTGTAACATATTGTCCAATGACATTACATCAGGTAAAAAGTCGCAGGGCAGATCATCAGACTGACTCAGGCCTCATATTAACTATGAATTTCCCCAGCTTGGCCAATTTAATTGACCAAAACAGATTCAAAGAAGTTTTAGTAACTATAGTTGCCAGCTGTGGATAGTTTATCATCATATTGGCAGTAGACTTTTCAGTTTTTCTTTGTACCATGTTTAACATGGTTTCAATTTGTCCTTTCTCTGGATGCAATTACTTCTGTCCTGTTGCCACTTCTTCAATTTTCCTTCCTTACCCTCTCTTCTCTCCTGTTCCATGTTCTTTGTTAAAATCACATTTATATTGCCAGACAACTACTTTTTTCTTCAAGTTGCTGCCATGTTTTGTGTGTGATTGAAGTATCTGTTTCCTCAGTGTCACCTGCTGGTGATTAGAAATCCCTCTCCTCTCCTAACTGCTTTTATATAGACAATGTTGCTAGAGGAAACAGTTTTCTAGCATTTGATTTTAATTCACTTCAAAGTGTTTCTCAGTTTCCTCCTGGTCTCAAGCCATCGTAACTCCAAGCTGTCCATGCCTCTTTGTCATAATTTTTTTTTTGTCTCATATAATTATTTTCTTGTCTGTAAATCCTGTCTTGGAGATCTTTTGACATGTTTTCCTTTACTCTGTCTTCATTTGTGCCCATAACTGTATTTTTTTTGTTTGTTTTTTGTTTATATTTAGGTTGTATGTCTCTTTATTTTTTAGATATATATATTTTATATACTGTTTATCTTTTTTATCAGCTCTTTCTCTAAAAAATTGGTATTAATGCAGACTTATTTACTGCTTAGTGTGTGGAATCACCTTGACTCAAGCTTAGCAAACCAGTCAATGACCAGTTCAGGATCAATATCAGGGATGCAATCTTCTATACTGAATTAAGGGCCAGATGATTGTCAAAAACCCAAGAAAATGGAATGAAAAAAAAAATCATAAGGAATTAATATTTTCAAATGAATCTGACAATAATTACTCCATGTAAGGATAATTATAGTATAGGTAAATACATTTGAAGATGATACTGTCAGGAACCTGCTTAGAGATTATGGGAATACAAATGATTGTACTGGGAAAATCAAAGAAATTATGTTTTTTTGCATAAATTGCAAACATTTGTTAAATATATGAAATGTCCAATCAGTGAGTCAGGTTTAGTGTGTGGATGTGTGAAAATGCAATGTTGTCCAGCAAAGAAATAAGACAAAGGAAACCCTCAAACAAACAAAACATGTCCTGCAGAAGGAATGATCCAGCAAGAAGTGGGAGCAGGGATGGGGATGGCTGATCTTATGCCTTTTGGATGAACTGGCCAGGTGCAACCAGTTGCACTAATAGACTCACAGGAGGACAGTCTCATGAAAGGTAGACTGGGTGTTTTCACTGGAACAGTTATTGATTTTACTGCTAAGCAATGAATACCTCCCTCTACGTTCATGTGCATAGCTAAAATACTACCTTTACCCCAGCACTGCAATTATTACTCCAAAATCCAAAAAGTGTTAAAGCTGAAGCACCACTGTTTCTACAACATCTACCATGTTTTTTCCTCAGGCCTGATGCATGCCACTGAACATGGTATAATGTGACCACCCCATGTTGGCATTTTTTGTTAAATGACTACATTTATCCCTGTGTGGGATTATGTGCAAGTTTGGGTTTCTGTAGTGTAACTTGTAACTGCAAAACATAAAGCAATATGCATACTTGCATAACCAAGAATGAGCTTGTCACAGATGCTATTTTAATCTCCTCACTGAATGTCCTGGCTGCTTGTTTGCTTCTCAAATACCAAACTGGGCACTGCACATACAAAGCTCTTAAATGTCACTGATATAAACAGCAGTGCCTAAAAACATTATATAGGAAACATGATCTTGTCATTCTGAACTTCTCATTTTTGTACAGAAGAAGCTCAACCTGCCCCAGGTAGTGTTAATCCAGACTGCCATTGTAAAGTCCATTTTCACAATATGTGTAACTGTCTTGTTCAGTGCAACAACCAAACAAGACATTCAGAGGCTGCTGGGTATCATCTGCACTCCTACACTCCGTCTGAGCCAAGCGGTGTGCAAGAAAGAATTTCTCAAACCCTTCCCACCCTGGACCCTGCTTCGTCTTTGGAAAAAAAACTCTGAGCAATGAAGACTTTCACCAGGGACACACAGGAACAGCTTCCTTTAAGAGGCACTAAAACCATACCCCACACTGCATCAATCCATGATTGCACTGCACTATACCTCACTCCTTTCTTTATTACAGATTATATTTAACTTTTATGTCAACCTCTTGACTGTCACTGTAGTTTTAATTTTAAGTTTTATTTCCGAAGTCCACATTGCATTTTCTCTTTCGTTGTGTTTGATCAGTATTATTTTGGTCTGTTTTAATTTTAGTTCAATTAAATTAAAATTAATTTATATAGTGGCAATTCACAGCAGAGTCATCTCAAGGCACTTGTCATGAAAGTCTATGAAGATATATATACAGAAAACCCAATAAATCCCCCTTGAGCAAGCCCTAGGCAGCAGTTGAGAGGAAAAACTCCCTTTAATGGAAGAAACCTCCAGCAGAACCAGGTTCAGGGTGGGCGGCCATCTGCCTTGGCCGGTTGGGGTGAGTGGAAAGTGGAGAGAGAAAAGAAAAGAGCAACAAAAGCAACAACAAAATATTGGGCAGGTTGGTAGGACCAGAAGCGGCACACTGGAAAACACACAACTTCAAAGCCAGGGACACCTGCAGAAAGGAACAGAGAGAGGGAGACAGAGAAGGAGAAAGACAACTACGGGATAAAGAAGACACAAAGTTAATGTCATACAGTGTTGACAATTGTGGGGTGAGAGGAGAGGAGAGAGGGAAGAGAGAAGTGTCTGATTCCCAAATCTGAACTGGGAGCTGGTTCTATCGGAGAGAAGATTGATACCTAAAGGCTCTGCCTCCCACTGTACCTTTGGAAATTTTGTGAACCACAAGTATGCCTGCATTCTGATATCGAAGTGGTCTGTTGGGATGATATGGTGCTATGAGGTCTTTTAGATATGATGGTTGCTTTATATGTAAGAAGCAGGGTTTTAGCAGGGTTTAGATTTAATGGGAAACAAATGGAGAGAAGCTAGTGAAGGTGAAATATGATCTCTCTTGCTAGTTCCAGTCAGTACTCTTGCTGCAGCATTTTGGATTAATTTTAATTAATTAGTTTCTAAAAAGAAACTGGGGGTTGTTTTTATTGTCCTCTATTAGTGATGAATGATTTGCTGTTCTGGCGTAACCAAGAGCTTTTTTATACATTATTAAACAGTTTTTCCATGCTAAACACGATTCTCCTAAATTAGTGGAACACCACTTCCTTTCTAACTTTGGTTTTGCCTGCATTAAGTTGCAGGTTTGTGAACTATACCATGGAAATTGCCTCTTCTGGTTTACTGCCTTCTTTTTCAGAGGGGCAACAGTATCGAGTATTTTGCATAGTGAGGCTGCAGAATTGTCAAGATAATCAAGTTGAACAGGATTAAAGTTAAGGTGGCTAGTCTGATGAAAGAATTTCCTTAAATTTGTTGACAGTATTTTCACCTAAGCACCTACTGCAGTGGATTTTTTTTCCTAATTGTTGTATAGTCGATTATTGTAAATTCAAATTTGTCATATTATCTTTTTTTTTTTCCCTAAATGGCGCATTCAGGGAGTTACAATAACACACCTTCTTTTTATACCTTTATACTTGGTTAATAAAGCTGGTTCTGATCTTCTTGAGTTTCAACTCATTGTTTTATTGCAGCTGACTGACCTGTGTAATAGCAGCTGCTGAAAAAAATTGCATTTTGATTGAATAAGGTAATTTGGAGATAATACAAGCACACGTTTTGCAAGTCCAGTTTGGTCATCAGTGAGCTGTGATTGGAACTCTTGCTTGCTCATCTGTCCCCCTACAGCTGTCCAGTCTGTGTGAGGAAAGTCTACGATGGCCATGACAACACAATGCACTGCAATTTATGAAAAATGTATTTGAAAAACATCTTCACTAGTTATAAAAAAAATCTTGCAGATAAACAGAACTACGGTGGCCCTAAACATCAAGAAAGGCGTAGCAAAAAGCCACAACACAACCAAATGAGAAAAAGTGCTCATGGTTGTGTTGTGGTTTTTTGCAACGTGTTTCTTAATGCTGCACCTGAGTTGTAAAATTGATGAAGTTGTTTTTTTAATTTGCTGTGTTTTCTTGATTTTTTCTCGATGCAGAAAATTGATGCAAATAAAAAAACAGCCAAATGCTGAAGCACAAAACAAGTCTTATACAATCTTTATAAAAACAGCAAGATGTTGACATTTTATGGAGAGAGAAACTGTTTAAAAGCCATTAATTCTGAAACAGGACTGAGAATAAATGACCAGCTGTCACAGTCCAGATCTACCAAGCTGGCTTACTGTTAAGACCTACAGCTGTTCATTCACACTCTCAGTGAGTGTTGATCAGCAGTGTGTGGTGAAAATAGAAACTGAGCATTTAGTTCCATCCCTCTGTACAATTTACCAGTCGCATAGTTTGTAAGAAATTCTCTTCTCTCACTATTCAGCACCGCTGTATTTAAACCATAAACCAACACTGCAGGTGTCAGTGCTGGTGTATTTTCTCATAAGGCAAATATGACTCTTCGTCCCGAGTGCTCAGTAGAATGATGCCAAAGTTACAGACTCCATGGAGTTTAGATAATGATGCATCACTCTCTTCATTTTTGTCTCCCTGCCTTTCTGCCGATGATATTACATCAGTCAGATTCTCTAAAGCCACAGCACTCACATCACAAAATACTAGCAACAACTAGCACGGAGAAAGTGCTGTGTGCAGTTATGGGTTCATGGTCTTCTCTCATGAGCAGGAAACAGTGGAGCATGATGGAAGTTAATGAGCTGTCACGATCTGTTCTCTGCAGCACTCCAGGACAGGGCTTAATGGAGAACTGCACTTCTTTCTGTCAGTCTTTAGAATATTCTTTTTTTCTCTTTCCCTGCATCTTTCAGTATCATTCTCCATTCATAAGACTGCTCTCCACTCTGGCCCGCTCCCTCTCCTCCTGCTCTCATTTGTCCCTGCCTCCTTGTCCCTCCACCCATGCTAAAGGACTCTTCCTCACTCTTTCCTCTCTGACCTTCTCCCTCCCTCTCAGCATCAATTTAACTTGCCTGATAAGAGTTTGCAAAGTGGATCTTGATAGAAAGCAGCTGGGTATCTGTGTCAAGGCTCACCTCTCTAAGCGCTATCACGGAGCACTTCCAAAGCACCACTTTTCACTTCCCAAGGATAAAGGGGAAATTGGTTTGAGCAGACAGATCTGCTGGAGTCCGCAATTGCACTACAGCCAGCATGCTGCAAGTGAATACACACTGTCAGACTGTACAAATCAGCAGGCAAAGAGCAGGTTCACTTTGAAGTAAATTAGCATGATTTCACTGTGGTTTTCCACTTTGGCTATGTAATATCTTTATGACGAGGTAATAAGAAATAAATCTACTCCAAAAAGCAGTGGCAGAGCAGAAGGGTGGGCATGATGTCATTACAAATTACATTCTAACCAGACGTCACATATCAATATCTGACTTATAAACATGTTTGCAGAACATGTAATAGTAGTTCATATTATTAGTTTATCTCTATTGGCTCCTTAAAAAATCCCAGCCCATTCTCATTTCCAAGGCATCAAAAAGTGTCTCTTTTTGCAGCCCCTTCTGCGTTAAATGCTGGCGCTTACGGTATCCGTTCAGGTCAGTGATTGGTGCTCAAAGCTTTCAGTGTACCATGGCGGGTTCTGTAGCGTTTTGTTTCAATGTAATTTTTAACTTAATCTCACCCTGAAATGTTTGTGGCTAACCTTAACCATTGTTGTTTCTTAACGTAACATTACCCTGAAGTTATTTTCTCTAACCAATGTAGATTTTTGTACATATAAAGTTAAGGCAGTTGTCCACGGACCACAGAGTCAGTGGTTCAATCCCCGGCCCTGGCTATATGTCGAAGAGTCTCGGGGCAAGACACTGAACCCCTAACAGCCCATTCCCATCCCCAGCTGTGCAGTGCTGGTCCAAAGCCGGTAGAAATCGGGGAGGGTTGAGTGAGGAAGGGCATCCAGCGTAAAAACTGTGCCAAATCAACATACGGACAATGATCCGCTGTGGCGACCCTGAACTCACGGGATAAGCAGAAAGGACAAAACAAAGAGAAAAAAAGTTGTTCCTAGGACATCATCGATGCTCCTGGAGCGTCCGATACTAATGCCAAAGTGCACTTGTAGAGTCAATACCAGACACAATTGTTCCCAGTGCATCAAATAGTGGAACTCCTGGAGCGTCCAATATTAACGCCAAAGGGTACCAGTGGCGTCAGTATGATACACCAAAGAACGTACGAATCGACACAATTTGACGCCATAGGAAGCATCAATATCTGATGCTGTGGGATGAGAACGTGTTGAAAATCCAGATTGAAAAAACAAAAAAGCTATTTCCTATTATCAAAGTCCTTAATAGACGTAGCTCCATCAGTATCTTGATGACCACAACAGGTTTGTACTATCCCAGTAGATTACTTCCCTCTCAGACTGCAGGTCTATTTGTGGCTCCTAGAATTTCCAAAAGTAGCATTAGATTTAGAGGCTTTAGCGATCAAGCTCATCCTCTGTGAAACCAGTTCAGAATTGGGAGGCATACACCCTCTTTAATTTATAGCAAAACTTTCCTTTTAAAGCTCATAGTTAGAGCAAGCTTAGTGACTCTGATCCAGCTCTTGGTTAAGCTGCTATAGATTATAGACTTTAGATTTTTTGCTTAAATCCAATCTTTTGTGTGACTTTTCACATTGTTAAAATGTGATTATCTTGACTCCAGTGTGAACTGGGAACGTCCTGAAGCAGCCTGCAGGTGCAGAAGAACAATAAAGTGATGTCAAGCACAGTCATCTGTATGAAAGTAAACACTGATGCAGCTGAAGTGAGCCTTCATGATTACATTTTGAAGTTGTGCAGTAGATGAGAAGAAGGATATGGAAAAATAACATTTTAACAATGGCCTTTTGTGGAGCGATATCTGCAACATCTGTAAAAAGATGTACGTGTGTGATTGTGGAGTCACAGACAGGAGTGGTGGGACCATGATGTGAGCAGCTTCACAGAAGCAGATTTCATCCAAAATTTCAGGATGTTAGGACATACCTTTGATTACACCTGCCAGTGCTCCTGAAGAAAACCATGCTGACGACTTCATTTGCAAAGGATGGTACCGTGTTATCTGACAGGGGGTGACTGATCATCAGTTGTTGTTGTTATCAAATGCAAGATTCTGACGCCTGTTGCATAACAGTGATGCCAAAGTCAGATGCAATGTGACCTGACTGTTCAGATTGGACTCACAGTGGAAAACAGATACGCATCTGATTTAGGACCACATATGAAAGCTACCCAGCTTTGATTCTGATTTCATGTTGTGGGTAACGTTTGATCACAATTGACTGAAAATCAGATATGGGCAAAAAAAATGATTTGGGTGACTTTTGCCTGCAGCCAGACTGCTGGGGGACCTGATGCACTGAGCTCTTCTCCTCTTACTGCATGCTGGTAGTTTGAGCGTGAGCATAAATGAGTGAGTGGTTGTGTAGTGGGTGGAGATATTGAGTGAGTTTGGGACATTTTGGACGGTTTTCTTACTTTTACCTTACCCATTCTGTCCTGTATTAGAAGATATAATGAGTTTCAACCATCTGTTTGTCAATTAGAGTAGAAAGAAATAGTTTGATCGGGGGATTTTTTTAGTGACTCATATTCCTCCCTGCTGAGGGTTTCCTTCCCCTGCTCCTTGACACATGGGGTTTGAGTTATAAGCTGACCCTCGGTACACTGTAGAACAAGTTCTCCTGGCTGTGCGAGAAAAAAATTGGACACAAGGACATTACATATGATTCTTGGATGAATAGGGCCGTTGTATCATTTCTCAGCGAGGAACATTTCGTGCAGTTAATCTAATGTCAGGCCTTTCTTGACTAATTGACGATTTCTTTGTCTGTTTCAGCACAGACGCCACACATATTACTGTATCAGGAGTTCCCCCCTTTCCTCTCTAACGAACTGTTAGAAAAAGAGCTTTCCTGTTTTGGTAAGTTTGCTAGTAGCTTCAAAAGAGTATGACTTGGCTATAAGGATGCCAGACTGCAACATGTTCAGTCTCTGCAGAAATTCTGTGTGTGACTGTCAGCAGAGACTGAGAGTCTTATTGTTGAAACAGGTGAACTAAAAGTAGACAATATGGAACATGAAGATGATCAAATGTTAGACGATGATTCATTATTGCAGTTTTCTGACATTTATCACAGGAAGACCAGCAGTCATATTCATTACAGGAAATTAATGATTGTCTTGATGAAATGTTCAGCAGACAATTTGTGGAAATAACTGATTTCTTTCCCAAGGTAGACAGACTAATTAACTCCTAATTAATAAAAGTGAAGAACGACTCTGTCAAATGCAAAAAGGTAAAAATGGGTGAAGCACTAAGGGTGGTCCTCCATTCTTGGTCTTCTTTTTCCTTCTTTCTTCTCTGCTCTTCATGGAGAGGTTGAGAATATTAACCTAAAAAATCAGTGGAACGAGAGAAAGAGAAAAACAGCCAGTGTTAACTGAGCTATGCAGACCTAAAAACATAGATGTGCTCTATTTACAAGAGACAGCTCAGTAGATAATGAGGTAGAATGTTGAATGACTTGATGCCAATCTTAGTGCAGTTGTAGCTGTTGTTTTTTCACAGCACCTAATTCGCTAATGCATTGGTGTGTGAAAATGAGCAAATGAGACTTTAGCTGGTGCAAGCAATAATCAGAGACATACCATTTATGGTGCCTTGCCAAAGTATTCATACCGCTTAAAACATTGTCATGTTACAACCACAAATGCAAATGTATTTTATTGGGATATTATTTGAAAGACCAACACAAAGTGGGACATAGCTGTGAAATGAAAGGGAAAATTAATTTTTTATTTTTTTTTACAAATAAATATCTGAAAATGTGGCTCCCATGAGTCAATACTTTTGTAGAACCACCTTTGGTTTCAATTACAGCTGAAAGTCTTTTGGGGTATGTCTTTGCAGCTTTGCACATCTAGAGAGTGAAATGTTTGCCCATCCTTCTTTGCAAAATAGCTCAAGCTCAGTGAGATTGGATGGAGAGCATCTGTGTACAGCAATTTTAGTCTTGCCCCAGATTCTCAATAGGATTAAGGTCTGGACTTTGACTGGGTCATTCTAACACATTTGCAGATGCTATGCATTTGACTAGAGCACCTTCTTCCACATGTTTGATGTGTCCCCCACATGGCTTGTCACAATCTGCATACGGGACTTCTTATGGCCTTCTATGAACAATGGCTTTGTTCTTGCCACTCTTCCATAAAGGCCAAATTTGTGGAGTGCATGACTCCCACCTGAGCTGTGGATCTCTGCAGCTCCTCCAGAGTTACCATGGGCCTTTTAGCTGCTTCTCTGATTAATGCTTTCCTCGCCTGGCCTGTCAGTTTAGGAGGTTTGTCTTGGTAGGTTTGCAGCTGTGCCACACTCTTTCCATTTTTGGATGATAGATTGTACAGTGCTCCATGAGATGTTCATAGCTTGGGATATTATTTTATAACCTAACTCTGCTTTAAACTTCTCCACAACTTTATCCCTGACCGGTTTGGTGTCTTCCTTGGACTTTATGATGCTGTTTGTTCCTTAATGTTCTCTAACAACCCACTGAGGGCTTCACAGAACAGATGAAAGAGATAGAGATTAAATTAGACACTGGTGGACACTGTACAAATGCACGCCACACTTTTCAGATTTTCTTTTGTAAAGCATTTACCATTTTCCTTTCACTTCACAATTATGTGCCACTTTGTGTTGGTCTATCACATAAAATCCCAATAAAATACGTTTATGTTTGTGGTTGTGACAAATTGTGGAAAATATCAAGGGGTATGAATACTTTTGCAAGGCACTGTATTTTCATAAATGTGTATGCTACACGATAAAGCTTTGTGTCAGTCATTAATTGACCTCTAGAATCAGAAGACAACCATTTCAATTTTAAAAACTTCTCTTTGGTTGGAAGTGGGAAAAACACATATCAGATTTTTTTGCAAACATTACTAAAAAAACACACAAAGAAAAAAAATTGCATAGATTGATGGGACTAAGACAATGGGATATTAGAAAGATGCAATGATTAATGGAAGATATGGTACCAAAAGAACGTGGGAGAATAGGAGGAATGCATTACACTCCTACATAAAAAAGTGAAGGAGCTTTAATTATAGCTACAATCTCTAACATCATAGACATAGATACTCTAACATATTTCTCCTTTATGCTGGAACAAAAAGTGAGGAAAAACAACCTGACTTTTAAAACAGTCCATTTTGCAGTAGAACTGTGACTCTAACAGTGTAAGTGAGATCCTGGAGGGACTTCCTTAGCTGGGAAAGACAGAATTGAATCTGCTTTGCTGAGATGTCTGCAGTAGTCCAATAACTGAACAACTGTGGTCATTCCTCTGGAATGAATGGACTTAATAGTTTTTAATAGTTTTAGAGGAGTTACTGGACTCTGGTGGGAAAAAGAGTTCAAACACTGGATTCTGGGACTTAGTTGCATGAGGGCTGTCCTGACACTCTTACCCATAAAAGGGGATCTTGGTCTGTTGAAGAACTGCAGACTCGTGTCATTGTTTTCTACAGACTCCAAATTTCTTCGAAAAATGTCCTTTGAACAGACTGAAGGAGTGTGTGGACACAATTGTACAATACATTCAGATGTACTGGGACTGGGCTGTAAAATTAAGGACAATGTTTTTTGATGCAAGACATTGTTAACCTAAATAAATTTCAGGGTTTTAGATGATTTTGGCTTTAGAAAAACTTTTATTTAATAGATAAAGCTGTTTTACTCTCAAGCTGCTGTGTCGTTAAAGGTTTGTGTGGGTTTTGGGGGGAATATGTTGTATGCTCTGGCTATTGAGCCTCTCTTAAATTGCCTCAGACAGGATCTTATGGGATTAACCTTTCTAGAGGATATCTCAGATTCTGTTAGCTTATTGGCTTGTGCTGACATTGTAACAGTCTTCATAACTGGACAAACTGATATTCACATTCTTGAACAGAGTTTGGCACTCTATGCACATGCTTCATCTTCGCGGATTAATTGGTAAAAGTGGGGGAGGGGGTATTAGATATGGGGCTCTTCCATTTCTTTCAAACACCAAAGCTACCAGATTTCTCAAAGGTTATAAGGGAAAGCCCTTTATGTGGTAACTGTTAAAGGTCTTAACAGAGCATCCCTAGCCGGTCTTTAGGAGCCAAGGAGCCCGTTCTGGCTTTTTAATAGTTAATAATAACTCACCTGAACCTGCAACTTTTGGTGTCTATACAAAGAAGACAAATCTTCAGCCTATTGTCAATTCTTAATGTGGGAAAGACATAAAGAGCACATTTGAATTTTGAGCTGCTTTTAACAAAATACAACATAAAGACAAAACATTGATAGGTTTAAAATAACTGGAGAAAAATGTTTTTTCTTGGGTTGAAGTGTATATTGGCTGAATGGATTTTTGTAAGAAATTGTGCACTTTTTTGATTCATTGGTTTGAAAGCTAGCAAACAGGAAAAAAAATATAAGCTAATTTTTAGTATTTTTGAATAAATTTTTCCATTATTTAATTTTAATTAGTTTTTCTAAGTGATTCGGGTGGGGTTTTAAAATGTGTTCTGTGTGGAAAACGTTTTTTTTTTTTTTAATGTGGACATAGAGACCAATTTAAGTTTAGAAGGAATAGCTGTTGTGATTTTGTAAATTGAACATAAGTGTGTCAGGTTACTACAACATCCCTTAAATACACTTCACTTAGCAGCATCAGGTTAATTAAACATTACTACATGAAGTAGCATATAATTCATACAGTGGAGTTACATTACCTAAACGTGGTGCATTAAATGTATTATAACTTTTACTATTTATTCAACCAGATTTTGTGGGACTGGTTGACATAACTAACTTAAAGAAATTAAATGTTATATTTACTTGAATGTAGACGTGTCTGTTTGGCTAAATTTCTAATAGGTCTGGATGTTCAGATATTAAAATCATGTTCAGAGGTTGGGTGGCAGCATGTCCTACTGTTGATTTCACAAAATAGTTTCCGATTTAGAAAACTGTTTGGGGGAACAGAGATTTTCTATGCATTGCGCTGCATACATCAATACAAAATTATAAAGTACCTGTAAATGTTTTTTGTTGAGATTTGGTGCTATATAATTATAACGAAATTAGAACGGAAATGTAATTAATATAATGCCTTTCTGTTGTAAAGACAGGAGTAAGCTTTGGGGTCATCTGTGACTCACAAAATACTATTTCCCAAACCTTTCAGTCTGTGATCACAGATTCTTTCAGGCATAAATTCTGTCCAACTGCTCTGTTGTGGTGCTATTTGTTTGCACCTTCTTGTCTACAAATGGTTTCAGGATCATGACATAAAGTTTAGTATGCAGCACCAGACCTTTTTGTACTGTCTGTTTGATCTTGCATTAACAACGGGTCACAAAATTCTTAGGTGAAAAGCTTTTGCTCACAGTGTCAAACATGACAAAGCACATAATTTCACATTTTATTGTCTACATTCTTATAAACTAACTCGACTGTTCAATAATCAGCAATGTCAAAATTTAGGCCACCAAAGTTTGGACATTGCATTTAGTAACAGCTAGTTGAATACTATATATAGATGAAGCCTAAAAAGACTGAAAGCTCAGTCACACTAGACACTAGACACCTGTAAAATATAGTGCAATCCCATACAGCAGCTCTGCTATGCCTAATATTAAGAGGTGGTTGGCCATCTCTTAATACAATGTACTCCAGTACAAATCCACTATGTCTTCAAGAATTAGCACAAAGTATCATCACCTTTCTTCGACTTGAAAGCTATAAAAGAATTATAACCTTGTAAAAATAGAACTCATGGCAGAACTGCTGTATTCCATTGCCCCATAGTGAACAGGTGTACCTAAAGAATCATCCAGTGAGTCTATATACTCAAATAATAACCAATAGTAATATGGGTGGTGCTGAATAACTCTGAAGAATGTTGAAGCTCCTAGGCACGAGGTCTAGAAGTGTCACTATTTATTTCATATTTGTTTGTTTGTTTATATTTGTATATATTGTTTTTTATTAGGACCCAAGCGAGGACATTGTGAGAGGAGGTATTAAGGGTTTTATTAACAGAAAGCAAATGGAAAATAACTCTAAATGGAGGAAAGGAAAACATACACCAACAGGCAACTGAGCAAAACAGTAATACAGGACACTAACCTAAATTCAGGAGTGAAGGGGAAGAAAACAACAAAGATGATATTAACTGAATTATAAAGTGCCAAATTAAAAAGTCTACTGGAGAAGTAATATAATTGAAAGAGGAGTGCACATTCAAAACAAGGATGAGACCAAAAACTATAAAGTAATGAATGATAAACAGAAGACAAAACATCAGACAAAAAAAAAAGGGAAGAGAGTCCAAAATTAAGAGTCTGGCTGAGCAGGGAAAACAGGAGCATGGCACTTTAACAGGAAGTGGCTTGGGAGAGCAGGGTTTAAATAAGCAGGGGCACAGGTGAAAGCAGTCAGGATTAAAAAGGAGGGTAAACAATCCAAAGCGGTTTAGAGCAGGAAGTGGGAGAGAGCAACTAAAAAATAAAAGCTGGGGACAGGAAGTAAATCCAGGGAAAGTCAGATTTCCAGAGCAAGGACGGTGAAAAGAGGAAGACCAAAGAGGAGATTTATGGATGTAGTGAAAGAGGACATGAAGTTAGTGAGAGAAGAGGATGCAGAGGACAGGGTTAGATGAGGGTGGATGTTTCACTGTGGTGGCCCCTGAAAGGGAACAGCTGAAAGGAAAAGAAGAAATTAAAATAAATGTATTCTAGCTCCTTATTGTGCAGGGGTCCAGCTGATATTTCCACTGGGGCCAGCCAGAGCTCAGCTCCGTGTCTTTAAGCATCACACCTTTAGAAACTGTCATACTTTTTTTTTAAACTACTGATGGATACATACATATGTGTACACGTGCAAATGTGTTTCTCCAATCTGGGAGAGAGCTGTGTGCAATTTACACATGTGGCACAGAAACAGAACCTCCATGAAAAATTCAGGACTTCTCTGTCTGCTTTAGAATTACTAAGTGCATTCTTCCCAGCAAACAGGTCTGTAGTGAGATCACGGGGTGTCATGCAGGGTAAGTCCAGTCCCAAATCAAAGCGCCAAAGCTTTTGCTACAGTTTTATCTTCAGCAAAACTCCCAATATTGTTTCCTCTGCAGAGTCACAGTATTTTTTCTGGTGGCTCAAGTGGATGGGTTTTTAATTTTGATTCTTAAATGTATTGATAGCTGCACTAGTGTCATCACAGAAACCATCTGTTTAAGACAAGGCTGTTATTGTTTTTTTAGTAAGGACAACTACTAAATTAGCTGCAAACCCTACAATATCTAACAATGTTATTTAAAAATGCAGCACATGGAGTTGGTTCATAATGGCTCAGCCTGCATGCCTAGAAACAGAAACTGCATGCATTTTCATAACTTGTCGAAAGAACATTTTACACAAATGTGATTCAATACTGGGGTGCCTGCTTTGTCCTATTTTCTGTGACAGGCTCTATTGTTGTGCCGTGTTTGCTTTTCTCTTGCAGGTACAGGTAATTGGTGGGTAGAGCTGTCCACTTGGGCTGATCGGGAGCACCTGGGCCCTATTCTTCCAGCTACTATAAAAACCTCCACCAAAAATCTTTTTTAGAGAGAGGCTCTCTCCTTGCTGTGTTGGTTAGTTTCTTTGTTTATGGGCTACTCCAACGCTCACCCATGATGTGTCACATATGTCAACCCATTTGCACAGCTGATCTTACTGATAACTTCATTTGTAGATTACAAATAGATTAGTTACTTTTGACTGCGTGTTTGTTGTCTCTGCTTTTATTCGCCATGGCTATTCGAGGTCGTCTTGACATCCGTCTAATCTGAATCTAGTGCTGACTTAAAATCCACCTGGAACTGCTGTGAACCATCAAATCCTTAACCCTTAAACTGCATTGCAGCTGTGCATCTATGATGACAATTGGCTGGATCATAACCAACACAAATGAATGTTAAACATATTTTTTGATTTGCTGGTTTTTAGATGAAAAAACTATTCTCCCAGAGCACATGACTCGCAGCAGCGGAAATAATACAAGGAGCAGAGAGGGAGTGATGCTTTTTGGCCATGAGTGTGTTTTCACTCTGAGACATGAGCTTGAATTACCTACAGTGGGTATAAAAAGAAAAATCAACCTCCCTTGAAGGTTTCGCCGATTACTTTTTTTTATAACTCTGAATCATAGACAATTTAATTTGGCTTTTGACAAAAATTTACAAAACGACTAATCTGTGAAATAATAAGTTTTTCTACTTTTGACATTTGTTTTGCTCAAAAAACACACATAACTTTGTGGGGGATTTGGCCCATAGTGTATAAGCAAGCATAGAGCACAACTTACTTCTGGGCTAGTGGAATTTGTAAGTAAAATACGTCTTTTTGAAAAATTGACAAATCCGGTGTCATTTTTAAAATGGTTTCCTTTTTTGTTCAAATGAATCCAAAGGTAGTGGGGCTCCTTGCTGTAGGCTTCACATTTATAAGGGCAGTCACATTCTGATTTGTTGTAGAACAGTAGGATTAATTCACAAAGGTTTTGCTCGAGCATCTCTATATGTTTTTTTCTCTATTACTCTTCCACCCCTCTGTCTGTCCCTTGTTGCTCTCACGAACACTTGCATTTACACACATATTCCTATATTGTGTCAGGGGGAGCAGTCCAACAGAGAAAATGGCTGGTAATAAAACTGCAGTGGGACTGTCAGTGTTTTTAATGAGCTCTAGTGTCACATAGATCTGGGGGCTCTTGCTGTTCCCTTTGGGAAAAAAGACCTTGTCCTTTTTAGTTTCACTAGAAACTTTTTAATGATCAAAGAGCTGGAACTTCATTCTCAGGTAGACTAGAATGGGTTGTACCCTCCCCTCAGGGAAAGAACCGGGGAGAGTTCCTTGGTGTAGTAAAAGTAGTAAAAACTATTTAACCCATGTTAAAGCCTCAATTTCCTTAGGTTCTCTCACAGAAAATATCAATATATTACATTTATTTCAAAGGAAATTAATTGGATTGAAAATGTGTTATCTAAAAGTCATGACTCCGGAGAAACTTCACTTCATTCAGAGCAGAACAAATAAACATATCACTTCTACTCCTGTTCTCTTTAATCAAAATGAAATGTTGCATGACATCAGGCTGCCTTACTCTGTGAGAAATTATTCTGTTCCAAAGTACTTTGCATATAATCATGACAAATAATTTGGCTGCATGGTATTGCTCCATTTATTGTACTAAATTGTAAAGATTTTCTACAACCATGTTTCCATGCTGGGAGGAATTCAGTGTGTCACAGTGGCAGTGGTGAAAAGGTCCCACGCCTTGACTTTGTAAATGCCAGAAGCCACTTCTATTCTGGAAGCTGTGTGTTATATAGCATAGCTATAGCCTGGTGAGACATCAGCAGAAACACTTTAATCACCCTGCTTTTAATCTAATCCTAATCCTAGCCTCGGTGTGGAAAACATTTCCCAAAATACTCCCGATCATCAGTCATATGGGGCTTTTGGCAGACACATCTAACACTAACTCTGTGGCAGAAGCGACCCTTAAGCACCTGGGTCATATAAAACTAACATTTCTTTTTTTTTTTTTCACCTTTCTTAGAGGTTTTGTTGCAGAGACATAGGCAGTCCACAGGGAAGGAGAGTTTTTTTTTTTTTTAAAGTAGTCTTAACTATTAAAAATTCGGATGCCTATCTATCATCCATGATCCATAACCACTTTCCTGTGTAAGGTCACAGGGGCTGGAACCTATACTAGCTGTTACCTACACAAGTAGGTAGAGCGGTTGTCCACCAATCTCGCAGTTGTTGGTTCGATGTCTTTGAGCAAGACACAGAACCCAAACTTAGTTGCTCCTGGTGAGTGTTAGCCAGCTGCATAGCAGCTTTCCCATTGGTGTGTGTGTGATTGTGAGTGCGAATGGGTGAATAAGAAGCCGTGTAGAAAAGTGCTATATAAATGCAGACCATTTACCATAAGTACAGGGACAACGTGCAACCTTCACACAGAAAGAGAAAATCCTGGAACTAATAGTTACATTATGCTTACAGTGCTGAGTTTAATTGTAAACTGTCTAAACTTTTTTTCTTTTGTGCTTTCTGTGGATGTACTTCATCCTAATATAATTGGTGCCAACATGGAATACTTTATTACAGAACTACAGATCCATAAACAGGAACTCCAGCAGAGAGTACAAGTAAATAAATCAGAATTTGACTGACTTCATTTTTGCAACTGCGGATCTTTTATAATATCCCCAGAACAGCTCTGATACAAAGCCTTAGCATCAACCCGGGACACCTCTAGATTTGATAAATGCAAATTAATGTTTTGAATTAACAGTTTGAAGGGACTTATTGGTTGTTTTTAAATGTCCCATGCCATGCCAAAGCCATTAGGCAATAAACTGGTCCCTGGTTAGAGTTCTTACAGTTGTTCATGAACCACCTGAAACCATTAGTAGCAATCTCGTGAGCACTCAGCTTTGAAATTCCAACATTTGCAACTACTTCAATCAATAATGGACATTCTCCTGGGAGGAAAACAGCACGGTGCTGTGGGAGCGCTGATAATTAATTATGCTGTCGCGCTTGTGTCATGCTGACAGTGTGAGTATGCATATGTCTCTGTGCAGGTGTTTGATAAGAGCACATAAGGAAATTTCTCAATATTCAGCGTTAATACAAACAACAAAGGGGAAACTGGAAGGGACGTTTTTAGCTGATTTTGCCTGAGCTCCTGCAGGAACACACAGGGAATTCAAAAAAGTTGAAAGAAGCATTTTTAAAACGTCAGTGTTGGAAGTAGCTACAAAAAAGTACTTGTCATCCAATAACCCATCTATAGACACTAGTAGATACTTCATTATGTTGTTTTTGTGGTGCTGGCAGAGTGACTTGGTGACTGTGTAAAAGCAAAAGGATCAGATTAATTTTCATATTTTTCATATCATTATTTCTTTAATCATTTTTACAACCAGTAATAAAAAAAATATGTAAGCAGCTTAATGTTTAGAAATGAAGGCTTATTACATACAAATACCTAATAAGCGTAATTATTTGTAGAATGTGAACCTTCCGACAAATAATTACCAGTTCATGAACTTGGATGAACTTTTGTGTTTCTCACATTTAATTTCTAAATTATTTAGGAATATATTGCTAACTTTACCGTGTCAACGTACTGCTTCTAATTTGTGAACGTAAGCAACACAAAAATTATGATTTCTTACATCGGACAACCTCAGCATACCACTGTAAGACTTGGCCCTATGTGTGACAAAGCATCAGGAGACTTTTATACTGACAATTAATGTATTTTGAGTTTTTGCATTGTTTTTAAGTAAAACATAGGGTCATTCTCTGTTACTCAGTTTAAATAGACACTGTTTTCCTGTGAAATACAAGACAGTGTGTTGTTCTTTTTTGGTTTTTTTTGTATTATTTCAGAACCATGAAGTACTATTTAGATCTGTCCTACTTTGGCGAGAGGCCGATTGAGGTGGAGGATGGTTCCAAAAACACACATTTTTTGTTTTTTGAAACAGTCACAAATCAGTACCTCCTGTCACATGTCACTTCATTTGGGAACTACTGACTTTAAAGGTAGACCACAACTTTTTTACAAACCCTAATATCTTTATGTATATAGTGCGTAACCCTAACCTACCCACTGTGTTTGCACATTTTAAATCCTGTGCATTCGGAGCAAAATATGTGTGTGTGAACCTTGCACCATTTTTGCTCCATTGTAAGGGGTGACATTTTTACAGACCCACTATCGATGATTTCGATAAAGGTTATTGTGTCTAAAGTAAGGCAGCTTGTAACTGTGATCTGTTCCCAAAAATCTCTCAATTCAGTATTTAACATATTGCTCTTGAGTATTAGGGAAAAAAAAAGTTTAAGGTGAATGAATGTTATAATTGATAAAATTATCTTTTCTGTTTATTAGTTTTATTACATTAAGATGTTAATACTCTGATGTTTCTCAAATCCAGTCAGATTGCAGACAGAACCCTACAATTCGAAGGTCATTAGTTTAATGAAGAAAAAATACCCAAATTCATCACTTTTATTCCTTCTAATTATAGAGAAACACACAGCAGGAAGCAGCAAGTGCACATTGTCTTGTGGTTTTGTCTTTTTGATGACAAGTAGAGTATTTGTGACAAGTTGAGTATTTGTTTTATTTGTACTCAGGTCAGAAATGCTACCACAACTACGACTCCCCCTTTTTCTGTTTAAGGTTATTGAAAGTTTCGAAGCAGTGCTGCAGGTATTATCAACACATTCTAGCCTGGGGTGTTTCACACTCACTTTTGGATCAGCATGGGAAATGGAGGAGGAAGCAGAAGGTGGCAATGAACACCAAAGCCAGAAGAGTAGTGAGAGTAGGCAGCCTAAGAAAGAGAGGAGTAAGGGGCAGAAACTCAAAGCAAATGGGTTTGGGGCTTGTGTGATGGCCAAATGGACCACTGGTAATTTGGATCAGATGAGTGCATTGGAAGAAGAAAATGGAAGATTGAATGTATTAATATGGAAAGGTTTTAGATTAGTGAGAGGGGGGAAAAGATATCAGCACAAAATAAATGGCCAAGAAAGAGCAAAGGCAACAGAGAAAGCAGTGGAAGAAGACTAGAGATGGAGGCAAAAACAGGCAATAATAGCAACTTTCAGAAGAGACCTTGTCTTTGTAAAAACAGAACAGATGGGAAAAGATGGTATCTGGGGTGGGTTTTTAAAGGGATATGTATCAGTTCATTGTTTAGGAGGACAAGGAGGAGGAGTGGCACTTCAAATGGGACTTTGAGCAACATACATAGATGCACAGAGATGGGTTTACCTGTATGTGCTGCACGCCCCTATAATTCAGATTTTAAATCCCCAACTCTGGAAGAAGTGGAAATTATAGTTAGGTGAGCAAGGTCAGCACCAGCCACTACGTCTAATGGTGAACAAACAGTGTGTTAAAGTGCTCCAGTGTTGTTGTGTGAAGATGCAGAATAGCATAGATGATGCAGTTTATCCTAGGTCTTGAAGAGAGACAGGGGGAGTCAGATTGGAAGAAATAAACAGAAGGACATTCAGACACATTTTACAACTGCACATTATTTGTTCGTGTGGTGGTTGTTGGATATGAATGGAAGAAGGTTAAAGTTTTCAGTGCATGCAGAAATTATTCCCCTGTGCTTAACTTTTTCCACATTTTGTTATGTCACAGCCTTATTCCAAAATGGATCAAGTTCATTACTTTCTTCAAAATTCTACAATGAATACCTCATAATGACAACGTGAAAGATGTTTGTTTGGAATCTTTGAAATATTTGTAATTGCAAAGGCCATTAATACTAACGTAGGTATGCATGTTTTTTTTTTTTCATTTTTTATTTGTAATACAATTGCAAACAAACTTCTTTAACATTTTCATTATGGGTTATTGTTTGTAGAAGTTTGAGAAAACTAATACATTTCATCAATTTTGAAATAAAGCTATAACAGTATGTGGAAAAAGTTATGTGTGAATACTTTCTTTATATGGCCTTTATTAACTTAAGATAATTTAATAAAAATGTTGGTAATTCCAAATAATGCTGTGATTAACAGCCCTGTCTCACACCTGGGATACAAGTATGAAGTGTATATTATTATAGACATTTTTAAATTCTTGTTATTGTAGTACCTGGGAAATAATCTTTGTAATCTCTCAAATTGTTGTTTTAAATACAGGTTATATTATATATACTGTAAGTGTTTCACATTAAAAGTATACATTTTTAAATCAGGAACTGGAATAAAAATGAGTTTTTTTTAAGGAGTGATATAAATACAACTTTATTTTTTCAACTCATAATTTTCTTTCATTTTCATGTGCAGTGGAGCATCAGGTTTCCATGACCACTTCTCTGGTGATCCATTATCCTTTCTGTGCAAATGTGGGTTTACTGGCTGATCAGTTCTGAGTTCAGCTTCACAAGGAGACAGTGTCTCATTTCACTTTTTGCACTACACTAAAAATGAATAAGATACAACTTAGATTTATTTACAAATATTTTAATGCTGTTGGTTTTTTCTTCACCATTGTCAAACCATTGTGAACTTGCCCCACCTCACTGTGAGTAATCTTAACATACTTGATTACTGCTTCTGGAGTGGTGACTCTGGTGATGGTGGATACAGCTCCGTGAAGACAGACGTACTTCTGAATAAGTACCAAAAGTAAGGTACAAGCTTCCTTGTCTCAGACCTATCAACACGTCATTTATATGCTTATTCTTCTGAAATCAATTACACGCAAATGCCTTGTGTGTAGCCAAGCAGGAGAAATACGTTTTCAAATCTTTTCACAAGCATGCGCACATCCCCTGGGCTGGAAATGTCATGACTAATTAAGATTCATGTCCATTGAATTGAATGATAATGAAACATGTACAGAGGCAGTGTTTAATGATGTGTAAAGCGCTGTGTATCACAACTAATGAAGAATGTAGCACATGTAACAACACAACTTAGAGAAAGGTTAGACACCAACAGTACCAATGTTAATAAATTGTGTTCTTGCTTTAACCTTAGCCAGTGTTATTACACATGCCAGGGTTTTAAAATGTCATATTTTAGTGTAAAATTGGACATTTTGATTAAAGTACAAATCCACTGTCCTCGAACATTGCAGAGAAGGTGAACTGGAATACTAAGCAGGGAAAACAGGACTTTACCCCCAGGGCCCCTCATCCTCAGAGGCCCCAAAGACTCACTTCATCGCTCACAGAAGGACCATCCTTTTGGACTGAGGCACCAGGTGAAAAACATTCACAAGACATAATAATAATAATAATAATAATAATAATAATAATAATAATAATAATAATAATAATATACTGACATTAAAATGTACTGGGACTGTTCATGCAATATGGAATGCAGTAAAAGGTTTCCCTGCCCTCTGAGATATTAAGTGACATTATTGTACCTTTAAGGCAACTATGGCTTATCACAGTTGCTGTACCCTCTAGAAGGCCACAGTTTCTCTCTCTTCACATTGAGTATCTATATGTACCCTTGAGGTAATAGATGTACTTAGATGCATTCAGCACCTTTTTTCCATTTGAGCGCATATTTGTCATTGCTTTCCACTTACCTTAGTCAGTGATAATTGCAGTATTGACTTGATAATTGTAATAGCTAATTTGCATATCCAGAAATCTACTTAATAAACACAGTGTTTATTGCACCTTAACTGAATGATGTAATTTTTTTCTGCTTGATATGAAACTATTTTGCCCTCGAAAGGTGCACCTTGATGTCCAATAATTAGCCCTAGGTGGTACATTAATGCGACAGAAATGGCCTCCAAACTGTACCCGTATTTCTGTTAAAAACACAGAATGTGTCCATCCATCCATTTTCTTTACCACTTGTGCTTCTTGAGTCACCAACGTAACCTAACTGTTGGACAAAAAACCCCACAGCCTTCGAAACACAGAAAGGCCACAGTCAGCAGGTGGAATCAAACACTGCACCTTCTAGCTGCAATAGGGCTGTGGTAGTTAAATGAAAGGGGGTTAAATCAAAACATTAAACTAATTGTCCTAGCTATAAAGCAAATGTATTATTTTATGAATACAAATAAGATGTCTGAAGAATGTCAAATCCATGTTAATGTGTCAGATCCATATGTAATGAAATTATTATCATAGTATTTAACTTTAGCAGAATACAAAATGTCTAAAGGTTTTATATTTAGTTTTTCATCTTTTTTCTCTATGTTCTTTCTGCAGATGTTTCTTCAGAACTTATTTATTATTTTAAGTGCATTTAGTTGTGAGCAGTTTCTCAATGTCTGTCTTCCATTTCCTGTGCATTGCGCTGTCTGGGAAATGGTACTAAAAGTACACTTGGAATGTATGTTCATGTGAACGAACAGCAGACCCACAACAAGCTTAAAATTAGTATGGATCCGAAAGATGTCATCAGTCTTGTTTTATGTGTCATCAGTCTTGTATTTTCATATCTGCCTTAAGCAGATTAAAATATGTATTTTTGTCTCTGTAGACACAAGAAAAATTATAATAATTGACTTGCAGGCAACAATTGTCGTCAAATGTTTGTTTTGAGTTTGATTTTCCTTTTCAGTTAAGTATAGCTCAGCTGACATATCCAACAACCAACTAGAATAAAGATTTTTTTTTTTTTTAATTGGGCCTTGTAGTGCTATTTAACCTTCCATCTTCTGCACACCCAATTCAGAAGAGTTTCTAAATATGACTTTGCGTTTGAATAATACACTGCAGATATAAAATAAAGGCTTTGAAGCCCACACGTTTTTTGGCACCCAAACACTTCGCTTATTCACAAAGAACATGAAAAAAAAACATTTCTTCCCAGAGTGTTGAGATTAACAAGGTTCTAGCCTACTGCAGGGATTAAAAGGATTATGGGTATTCACACCACCACCTTGATGGGTAAGACAGTCATCATAATAGCTTTGTTGTTATGCATGAGTTTTGAAGTGGATATTTTTGATTCAAGGACATCACCTTGCTATTAAATTTGCCGCATGATCCATTCTTATGCATTAGCTGTCATTGGAAAGCATTGTCCTCTCTTTATCTTTACATTCAACCAGCCATGGGGACCCATAGGAGGTGTCCATACTAAAACAAAAGATCATTTTTTGGAAAGTGAATGCTATCTTTTCTTCAGAATGTGATTGTCCCTAAAGGTGGCTGGCCAGTGTTGGGCCACTTGTGAGCATCTGTCAGCCTAGTTTTTGTGATTTGTCCACACTGTCAATACTAGTCAGACCCCTGTGAACAGCTTTTTAGTCATCTCAGTATGTTGGGTCCATGGTGCTCCCGTCAGTGAAAGAGACCACCCCTATTGGCTGTTCAGCTTATTGAATCAGTGCATGAGAGGAGACCAAGGATGACACTGGCCTGTAGGGCTTTTTACAAATTCTTATTAGACATCTTCTTGATTAGAACTAGCTATAAACACTCTGTATTAAGTGAGAGTGGTGTAACAGTGGTAAACAAACAATGCTTTGTTAATGGTTTTAATAGTCCCAGAACTTCAATTTTTCCTTCTAATCAACTAGGCTCAGAATGTAAATGCTAATTGACTGTTGGCAGTAGCCTTTGTGTTGGGTTCAATTTTCAAAGGTGACATGAACCAGCCGGACAGTAAATCATTGGCACCACTACGTCTCTGATGTCAACTAAAATGTGCCTTCAAATGGGATCTTTGAATGCGGTGTAAGAGTTAATTGAACAATATAAGAACCAGCATTCGAACATTTTCCTAACTGAACTTGGTGTTGCCTCCCTCTCCATCTTGGTGCCCTGTATCTAGAAAGGGGCAGATGGAAATTCTTGTATTGTGGAAATCACAGAGCTGTTATTTGGACTGTGACTCTCACTATGTGATGTTACCACGTAAGTAGTTTAAAAATCACTGAAAACCGCATGTTGGACACAATAAAACTGAAAAAAGCATAATATTATAACTTAAACAGCTTTAACCCGTAATTTATGTCTATTAACATTAATTAGTTAATGCCCCCCCCCAAAAAATAAAATAAAAAACAAACTTAAAGCAGCACTGATCCACAGGAAGAAAAAAATACTAGACTACTAGAGCCAGTTTGTGTATTTGTACTTTTACTTAAGTACACTTTTTAAGTACTTCCTCCACCACTTTTTATATGTTTAATGATGAATCGTGGTTTGAAAAGTTGAACGAGCACACAACACTAAAATTATGGCCACATGCAATTTATGGTGACTTTAAATTGCCCGTAAGTGTGAATGTGAGTGTGAATTGTCGTCTACCGGTATAAGTCTCTCTCTGTTGGCCTAGAGACAGACTGGAGACCTGTCCAGGCTGGGCCCCACCTCTCTCCTAAGGATAGCTGGAATTCTTAACAGATAAAGGGATGGCAGAGATTTACAGTTGACTCTTGTTTATTTCAGACCACTGTAAAAGTTATAGGAATTCAGAACAGAATTCAGCATGGTGGAGCATAGCAAAGCTGAGTTCTTAAAAAAATTCATCGGTTGGCTTAGTTTAATTTATTATTTGATGACGCTCTGGATTTTTGTTTTCCTCAGTTTCTTTTCACAAAGCTCTCAACCCTGCACTCTGATGTAAGATGTGGCCAAAAAGGTTTGGTTGAACTATTTTCATATTGTATTTTATCTTGTTATGACATAAATATTGTAAAATATTGCGACATTGTTTTAGGTCTAAATTGTCCATCCCAATTGTCTAAGATTTCTAATGCTGAAGGATTTTAATTATGGGTGTATAATTTATAAAGAACCATTGTCAAATAACTTGGCCAACATAATGGGCCTTGTAGTCTACGACTTTCATGTAAACTAAACCATATTTATACTTTCACCCACTTGCACTACTGCCACTCTGACATTAATGGTTGCCTTTGATATGAGGCAACATCCATCAGAAACAAATAATATCTTTTTCTGCTAACCGTTTTCACCTAATTCATTTTTTCAGGGACAAGTGTGGGAAAGAAGCGGAGTGATGCAAACAAGAGCAACATGGTGACAGAGAGAGTCTCTCTCATAAAGCGCCCTCAGGATGAGTCTCCAAGGACTCCAGAGGAGAGACGGGACCTGTTCAGGCCAATACGCTCTGGCAAAGTAAAGATGGCTAATTTGAAAAAGCTCAAAACAGTGATACGGTTTTAGGGTCGTTTTTCAATAGTGTTTGGATGTGGATGACATACTACGTAGATGTCACACAGAATGTTGAATTGGGTGGCATTGCTGGAGAGGTATGTGTGTTAATTTGCTGATTATGAAAGGCCCCCACTGTTTGCATGTCAAACAGAAAGATGGTTGTCAGCAGGTATTTCACAAGTCGTCCCATTGTATTGGTGCTATCATCTTACTAACTCTGTAGGTGTCACAGACTGAATGCAGTGTTATGGTAAAAAGAAGAGACTAAATGTGTAAATACATTACTGAATGTTGTTTTGCTGTTTTGAGCTTTAGATTTCAGCTGTGACACAACAGAAATAATCAGAAAATGATCTCTATTGCTTCTGACACATATTACAACTCAACGATACAGTGCCAGCATGGCACCATGCAGCGGTACCTTTGTTTGATTCCCCTAGACATTAAGCCAGAACTCAATTTCAGCAATGATCCACAACCAAACCTGAAAAATAGGCAAACTCAATTTCAGCAATGATCCACAACCAAACCTGAAAAATAGGCAATTAAAGAGAATTCTGCAACAGTAACTCATTTAATCACTCTGTTTGGCTAAAAATGCAACCTCTGTACATCTTTTTGACTTTATACTGTATCTATCCATTCTGATACTGTGCCAAAAAAGGCAAGCAAAAAGTAGTGATGATGTGTGAGACAAACAAGTGGAATGTAATATACAGTATAGAATCTATCTTTGAACCAACCCACACTTTGGGAAACAGCAGTTTATTTTGTCCCATTGCTGGTTTGTACATCAATACAAAAAAGGACCGCTATCGAGATAACCTACAAAAATGAGCTTTTTGGATGTATTTGGTAGTTCCTCTTGTGCTCTAAAAGTATTTTAGTTTTATAGCCTCAGTCTTTTCAGGTTATTCATACACGAAGAGTAGTTTTGAGTTGCTGCCTGTAAGTCCATCACACTGAAAAGTTAATGATAGAAGTTGGAATGTGTCAGTCAACTAATCAATAGTTGTAAAATAGGAACTCGCATTTTGACATTTGTCTTTGACATGTCTATACAAACCATAATATGCTGTCTTTGAGAAAGGAAAAAGCCAAAACAAGGAGGTGGGGATTGTAGAGAAGAGAGACAAAAGAAGTAAAAACACGTGTAGATTACACATAATAGTTGGATGGATGTTAACGCTTTTCCTGTTTAAGTGGGGTCCACCCTGGATAGGTCTTCAGTCTGTCTCAAGGTCAACATAGAGAGACATACACAGACAGACAACCATTCAGTTTTCAGTTTGACAGTTTTCAGTTGGATTATCACCAAAGCAGGATATCAGAATCTAATTATTTGTATTAACATGCTAACTACACATCTGATAAGGTTTTAAAACAACCACAGCCAAAACTCTGTTGTTGTTAAAATCTTTCAACACTGGACGGTGAGTCAAACAGGATGTAGATGCCAGCGGTGGCATTGCCGATCCTGTGATCCTTTCATATACGATTTTTCCTATACGGAAAAAGAAGGGGCTATAAAACAGTAAGTACTGTTTTCACAACACCCATGACTGGACTTTACAAATGATGTTGGACCTAATTAATTTCAATGGTAAGCATGCTCTGCACCTAAAAAGGTGAAAGCTTGAGGATCATCCAGGTAATTTTAATGTAAGGCTGGCTGAAATGGTAAAAAAATGCTATATTGTTCTATATTGAGTGTTCTGGACACTCATTTAATCATCTGTTTTTCCCCCTGATCATTTAATACATCCCACAGAAAAAAAGTCAAAATACGCTGATTATATTCACCCCTAACTTTGACTTGCAAAAAATGAGTTGCTTACTCCACGTGGCGCTTACGTCACTTCCGTAGTTTCGAAATGGCGGTCTGTTCAAACTGTGTACACGTTTTCACGCAGTTGCAAGAAACCATCAAACTTTTGGAAAACGAACTAAGCAAAAAAAATTAACTTATCTTGGGGTTTTCCAACGTTGCCACCACACAAGCGAAGCACCTCGCAGCTCTTAATACCTCGAGCTACATGGAACAAACAGTTTCTATCCACCCAGCTGTTTGTTCAGTGACCCAGGACACCGATGACACGCTGCCGTGGTCTGGCCCTGTTGCTTCCGCTGGAAACGTGATGCTAAGCCGCGGCCTTCTGGCCCTGTCGGACGACCAACGGCCTGTCCTGACACGGGCCTGCTCCTCGCCGCTGACACAGGAGGCCTGGATCCCGGCTAAAAGGAGACATCGGACTACACCTGCTGCAGCTAATCTTGTCAACCAGTCCATTGGACCGCCTTCCCCGGTCCAGATGGAGAACCGTTTCATTGTTCTTGAAGAGTTGGAAAGTCCTACTTCCCCGGCGGCGGTTCCCTGTGACTCCCTGCCCCGTGAGATACCACACGGCTCCACCTCCCGCGGGCAGCGTGGTCGGGGCCTGCTGCCAGGGCCTCGCCAGGCCAGACGTGCAACCGCCACCAACACCATGCCTCCAGAGAGGAATCCACATGCTCCTCCTCGGCGCACCTCTCCACCGCACCGTCCTCCCGGTCCGACCATGCTAATTATTGGCGACTCCATCGTTAGAGACGTCCGCTTAAAATCAGCTAAAACGTTTTGCTTTCCTGGAGCCACAGTCACTGACATAGCGGAGAAAATTCCAAAACTGATTGAAAAACATCCTACAGCAACAAAAGTAGTGATACACGTTGGCACAAATGACACCAAACGCCAACAGTCTGAGTTGCTGAAACGTGACTTCGTGTCATTTTTCAACTCACTGGAGAGTTTCCACGACAGACGGTTCCGCTCCAACACCCGACAACATCCACAGGTACAAACAGCCCGAGATATTTATAGAATCTGAGGTTACCAACAGACAAAATGCAGCTCTTATGGATTCTAATTTTTCACCCAGGGAATATTATTATTTTGCTGAATGCTATGATCTTAACCACACTGCTCTTTGCCCCATAGAGACTATGTCTGCTCCACGACCAATTAAACTTTTTAAACCAAAAATGAACACAGGGGGAGTTAATCATAAAAACCTAATACAAGTTAAGACTACTGCTCATACTGAACCAAAACCCAAAACTTTCAAATGTGGATTATTAAATATCAGATCTCTCTCTTCTAAATCTCTGTTAGTAAATGACTTGATAAATGATCATCAAATTGATTTATTTTGTCTCACTGAAACGTGGTTGCAGCAGGAAGAATATGTCAGTTTAAATGAGTCAACCCCCCAAAGTCATATTAATTATCATGTTCCTAGATGCACAGGCCAAGGTGGAGGAGTAGCAGCAATATTTCACTCTAGCTTATCAATAATTCCTAAACCTAAACATAATTATAACTCATTTGACAGCCTTTCACACCCAAACTGGAAAACTCAAAAACCACTATTATTTGTTATCGTGTACCGTCCCCCAGTCCCTTATTCAGAGTTTTTAATTGAATTTTCTGATTTTCTATCTGATTTAGTGCTTAGTACAGATAAAGTCATTATAGTGGGTGACTTTAACATTCATGTAGATGCTGACAGTAACTGTCTGAGCGCGTCGTTTAATTCATTATTAGATTCAATTGGTTTTTCCCAAAATGTAAATAAACCCACTCATTGTTTTAGTCACACGTTAGACCTTGTCCTTACATATGGCATTGAAACTGATAATTTAATAGTATTTCCTCATAATTCTCTTCTGTCTGACCATTTTCTAATAACATTTGAATTTACAATAACGGACTATACAGCAGTTAGGAAAAAATTCCACTACAGCAGATGTTTATCTGAAAATGCTGTGAATACATTTAAAGAAATTATTTCTTCATCTTTTTCACCACCATGTGTCAATACTATGGTGAGTAGCCATCTTATTCCTGTGCAAATTGATTATTTAGTTGACGATTCTGCAGCCTCACTGCGTAGGATAATAGATACAGTTGCCCCTTTGAAAAAGAAGGCAGTGAATCAGAGGAGCCGACCTCCATGGTACAATTCACAAATGCACAGCTTAAAACAGGCAACACGAAAGTTAGAGAGGAAGTGGCGTTCCACTAATTTAGAAGAATCCCCGTTAGCCTGGAAAAACAGTTTAAAAACATACAAAAAAGCTCTCCGTGATGCCAGAACAGCATATTATTCCGCATTAATAGAGGAAAACAAGAACAACCCCCGGTTTCTGTTCAGCACTGTAGCCAGGCTGACTAAGAGCCATAGTTCTGTTGAGCCTAGTATTCCCTTAACTTTGAGCAGCAATGACTTTATGACTTTCTTTACTAGTAAAAATGTAGCCATTAGGGAAAAGATTCACCAGATCTTCCCTACAAATATTACGGCTAGATCTTCATGTACAACAGCTATAGAATCCTCAATAAGGCCCCAATCCATCTTAGACTGCTTTTCACCCATAGATCTCACTGAGCTAAGTTCAACTATCGCCTCCTCAAAACTAACATGTCTTTTAGACCCTGTTCCAACCAAATTGCTTAAAGATGTTCTACCTTTAATAGACACTTTCATATTAGATTGATTAACCTATCTTTAGAAACTGGCTATGTACCAAAGGCCTATAAAGTTGCTGTAATCAAACCATTACTTAAAAAACCTTGTCTTGATCAAGGTGATTTAGCAAACTATAGACCAATATCAAATCTCCCGTTTATTTCTAAAATCCTTGAAAAAGTAGTTGCAAAACAATTATGTGACCACCTTTACTGGAATAATTTGTATGAAGATTTTCAGTCAGGATTTAGAGCTCATCACAGTACAGAAACAGCACTGGTAAAAGTCTCCAATGATCTTCTCCTGGCTTCAGATAATGGACTTGTGTCTGTACTCGTCTTACTAGACCTTAGTGCCGCATTTGACACCATTGACCACAACATTTTATTACAGAGACTAGAACATGGATTTGGAATTAAAGGAACCACATTACATTGGTTTAAATCTTATCTGTCTGACAGATTCCAACTTGTTCATGTTAATGATGACTCTTCTTTATGCACCAAAGTCAGCTATGGAGTTCCACAGGGCTCTGTGTTAGGACCAATACTTTTTAATCTGTACATGTCACCTTTAGGCAAAATCATTAGGAAACATTCCATAAACTTCCACTGCTATGCAGATGATACCCAGCTCTATTTATCTGTGAAACCAGAAGATACTAACCAATTAGTCAAACTTGAAGCATGTCTAAAAGACATAAAGACCTGGATGTCCTACAATTTCTTAGTTCTAAATTCAGACAAAACTGAAATCATCCTCTTTGGGCCTAAAAACATGAGAAATATGCTGTCTAACAATATAGTTACTCTAGATGACATAACTTTGGCCTCTAGTACTACGGTGAGGAACCTTGGAGTTATCTTTGACCAAGATTTGGCGTTTACGTCACATATAAGACAAATCTCTAGAACAGCCTTCTTCCACCTACGGAACATTGCTAAAATTAGAAGCATCCTGTCTCAAAGTGATGCCGAAAAACTGGTCCATGCATTTGTTACTTCTAGGTTGGACTACTGTAATTCCCTACTTCTGGGGTGTCCTAATAACTCTCTAAAAAGCCTTCAATTAATCCAAAATGCTGCAGCAAGAGTGCTGACTGGATTAGGAAAGAGAGATCATATTTCACCTTCACTAGCTTCTCTTCATTGGCTTCCCATAAAATTTAGAATAGAGTTTAAAACCCTCTTCCTTACATACAAAGCTCTTAATGGTCAAGCTCCATCATATTTAAAAGATCTCATAGTCCTGTATCGCCCGATTAGACCACTTCGATCCCAAAATACTGGCCTACTTGTGGTTCCCAGAGTTTGCAAAAGTAGAATGGGAGGCAGAGCCTTTAGCTATCAAGCTCCTCTCCTGTGGAACCAGCTTCCAATCCAAATTCGGGGAGCAGACACCCTCTCTACTTTTAAGACTAAGCTTAAAACTTTCCTTTTTGATAAAGCTTATAGTTAAAAATCCTCACTCAACCCTAACTAGCTTTTCTCTATACATTTATTTGTCACCACTGTATGCCATTAATTCTGTGTCCTACAACCTGTACAATGCTTTGTTGTTGCCTTTTTTTTTTTCTTTTTTTTTTTGTTGTTGCTTTTTGTTGTTGTTTTGTTGTTGCTTTTCGTTGCTCTTTTCTTTTCTTTCTCCACTTTCCACTCACCCCAACCGGTCAAGGCAGATGGCCGCCCACCCTGAGCCTGGTTCTGCTGGAGGTTTCTCCCATTAAAGGGAGTTTTTCCTCTCCACTGTTGCCTAGGGCTTGCTCAAGGGGGATTTGTTGGGTTACTTCTACATACTTGTGTATTCTGGACTTTATTCTGTAAAGTGCCTTGAGATGACTTTGTTGTAAATTGGCGCTATATAAATAAAGTTGAGTTGAATTGAATTGAATTGAATTGAATTGAACATCTCCCAAGCAGGACAAGTCGTCCAAGGAAGAAAAAAGGATGACAGGGTCATGGGGTGGCCAAGGTTTACTGTTGTATGTGGGGAGCCAAGGCTGGCCTGTGTAGTCCATACAGTAGAAGAACTACTGTAACTCAAATTGATGAAAAAGTTTATGCTGCTGATAATAGAAAGATGTCAGAACACACAGTGCATCAAAGTTTGTTGCATATAGGGTTGCATAGCTGTAGACCAGTCAGGCTGCCCATACTGACCTGTGACCAGTGCCTTAAGGGTCTGCAATGAGCATGTGAGCATTAGCACTGGACCATGGAGTAATGGAAGAAGCTGGCCTTGTCTGATGAACCATGTGTTAAGTGAAGTGGACATTCAAGGACATGATCTCCATTTATCTGGGAAGTTATAAGACCAGATTCATGAAGTCGGATTCATGGAAGCCCCACTTTACAAAGAATCTGCTGCTGGAGTCTTGGTGTCTTTTACAAAAGAATACACTCAAATGTCTTGCAGAGTTTATTCTCAAATGTTCGCAGTTGTTTTTCGTTGCAAAAGTGGGACCTCCTCAATAATAGGCGGGAGGACATATTGTTATTGCTGTTTGGTGTATATTGCACAGCACAACAATCTGAGCCAAGCCTCAAGTGTGAAGTGTGATTTAGTGACGTCTAATGTTAAAATTGCACATTCCATCCAGTTGAATCCCCCCCACACACCCCTTTTCAGAGTTTATTGTGTCCCTCCGTGTTCAAGTAACTGTTGCTTATTTTGGATAGGTCACATTAAGCATACTTTTTCCTACACCTAATACTGGCAATGGGCAAACACACCTATGGCAGGCAAAAACTAAACTAATTATTAACTAACAAGTGCTCATTCGTGGTGAATTTGATACTCTGTAACATGATGCCATGTTGCTATTATTTACGTCATAGCTCTTCATTCTACTAAATGTTAATTGTTACTGTTCTTTAAAATAGAAATCAAATTGATTTGAGATATTTCATCAAGTGTGTTTGTGTTTTTAATGAGACATGAAGTGTATGTTTCAAATCATCTAGTGAATTAGATTTATTTTGCATTCTAGACCAAACATTGCTATAACTGCTGCTTCAATGTTAAAATCCCCTCCAGAGCCTGTGTTTGGTTCGTCCTCTGGTGCTACTAAGATAAGAAAAAAAAAAAAAAAAAAAAAAACATGGCTTGAATGAATACTATTTTCCATTTCTGGCAATGTATATGTTTGTAAACCTCACAGGCTGGACCTTTAACATTACCTCAGAAATTATTCTGTGCCTTAGATTTTTGGCAACTGGCAAAGGCAAAACAAAACAAACAAACAAAAAAAAAAACATTGCCTATGTCAATACATGGTATTAAAAATATATTCTGCAATCCTCTGCAAAACTGGCTTCTTTAAGGCCAATTCAATCAGCAGCCATGTGAAATAAAATTACAGCTGCCCTGTAATTTTACAGATGACTTGTTACCATTAATGCAAGGTCACAAGTATGGATACAAGACGGCCTGGGGCTGTGGGTGATTCTTGAATATTCAAGGAGTCTGTCAACAGCTGGAGGAAGATTTCCTCCAGCTGTTGACACACTCCTTGATTGTTAACTTGTTTAAAACAAGATAACATAATGTGAACTCAAGGTTGCTTTCAAGTGATGTCATCTGGACGGATTTTTCAGCTAGAAGTAGAGAGATATTTTGATACAGGGAAGTCAAGGGGAAGTTTAATGGCATTTATGTGCATATACTTCTTTAACTAGAACAAAAGAAACAAGTTCAAAATCAGTGGAGTTGCCCTTTAACGCAACCATCTTGTGCAGCATTACACATGCTGTCCCTATATCAGCTGCCCCGCTACAATTAGAACACGCTACCCATTAAAACGGCATTGAGGACTCTCAATTAAAAAAAGAAGCAGAGGGAAAGATGATGCTGATAGTAAAACTGTATTATGATGTATTGTCTAGTGTTGTTTACCTACTGATAATCCTGGCTAACCTGCTTTTGCAGAGCTACCCGGATGACATCATCTGAATGCCCAATAATAAAAAACTCTGGCGATGTCATCTGGAGGAGTTTTTCTGCTTCTAGCTGAAATAGTGTGCTTTAATATACGGAAGTCAGAGGAAAGATTAAAAGCACTACTGCACATTAGTAAACTAAAGCCATGGAAAGCGATTTGAAAACTTGTGAAGTCACCCTTTAAGCAAGTAGAGCCCCAGCTTCAATTTCTTATCCCCAAGATGAAACAAATCAATCCAAAGTGACAAACTTTGTGGCAAGGCCAAACTATTAATAGACAATTTGATTATTTTTTGTACAGTGCTTTTTAATTTTACAAACATTAAGCTTTTGCTTCTTGTTTGAATTGGGAGCCTAATGCCAGTCACTCATTTATGAAAAGAGAAATAAAAACAGCCCCAGTACATGTCTTTCACAGATGTTCACATTCACAGAAATAGCAAAAAATATTAAATTGCCTACCTTTTTCAAATTCTTTTACATTTTTTTTTTATATCGGAAGCAACTTCAGATGGCAGTTAAGGGTTCTCTTATAGACAACAAGTGACGGTAATGACAGCTCTGCATAATATTCAATGTTATTAAAATGCACATATTTCCAGGTAAGATGCATTTCTAGCTTCTGTTAATTATTGTAAATTGTCACTTAAGGCTAAATTTTTAAAATAACACTAAAACAGGCAGAAGGCTCAGGCCTGGTAGGAGAATTTACAAGAATTACTAAAAGAATAGAATTCTATTAAAGGAATACAATCAAATCTTTATTGCCATCATTAAGCACATTTATAAGTTACAAAAGTTATGAAATTTGATCTGCACATTAAAGCCATCCCCTTGATGGGAGCAGTCAGCAGCCACAGGAAGCACCCAGGGAGCTAACACTCAGTGTCTTGCTCAAGGTCACACCTGGTGCACAGTCTAGAATTTGATCATGGACACTTAATTTGCCTTCTGGTTTTTGTGTAAGAGTTCACCATCACCTCACAACACAATTTTCTCAAATGATATCATGTCTTAAATAAGGAAAAACAATAGTAGCTGACCCATATGGAGATAAAACAAGCACAATGCCTGGCAGATGTAGAGTAACAGAAATATGTGCATAGGCAAGCTCTCTGGTTGAATTACAGTGTGGCGATTTGGAGCTCTTGGGGCAGTATTTTTATATTTTTATGTTTTTATTCAACAACCAGAAATTTTGGAATGAACACCCATTACCCAGTGGAGCGGTGTGTCTTGCTGAAATGGACAACAGGGTTCTACGGCACAGACAATTATCTCAGTATGTATAATGTTTAATGGAATAATTAAATTATTAAAAGTTGAAAAACAAATTAAGATTAATCATTGTAAATTTGCCATTGTACAGTTCATTAAGCTATATTTGTGTTGTGAATATTTGAATTTATGCTTGTTTATGTCACAGAAGAAGAATTGTGTTTTAAATTTGTATGTAATTTATATTTTGACTTTTATTTAGTTCTCACGACTTGCTGAACATCTGTAAAATAAATGCCTGTGAACAAGAAAACACCTTTTGTCCGTGATTGACTGGAGGGGAGTTACAATTTCTATGTGGATACAACTGTTTAAACAACTCAAGGTGTTTAGCTATTAAATACTTATGATACTGACATGCCTTGAGTAATAGTAATATTTATGAGCAATAAATGCCAAATAAATGTCTGTTTTCACTCAAACACCCATCGCCTGGAATACCCCTTCACCAATTTTCAACTTGCATTCTACCGGTTAAGTTTAGGGTGTAAATATATGATAATGCTTTTAAACTTCCCAAAATATTTATCTGCTTCTAGCTGATGTTCTGATGACATCACCCAGAGGAGTTTTTCCATCATTAGTAGTTCAGATGATGATATCTGGAGGAGCTCTGGAAAATCAGGTTGATCATTATTACAAACTTCATGCATTTCTCCAGTGTGAACTGCAGTTTTGCAAGGCTCACACTCCACATCCTCTCCACCAGAGACATGCATCCCACTTGCCCCAGGCAGTGTTGTGGGACTGTTCTGGATGAGATGAGGCTCATCATCCCTCTGTTTCTGTTTTATAGATTGGTTATGTGAGGCGTGACACAAGCTTACAACTGAGGTCAACTGAAAACTGTGTTTGCCAGATTACTCCTTCACCTCTTTAGCCCTCAGACATGTGCTTTCTTACTTTTTAATACATCCTGTCATACAGGAAGCCGTATACACCTGTTGGTGTGATGTCCTTGAGTGTTTTTTACTAAATATATTTTTGTCCATCAGTGCAGTCATCCTTGCTATGGTCATTTCTTTCTCGCTCAAAGGCTTTGTGTGACATCCCTGTTCAGCCACCCTAATTAGAACTGGGGAGCATTGCTTCCACAATGGAACACCACTGTTCCTGGTCCTGACCACGTTGGTTAGAACACCACTTGAGCCACTAGATCAAGTTCCAATCTAATGAAGTCGACTTTGGGTTGGCTTAGCTCTTTTGAGAGGTTGAGCGATTTACCCATCCTCTCACTATCCCAGGTTTCAGGGGGATGTCCACATATTTAGCTGTTACAAATAACATGTCTACAGCATTACAACTTTGTTCAGTGGAGGGTGTTAACATATTCTATCCTATCTTTTTCTCATTGGGGGAAGATATGACTTCTCTTACATTGTGTGTGCCCTTATTACCTATGTTATCCAGTTTTTACATCTCCCAGAATAATGGTGTAATTTTAAAGATATGCCTTACATCAGGAAGGATTCCCAAATGGCTTTGGGGCAGTGTCCTCCTTGTGGCTTTTCCCAATTATATGTTAGTGTGCTCAGCGGCGTTATGGTTTCATACTTGTAAGGAAAAGAGAAAAAACAACATGCACTCTTAAAAAGCCTTGAAAGGAGTGTCAAAGATAAAGGGACCTTTTGTATCTTCACCCTTGACCTTTACACACTTGAGATTCCCCACTGAGTCCCTAATTCTTTTTTTACAATATTATGGACTGTATATGGTGAAAGCCCTAAATGCTTTGCAATCTTGCGCTGAGTGACTATTCTCTCACAAGGTTTGGCACAAATAGTAAATGGTAAATGATCTGCACTTATATAGCGCTTTTCTACCTATTGGTAATCAAAGCACTTTACACTGCTTCTTGTTTACTGCTTCTCGCACTTACAAACAAGCACACACACAAACAAGCGCGCGCACACACACACACACACACACACACACACACAGATGGGGGAGTTGCTATGCAGCTGTCAAACACTCACCAGGAACAACTAAGTTCGGGTTCAGTGTCTTCCTTGAGGACACTTCGACATGTGACCAAAGGAGCCGGAGATCGAACAAATAGCTGTGGGATTGATGGATGACTGCTCTACCTCCTGCGCCACAAAATAAAGTGGTGACCCATTACCCATCTTTGTTTGCAAAGACTCAGCCTTAGGTGGATGCTAGTTTTATAACTGATCTTTTACATTTGGCAGAACATTTATGTCCAATGGATAGCCACAGGACGCCAGTGTAGAGATCTGAAGAGTGGTGTTATAGGAGTCCTGGCTGATCAAGAATGAGACGGGCTGCTGCATTTTGAATCATTTTGAGGGGTTCGATTGTACATGTCAGTAGCCCCATAACAGAGCAATGCATTAATTGAAACAAGATATAAGCAGCGCCTGCAGAATAAGTTGGATTGCATATTCACAAAAGTAGGTTCTTATTCTCCTGATGTTGAAGAGGACATTTCTGCATACCATAGACACCAAGATGTGGTTGGTAAAGCTCAGTTACTCGTCAATGATGACTACCAGATTTCTGTTTTGGTAGTAAGCTTGTGTTGTATTAAAAGGCTGGGAAGAAGTTGGATAGGTTGAGTTAAATGTGTCTCTCTTATTCAAGCAGGGATGTCTGCAGAAATGCATGATGAGACAGTGAAGTCATCTGGTGGAAAGGACAGGAAGAGCTGATTGTCATCAGCATAGCAATAATAGGAAAAGGTGTGTGAGTGGATTATAGAACCCAGGGATGTAGTGTAAATAGATAAGAGAGAAGGACATGCATGCCAGGCGGCAGAAAAACTAGGGAGTCTAGGGGTGCTGATCCCAGGCAAGCTTGCTCTAGGAACATAAAATGTCCACTCTCTGATGGAGACGTATGAGTGGGTTCCTTGAGAAAGTACCATCTGGGGACTCCATAGATCTGCTAGAGGACTTAAATGCCTATGCTGGCAATGATGGAGAAAGTTGGAGGGGAGTTATTGGGAGGAACCTGCTGAATCTGAACCCGGGGGGGGTTTTGTTTTTGGATTTCTGTGCACGTCATGGGTTGGCCATAACAAACACCATGTTCGAGAATACGGTTGCTCAAAGGTTTAACTGGTACTAAAACACTTTAACCCTCAGGTCAACTATTGAACGTATGAATGTATTATCAGATTTGAGGCTGTATGTCTTGGACAATCGGTTAAACAGAGGAGCAGAGCTGGTAACTGATCACCAACCAAAAACCAGTGGTAAAAGCGGCTGTCAGGATAAAAAAAATACTTGGCTTGGAGACCCAGGGGTCTCCCAAAGAGGCAGGCTTGGGTGGTTAAGGATGCAAAACTTAGGTGTGTGAAGAGGTCTAAAAAGCTATGGAGAAGGACTTCCAGTTGGTCTCAAGGCAGTTCTGGAAAACGATCAACAGATGTGGATGAGATTCACCCTGAGATGCTGGCTCTGGACATTTTTGGGCTGTTCAGTCTCGCACCTAGGATAGGTAGAGTGCCTATGGACCGGCAAACTGGGGTGGTCTCTATTTTTAAAAAAGGTGACCGGAGGGTTTGCTCTAATTATCAAGGTATCACACTAATCTGTCTGCTTGGAAAAGCCTATGGAAATAAGGCTTTGACTAATTGTTGAACCTCTGATGCAACCTCTGATTTTGAGTGGCAATAAGGGGCAATTCACAGTATGTAATTACAGTAGTTTTAAAACAAGTAGGTGAGTAATTGTAACTTAACACAGCTAACCAATGTGGTTAACTGCTGAAAATAAAGATGTTTGCATTGTAAGGTATGGATGCAGACTACTGAGAATAACTCAGGCTCTCACCTGGGTCACATTTAAAAATATGCATAGACGGATTACATCTTCTAAATCAAAAAGGGAACTTTATTGAATTTAAAAAATTCAAAACCTAATAAAGCAGCAATCCTAGGATGAAAGCTTTAAACCTCAAACAATCTCAACTACTTTGCTGAACTGGCTGATTTCCAGTAGGGGGGACATAGATTGGGTGCTGCACTAAAGAGTGGGGGCTAGTGCCTTAGCATATAGCTCTAAGGGTCTATTCACCAGCAGGACTGCAGGCACACTGTACCAGGGACTGTGTACATCATGGGCCCTTTTTAGAGTGATCTCCATTCAGGGTATTTGTGGTGCAGCAAGTTCGGCTTCACCACATATGTTTGGCAGGTTTTAGAGGCTCAATGCTTATCCTCGCTGTCACAGTGCAATAGGAGATGCTGGTAAAGTCCCGGTAAAGGCGTTCCCAATGTGAGAAACTCGCTGATGCTACTAGAACAGTGATTATACAAATAATCTAAAGTTTTCTCTGTACAGCTATTTGATTTGGACCAGACATCAATTGACATTAGTCTGACTATTAGACCAAGTATGCCACGACAGACATGATAGACATTTGATTTAGACTGTTTTTAAACCCTGTGGTCCATTTGCATAGATGATTCAGTTTGGTTTAGGAAGTGCAGTAAACAATTTATTAACAAGAAAAAAAAAATTCAGGCTCACAGTAGGCGGGCAAAGGAAATAATCAAACTGAAAATGCTCAATGGAAAAGGCAGGAGAAATAGTTAACAATTTGGAGAAAACAAAGCGCTCACTACAGAAAATAGGAGGAACTAACAAACAATTTAGAAAACAAACTAACCAAATGCTAAAACTAACTCACTATGATGACTAACTAACTAACAAAAACAAACTTCAAGACTGACTGACTCACTGAAAAGGTTATCAAGCTAGTGATCAGGAAAAAAATCGGGCTAGAATAGAGACAACAGGATACATGGGGAGACACTAGCAACAAACAATGGGAATGAAAGTCCTCACAAAACAAAAACAGAATCAAGTGTGTTGACCGGTGCCAGCTGAGGAACGGAAAGCCAAGAGAGACTGGAGACAGACTAGCGTGGAACTGAGTGGTGGGAAACCTCAGCTGGTGGGAAGGAGAACTGTGTGGAGACCTACAGACACAAGGTAAAAATCCATGTAACCACTTATTAGGCAATGCATATACACTGAACATATACACCTGTATAATCTAATGCAACCCAATACAGCAGGTCTACCATGGATTCTACTTTTTCAAGATTATATTTGGTCAGTTTTAAGGTGAAACTATCAGAAATAATTCTACTATAAATTTGTTACTCCTAGTGAATAGTGGAGTTGAGTGCACTATACTAAGTGGTGCTTCTATAGTTTAGGCTCCTTCATTCAGTTTAAATGGTGTAAAAAAACCAAACCAAGAGGAAAATGTAAAATCAGGTATCAGACTTCTGCCTGCTGACAAAGGGCAGAGAGTGCTTCTGCAGGTCTGAGGGTAAACTATCACTCCCCTTCATGTCTCCTGACATTGTAGTGGGAAAATGACAATGTTCTCATTGTGATTCCTTGATAGCTGCTGTCTCTTGACAGCTGAACAGAATCCAACTCAGACTTCATGGATGGTAACTGAACAGTCACATGTCTCGCCAGCAAGCGCTTGCTTGAGACTATCTTCATAAATCAATATGAAGACAGAAGTTAAGACATCTCTGGCACACAGCCAGAGCAATCAAAGACATTTCTATTCTACTCCCTCTGTCTCTACGACAGCCATTGCCACCTGTCAGTCTGCATCTGCAAACCTGCATGAGCATCTGAGGCAGAGGGCTCAGCTGTTGGACTCACTTCTCATCTCATCTTGTCTATTAAATCCTGCTTTTCCCACCTGATGCCCCGCTGAGACGTGCTGAAGGACTGATAACAATTATTCTTCAATCTGCCAAGCTAGGCAACAGTCACAACCGGGCCAACATCATTCTATACCTCACATACTGTATATATGCAAACATCCATGCACACACACACACACACACACACACACACACACACACACACACACACACACACACACACACACACACACACATATTCATCTGCTTGGCAACCACTGTTGCGCAGTGGCATATGATTAAATGCTGTGATGTTTGTTGCTATGGAGACTTAAAAGCTGGGAACCCCAGGTGAAAATGTGATTTAGCACAGTCACTTTGGAATCTTGTTGAAAAACTTTTGTTTTAAATCAGGTTTGTTTATTACAGTTTTAATTACAATAACACTATGACTGCACCCACCAAGAAACCTAAAAAATGTGTTTGAGGTTGTATGAATTTCATGCACCTCAGAACATTAAATGGAAGAAAATGTCTGGCTGGCAAAGTCAAGTTTCTCTGCCCTGATTATTGAAACCAGGCGTCTTATATTCATGATGTTAAAGTAATCTGATTACAGTCTGCAGCAGTCCCTTATGAAAAAAGCCAAACTTGAAATCTGTTTCTAACAAATTTAGACCTGCATCTAAATGATAATTCTACAGCTCTGGAAAGAGATTCACCTTCGACTGCAGACTTTCCCAGATAATAAAAATGTCACTTATGCCAGTTTGGTTTTAAAGTTCGTAACAGTACTGAATTATCACATTTCCAATTTTTACAACCTTTTTGATCATTGTCTACCCTATCACCCTACCCTTACCCCAACCATCACATACAACATACACACACACACACACACACACACACACACTTGTAACATGACTGTTGAACTATATTGCAATACATTAACTTTACTGGTGGGAATCTATATTACAACAATGTAAACACAAAGAAGTTTAGTTTTATTAATCCCACACAATTCTGCCTGTGATTTTGTTTTATTATTTAATTTGAGGGTTGCCTGCATTTTTATTTAGTGTTTCTTTAACTCTTGTTTGCTGTGAGAGCACTTTTACTAATATCAATCTTCATCCACTTGAACAGATGAGGCAACTCAATAATAATAATAATAATAATAATATTGTTGATAAATAAGGTTGAGAAGGTTGGAACTGTAACTCCTCCACTGGAATACAGAACCCAGATTAATTTATGTCTATCATAAATTTATATCTTTTTCCAAAATGTTTTTTCTTTTCTTTGAAAAGTAAAGAAACAGCATGTTTTGCTGTATGAATGTGGGTGAAATATCCCACCAAATGTATTCTAATTTTGGTGGGATTGTGGTTTCCTTTTCCAATCTATTCCTCAACACTAAATTGTACCACTGCTGGTCAGTAGTTAAATTTTATTCCCATACCTACGGTGTAAATTGTGGTGAATTTTAGATTCACTAATTAACCTAACATGCATGTTGGAGGAAGCCGGTCGCAACCTTCTGCAATCTTCTAGCTGTAAGGCAGCAGCGCTAACCACTCCACCGCCGTGCTGCCCCAGTGCTGCCTGCCATGATCAACAGCTTCTGATAGACTAGAAATAATTTAGTGGAAACATCTTGGATTAAGGACTGGATTGTAATATTTTAATTCTACAGATTTTTTAATTTTGGAAAAATAAAAAATGTTTTACAGTGTACTTTTTATCATGTGGAAAGAACTGGTGTCATCCCAGAACTGTGTGAGCATAACTAAATGATTGTCAAATGGTGTTTAATTAAAAAACAAAAAAACAACTTCCTTTCTGCTGTCTTTTGCATTTGATTAAACGGAAACATTTCTTCTAAAAGCACTTTGCTTTGATCTTTTCTCCTTGACTTAGATTTTTGTTTGACTTGTAAGTCGCTTTGGATAAAAAAGCCAAATGAATACATGTAAATGTAAATCTAGAAACAGATGTAATCATCTACCAGAGCCTCTCACAAACTTTTGTCGAGATCTTCAAAAATCAAAATTTCCCATATTGGCAACCTGAGGATTAAACAAAAATACTTATCTGTGATGGAGCTATTGATGGCCTCCAGGCCTGAGGCCTCCTTTAACCAGACCTGCTGGGAAATGAGTGGGGGGCTCACTCCGAACAGAAATACAGGTTAGCTCAAACCATAGAAAAATACACTAATAAGGTACAGAGAAGATCTTAACAGCAATGCCGCCTCTTACCTTAATGAATATTTAAGACAAACAACAAACATTTGTGTCAAGTTGATACATTAGGTTACAAACATGAACTACCTTTTTGATAATCTCTTTCTCACAGGAATGATGGGTCAGGTCCAAATTGTACTGTTATTAAACCAGCAGCACTAATGGAGGAGGTGAGAAAGTCTATTGCAGAAAACACAGATATAGATTAGACAAAACCTGGTCATTTTACAAGAATACTATTTAGGCTTAATCGCATCTTTTAATGGTGCACCCAAATATGGCATGGACCCATCCATTGCAACCAAATGGGCCAATAAATTGTATACTAATTACAACAGTGATGTTGCTGATACAATTCCCCCTCTGAAGTTCAACAATCTGGATTTGCCTTACCTCAAACTGTGTTTTCACTGTGTCTCACTTTCCTCTACCTTCTCCCCCCTTCCTCTTCCCACAGGATTGGTGGTTGGGAGTGGGACCCTCATGGTTCCACATTTGAGAGATGAGGTGCACTTGCCTGCTTTTCCTACAACGTAAGCCCCTTATTTGAATTCCATATAACTGGGGCCAAAGCCTAGCTTACATGAAGACACCCAGGAAATTGCACAACAGCAAACAAAATAAACCCCTTTACCACAAAGAGGCGTCCTCAAAAAGATGAACAACAAAACATGTCATTGAATGCTTCCAGTTTTTAGGGAAAAATTGGGCAATTAGTGCAGGGACCTGCAGCCTCTTCTACATTAACTAATTTTCCTCTTTTAACACCGCTTGATTTTTCACAGGCCAGTGGCTTCACACTGGGGTCAGTTGGATATGGCACCTGTTCAGCTCTAGTCTCAGTGGCTAGTTAATGCAAACCAGAATGTAGTAATAGTAGAAATTTATATGAAACCCAAGCCTAAACAGGTTCAGCACTAATGAATTAATTTACACCTGGCAAATTAAATGTTTCACTCCTCGTCCTTCTTCAACAGGTGCAGTGGCGGGGGGCACTGGGGACCAACAAGGGGCTGGAAAAAAAACAAAAAACAGAAAATGACTCAGATGCACCCTTTTCATAGTTCAATTATGCGGCTGACTGAAATTACACTGACTGGGACTGGACGTGATTAAGACTAAATTACGGAAGAAAGACCGCCAATGAAACAAACTTGAATAAAAGGATAGAAGGAGAAGACATGATGCCATAAATTTAAACTGGACTGAGGGGAACATTAAAGGAACATTCCCCATTCAAGTGGAAGGCCAGGTTCATTTATGTTCAAATTTAAAGGAACTGAAATAATTTATTTTATTTTTCTTACTTTGAGGGGTTGTCAAACTAACTATATGCACCTCTCAATGTTATTTGGTTAAATATTTAAATGTGATATGATCTGATGTAATATTTATTTTTTATTTTATTTTATGCAAAAAATTCCTTTAACTTACCTCATTGTTGGCCCGAGTTACTTACTGTGCCCATCACTTTTCTCCAACTTCTCCCTATGTGCCTAAACACTGGTGCAATGTACAAAAACCTACTCTGAGACATCCTAGAGGACCAGGGGTGACACTGAAATGCCCAGTCTGGAAGTCAGCTTTTGTACTTCTTCTGCTAAAAGGAGTGAACCTTCTGAAGTAAATAATTACAGACCAATTTCTAAATTATGTGTTCTACAAACATTTTTGAAAAGTTAGTGACCAACTTAAGGTGTTTCTTGAAACAAATAGTATTTTATCCAAATTTCATTCTGGTTTTAGAAAGAAGCACAAGACAAGAGGTAAAGGTTCTAAATGATTTTATTCAGGCACTGGATTTTTAAAAAAATATTGTGTTTCCCTTTTCATTGATCTCTGTAAGGCATTTGACACTGTTGATCATACATGTTTAATCAAATCTTTATTACGGATTGGCATGTCAGACCAAGTCCCTTCTTGGTTTGTTGACTATCTTTCAAATAGAACAGTGTTTTCAAATGGCTGGTTCTACCTCTTCCTTCCTAGGAGTCTCTAAAGTAGTGCCGCTGTCTTAGGACCATTCTATTTTTCATTTCTGTCGATACAAGATGCCTTGTATCATTTTTACAGTCTGCTTTTAATATTGTTAGTCCAAAAATTGAGAGTGAAGCTTGGGTTTTATTATCATAACAAATCCTGCTTCTCCCTCAAAGCGAGTAAATGTCTTGTATCAGCAACCTTTTTATTTTTGCTCGATTATAGAGATGTGTGTAAATGTATTCACTGAGTTTAAATACTTGAGGGTGTGCATTTTTAGCTATGAAGTATAAATAACTCATGCTTTTATTTTGGCACAGTTGTGTATATTCTAAATTTGATATGCAGTACTCGCTTCTCAGCTATTAAAGTAATAGCAAAACCAACCCAAACCCAACATTATTAGTAACTCATGCCAAGTGAGACTGGTGTCCATTTGGGATGGCCCTTGAAGGAAGAAAACTAAAACCAACAGGTAAGGAAATGGGTAATGCTGGGTAAATCATTTCAGTGTTTTTTCTAAGTTAACTTTTCATTTTGTATTTTTCATTTTGTATTTTTATTTTTTGTTATTTATGAGCTATAAATACAGTTCTATATGAAAACTAGTCAAAACAGTTTCTGTAAGAAAACGTCACAAAGACTGCTCGTGGTTAAGTACATTTGCAACACTAAATGTATTTGATTTTATTCTGCATCTTTCATCGGTTTTCTCATGTCACTGAAGAGTGTGGATGAAAAGTTCTAGTCTCCATAATTGATATACAACTGACCATGGGCAGTTTCACAATATCTCTCCCAATTACCAGGTATGACTGTTTCATGGATTATTGTCATAATAGCAATTATTGTGTGTAGGTCTAGAATACATCAAAACCCTCCTAGAACAGAAGCTAATGTAAAACATAAGTAACTCAAATGTATCAAAGCATAATGACTTTGTGAGTCTGGTGAAGCTGGTCAACATTCAAGTGCACACCAGACAGTTGGATGGCTACTTGGCAAACATCATGGATGTTCTTAAGTCTAAAACGATAAAAAACAATGTGCACAGAAACTTTGTAGGAGACTCAAGTCAGCTCATGGGCAGAGTTGCCAAGAAAAAACCCAAAGTTTGAGGTGTTTGTATCCAAGCACAGTATATATGTCAATTTGTAACAACAAAATAAGCCCAAGCATTCTTCCCAGTTGTGTAAGAATTAACTGGAGAAGAAAGGAGCTTCTAGAATACTTTCTGTGATGGCATGGCCAGCTCAAACACCAGATCTGAATCTCACTGTGTTGGTGTGGAAGATGCTGGACTGAAGAGTTCGGCCCAACCAGCACAGAGGTTCTGCAAAAAGTCTGGGAGGAAATCATACCTTAATATCTGCAAAAAATGTAGCAGAATGCCACAGCTTTGTCAGGCAGTTTTTAAATAAAGCTAAGATTTAGCATGGAAAATTTGATTTGATTATTACTCTCTACTCAAGAGTCTTTTTTGAATTTTGTGATCCATTTACAAAATTGACAAGATACAAAAGACAATAAATGTGTAAACGTGTTTCCCCTTTTATTAGTGTATTTTGCCAGTGTACTTGCAGTTTGTTAATTTCTATGCTATTCTTTAATATACATTTAAGCAGGTTGTATTGTATTTACCCATCTATTTTTGATTGACATCTCTAATTAAACTTGTAATTTCAGGTTAAAACAAATAGTATAATATATTGTGGAGTCTAAAATATATTGTGTGGTCTAAAAGTGTGAGACTACAGACAATATTAGCAAACATTTCCAATTAAAAAAATTGCTCACACTGAAAACGTATAATTTGAATACTGTAATATACGATTAAAAAAACTACAAAAAGAAACTGTTATGCACTGCCCCCTTTGCTTTAAATAACATTCTGACTGTTGACACTCACTTATTTACAATACTAATTAGTAAATAATGTTCCATAACTTGAGGCTCAACCACTTATAACAGATGAACAATGACTGCGTTGATTTGCATGAACAAGCATCTGATGAACTAATAAAAGTGTTATTACACTGTGTAACTGCATGGAGATATTTATCCTTCTGTCTGCTGTGTTGTGCTTATCTCAGGACCATCTTTTATTTAAAATTGGCACCGGATGAACTCATAAGAAGTTGGTTGTAAAGGGTTAAAGGTCAAGATTCTTGTAACATCATGTCTATCCCATTCTTGTTAAACCAAGCTCTGAAATGCTAGAACTGGATTTATTCTGGTTTGCAACAAACATCCTCTTGGACCCATGGATGTACTCAGTATAATATGAGCCTGAAGCCCCATGTAAACTGCAACTTGAGTGGTTGGCAGACGCAGAAAACTACAAGGCAGTAGGTATCGTATACTTTTCTTTTCTTGAACAATAAGTGTAGATTTTGGTCACTAAAAATATTCTATAATGCCACAATATACAACATTTGGGAATTTAGGTAGCATGCCACTCAAAGTCAGTCCAACCAGGGCATCAAACAAGAGCAAATTCATTCATGTGGGGGCCCCAGTCTAACCAAATGTGCCCCCTAACCTAACTGCTAATCTGACTTCTGGTTAGTATACTTAAGCAATGGTGATGGGAATGTAGCAGATGTGTGTCCCATCAGTTACACCTGCCAATATGCAAGGTGCAAACATCCAGTGGAAAAACAAAACAAAAAAAAGCTGTGACTGTAAAAAGTGGTGATGGGAGGGTGTTGGGTAGGAGATGTGAGCAGTTCTCAAATTAAATAGACAATCATCCGTGTAGTGTTTCATTAACTGTCATTGGAATCTAATCTAAATTAATCTAAAATCACAAAATTACAGTTGTCTTCCATGCTATCCAAACATGTCCTATAGCTGCTCCTTCAGATTAAAAACATTTTATTCTGAGAGGACAGATTCATTATTTATTGTGAAGCAGAAACAGGAAGTGTAATGTATTCCACTGTCATTAGCTCTACAATTGTTTGGAAAACCAGGTGTATCAGTTTTACTGATCACAGGGAAGAATCTTAGAAGAAACACACATTGAAGCTGATATAGTATATGGAAAACTACTACAGCTAAGTGGTTGGTGCAGCAGGAGTTTAGATTTCACTTAGCTCAGGTGATGGAAAAACCCAACGGCATTTTTAAACTCAAGGAACAGTCTGTTTTTCTGTAATGTGCGGGGGGTGGGTAAGGAAAGGTGATAAATCAGGAGCTTTGAGGACATTTTGTATATTATTCCAGGGTAGACTATAAATGTCTATCACTAAGGAAATATTTGGTATGCATCCTGTAGGTTGGGGGCCCCAGGCAATTGCCTACACTGCCTAATGGTAAAGTCCGCCTCTGGTGTCAAAAAGGAAATATGTAGGCAGCGCTGTTCGGAGAATCTATGTCACAGGAGGCTTTTACAGCACCTCTTGACAATAACATAAGTTATGAAGTATATCTAGGTATTTGAAAACTGAAAAGCTTTCAAAAAGAAGACTTATATTTTTTGGAGAATACTCCTAGCACTGGGTTGAACACCAATATTGGTTTCTAGGCAGGGAAACTTTCAAGTAGCGAGTTCATTGAATTGAGTTGAATAAAAATATAACAAAGTGAAGTTTGATCGTTTTTGTTTTTTTAAAGAGCTGGTGTGATGGTGGGGGCCCTTCCATGCTGTCAGTGTACTGCACGCTCTCTGCTGTGTATTTAGGTTATCGAATATCCTGAATCTGGCAGGAAAATGGTGGTGTAGTTAGTCCCAATGTGGTGTCCAACTAGACTAGTAAAATCAGATACGGGATTTGTTGCTACTGTCCAGATCGATCTGAATAGTTTGCACTGCAGCCAGTGAGGACCATGGCAGAATGTTGAAGGCTTGTTGTAAACAGTATTATTCAGCTAAAGACATACAGCCAGCTTCCTCCAGCTATTTAAAAACAAAAACAAAATTGACTGTTACTGATTACAATACTTGATTTGATTCTACCATTGTGAAACATCGTGATGTATCAATTTTGGAACACTAGCTTCATGATCAGACTTCAGTTCACAGATTACTGCAGCTACTATGTTACTCCATTGAGGTCTCCAGCTGCTGCCATTATGTGGCTGCTGCTGTAGAACATGCATAATTAATTAGGTAATGTTTCCATTGGAATAAAGAGGCCACTCCTCCAGCCATTCAGAATAGGCACTCATAAATAATACAATAGTGGTTAATAACTTCCAAAACAGACTGCTATGGAGAGAGTGGAATTTAGGTGGTTTGCAAGATGGATTTAGAGAAAATGAGAGGTGAATAAAATGTCATACATATACATATGCTATACACACATAACGCATTAGTCAAAAGGGCCATTGTACCAGCTCTTTAAGGTCAGAGATCACTGTTGTGACTATGGGAAGAAGCATCGTTTTAATAGATCCCTGTGTATTTAAACATACTGTTATGCCCCTGATCTTCGGAAACCTAGACATAACTGGATGTACTCTTCCCATTCACAAGAACTACCAGTAAGACCAAGTGTTCAAAATCCAAATGGTAGCAATTTTTTTCTTTACTTCAGAGATGAGCAGGGCACAGAACAACAAACAAAAAGCTCTGAGAAAAACACTACCTTACCAAACCAGACTGCGCAATTAAAAGTTAGGATGTATAACCTGAACTCCTAACTCTAAACAGGAGAAGAATAATTGAAATATGAGGGCTTACTGTGGCTACTGTGGCTACCTTAGAAAAACCACAGAAAACACAAATCACAACAGACTCTCTTACAGCAAGTAACATAAGCTGGGTCAGTTGGGAATCGCAAAGGTGAAGAGGGCTGCTGTCCTCCGGGCTATATGAGGATTGTAGTATGAGCTTGTCCAATCCCGCTGCAGCATTTAATTTGAATAGGCCAATCCATGGACACCACCTGTGACCCATCCCTCAGACAAACCCACACACACAGACACACACACACACACACACACACACACACAAACACACACACACAAAGCAACCAAGTAGGAGGAGAGAGAGAAAGGCAACAAAAAATCGCAAACAATATTAACACTACAAATAATGACCAAGGTCTTAAGAAGACTGAAAGAAAGTGGTTCACAGTCTTATGACATTCAGAAATTGTTGATAAAGTAGCAGACAGTTAATGGACATTTTGCAGAATCAGTGGTATGTACACTATACAGCATGTGTAAATGTATGTGTGTGCACATCTGAGAATACAGAAGAGTAAAAGGAACAGAGAACAAGTGCACACATCCACAGCTGTATTAAATGACCCTACCAAAATTAAAACAAACCCTTTGCCCCAGTATGCAATGGGCCCACGTCATTAAGAAAAACATCCTCCCAGCTGCTCCTTTGCTTTGCTCCCAGAGCCTCTCAGAGGACCACTACACTCTGACCCTACACTACACTGAGACAAAGGTCACCTGACTGATGGGGTTAGCAGAGACACAAATAGTACAAGCAAGCCTCTCCACAGGCTGTGATTACCTTTTTACATTATATGAAGTAGGTGACCTTTGCCCTGCATGTTGTACCTCTCCTATTTCTTCTACATCTCTTACAGTGTGTTCACACTAACCAATTCAAAGTAGTTAGCAGCATCTGGACTCTGTAGAGTTGAGCAAATAATTGACATTATGTTCCAGTAACATGATGCAAAATGAGAAGCCAGAGACCACAACAACACACGTTTTCTCCATTTAGTTTGAACTTTAAAACCAGATCCTTGACATAGTGAACTGGACTAATAAACAGCTTCTGTTTCCACTGGAATCAAGATGAATGTGGTTGGCTCTCACCCAGTTGTCACTTGCACTGCCTCAAAGTAGTTGCTGTGTAGCTGGAATCTCTCCGGTGGTTACAGGGCTGTAAGATCAGCTCTCATTTACAACAAACATTGTTATCCGACATTTTTGAAGACATGTTCATCTATGGCCTGCTAACCTGAAACTGATCGAGTTTGTCGTCAAGTCTGCCAGCTCTGCCAACCAAATTTACAGACTGGCAGTTATTAACATCAGTTATAAATGCTAAGTAAGTCCCTATGATCAGTTGGGATTATCCAAAGTTACAGACTGCATGTTAATACCTCATGGAAATGTGTTCTTAATGACCCTGTTACTATTCACAATCTGAAAATTCAGCTGGGAGTTTTGCCTAAGACAGCCGGCTTCTGTCAGTATTTAGTCTCTGAAAGGGAGTTTAAAACAACATCCAGTAATATTACATGCACAATTTCAAAAATGCTTGAAGAGATTGATTTGAGAAGTGAGAGCTTCACTTGCAACAAAAAACTGTTTTCATGATGTCGTGTCTCAAAAGTCTTTGGTTAGAATCCCAGCTGCTTTTGACTGTGTCAAAAAGTTAAAACAAGAACAATCCTGACAGCTGTCAAATTTAATTTCTTGAAATGCCATTTCTGTGGAGGGTGCTGATAAAAAAGATTTGTTGGCTTCCAGGGCATCCTAGTTCCTGACTTACGTAAGACACATGGAATATACTGCACTCGTGTAGCTGTGAATCTGCACTGGCCTCTTTCACATCCCATTTCATTGTAAACTACCCAACAAAAGATTTAGAAGTGCAAGAAAGCAATCTCAGTAATGTACACTAGTTGTTTACGCAGGACTTTTCTTTTTCCTGGACAAATGTCAGAGTGTAGATGTCACTGTTATGTCGTCCAATTATATCCCATCTCCATTGCTGCTGGTCTTATAGACTGACAGCTAAACCTTTTCCACTTCACCCAGCTGCTGAAAGCTGTATAAATATTCCCATCATCATCTTCTATGAATGAAAAAACAAAATCAACCTCCGAGTTTAAATACTTACAGTACTATGTGTCCATTTAATACAGTACTGCAAAAAGTAGTGTTATTCTAAAAAGTGTCAGCCTTAAAAGAAGGGACAAAGGTCCACAGACACAAAACAAATAAGTCTAAACAATATCTGATAAACCACAAGTACTGGTAAAATCACACATCCAAACTGTAAAAATCCTGATTCCGATGTTTTGCCAGATTAAATGAAATTCCCCTCAGGTGTTCCTGAGAGTGAGGTGAGAAGTTTTGTCGAGCCCATCCTTGAGTGTAAGTGGACATTTGTTGACATATTATTGTCTACTTTGGGATTACATGTGTATGGACCATTAAAAGTCTTCAAAAATAAACGGAAGGAAACTGCTGGAAAAAAGGTCTATTGTTCAGTGGAAAACTTATTATGTTGAGGGAATCTCTCTCTCTCTCTCCCTGTCTCCCTTGCTGTCGGTTTCCATCACTCAACATTTCACTCTTATTATAGTCTCCCAGTGCCTTAGAATTTACACCTGCTTTTCTGGAACATTTAATTTCCTGCCACAGTGGTCAGTATGCAGTGATGAATTGGGTGAGGCTGCCATTTGTATAAATAGCAGTGCCCTCGTCACATATTTTGCACCTCTGAACAGCAATGCCAAGCTCACATAAAACAGTACTGAGAGTCATTACATTTCATCTTGAGGGGACCTTGAATGTCTGCCAAATGTCACAGCAATCCATCTAGCAGTTACTGAAAGAATTTACGCCAAACCCTATGGTGGAACCTAAAGAAAAGTCAGGGACCACCGAATTCTTGTGGGGAACAGGAATATCTGTACCATATTGATCACAGTCTAGTGTAGCCAAAAAACAAATAAAAAATATGTTCAAAAGTTTGGCTTATTGATCTGTCAGATATTTACTGTAGCTTGTTGGTTCACATTTGTGCAGATTGTAACCCTGGCTGCATCACATTCACCTGACACGATCACTGGAGCTGATCACTGCCATTCTAGACAATTGTGATTCCTACAGATGTGTCGTGGAAAGTCCCAGATTTGGTGCATATGTTTAGCAGAGTAGTCTGCCAAGCCACTTTTATTTTTGACAGAAAGTGCTACTAAGAAACTTCTGAGAACAGTTTAACCAGCCCATCCAAAACCACTTTTGTCCTTTTATCCCCCACCTGCTAAAAGACACTGTATAAGGTATTTTTTACAAATCGGATCAATGTTGTTAAGTGCTGACTTTGCAAGCCACAGCACAATAACAAGACAATAACATGTAAAAACAACAACAACAACAACAACAACAAAAATGAATAGGCTCCACAAAAACAAAGACAATTAGAGAAGCAGACAGCACCACAACCAGACACTGTGCTTCTGAAAGGCTTCTGGCTGGACATGGTGTCGTCCAGAGAACAGGACAAAACAGTGTTGCAGACAATTGAACTCAAGTTGGACAGTGAATTGATCACTCGTAAAAACAATTCAGCATCACTGATGTAATCTGTGAAAAAATAAAAAGGATTTTAAATGAATCCACATGGATCTACAGTACATGCATATGTACACTTTAAACACTTTCACGCAATATACAAATCCACAAAACAGGATATGAAAATGTGTAAAAGGTCTTGAAGGTCATGAATAAAGATTTAAGACACTGATCTTACCTCCAGAGGGAGACTGTTCTGTAGTCTATGAGCCAGGACAGAAATGGCTCAATCAGCACAGGTATTAAGCTTTGAGCTCAGTGTGGCCAGGAACCTTTGTTCCGCATTCAGAGAGCAATGAAATAATCTAAACATATAATGAAGCACTGGATGGTTTGTTCAAGCTGCTGGAAAGATTTCTCAAACGAAAATAGCAGGAATGAGTTACTGACTTTAGATTTGTTTTAATTGGCAGTTGATACAAAGTTTGGGCTTCTGAGATAGCAGAAAAAACTTTTTAGTAATGTACCAGGTATGCAAAGGCAGCTTTTAGATCAATGAATACTAGCACACAATTTTTACCATGATCGGACTGCAGCAAGACATCAATGGAATTTTGAAAAGAGATGTCTTAGAATTGAGTCTGTCTTAGACTCATCACAGTCAGTTTGTTTTATTTGACGAAACTTAAATCGCTTACACACCCACACAATCTGCTCTTCTAGATGTTAATGTTTTTGAAATGTTTGTTTTGACCACTGGCTGACCATAACCTTAATGTCCAACTCTAACCATCTTTCTCTTTGCCAATATTAACAACTGACTAATTTTGCCGATATTGCTTATATTACCATCTTTATTTTCAACAAGGGCCTCCTGGAATCATGGTAAATGCAATTTAATTTCTAAATGTCGTCAGGCTGTTGCGACATTTTTAGTTCCTTCAGTGCAAGCATAAAGAAAGGACCCTGCCATGATGTTTTTATACCAATTCTCAGAATAGCAACATGCTACAATAGTCTCTCTGAATCCAGTCTGAAGCCTCATTCTGTCATTTGTTAGATGTTGTTTAATCGTTGCATAAAATATAATTACTTCTGGAATTATTGTTGTAAAGTCTTAAAATGTTAAATGAAAAACCTGAGAAATAAATTCATGAGTGCCATTTCACCTCATATTAAATGTTTCTTTGTTCTAACAAAATACTGGAACTATTTGGCAACATAGGATTTATTTTATTGAATCTGTGAGCTTTCTAGCACCAACAGAGGACTTCATAGCAATATGGATAATCAATAACAGAGCGGCCTCCTCCATAACAGCCCTCAGTCATAAAAATCCATCATCAGACTGCGAGGCAGTAAAGTTCTACTTCATATCAGCGCCACAATGAATCGCACAGCAAAGCTTCTTTACGGGAGATTTATACTTGGGCTTTCACAGGGAAATCATTCACAGAGCAGTGTTTTGACTATCGCGCAGACGAGGGAATAATCTCAAAAAGAAATGGTGGTAAATTGAACTGTCAAAGCCAAAATATGTGATGCAACTTATCTAGATGGAAATGGCAGTGAACTGTCTGCTTAGTGAAAGCAGTGCAGTCACACTTGGAAAACACTGCTGTTTGTCTATATATGTCTTATTTGATTATGTATTTATTTATTTTTACTTGTTGTCTAATGGAAGGTATCCTTGCTTATAGACTTGGGTCAAATGTGTTTCACAAGGGAAATAAAAGAATTATCTTTTGTTATTTACAGATAATATTTAAAAACCCTGCTTGAGTTACAGCATGGCTGGAAAAGGGCTTTGTTGGCATCAAATGTTCATCAAAGGTCTCAAAAGAAACAACAAACTATACTAAAATAGACAAACCATATTTTTTATTGTTTCTCTAGTACACTACTCAAATGTTTATTCTCTATATTATTTGAGTGTTTATTTGACTGTACGTTTTAAAGAGTTTATGAGTAAGGCCAGCCCTTACTCAGCACAGATGTTTCCGTACACTATGCCAGCCACTTGCTTATGGTGTTTCATGTATGCCCTACCAGCTAGCATCTTGCACCTCGCTGTTATGTGCTGGATTGTCTCAGTATCATCTTTGCTGCTAGGATTAGTGCCTCTGTGCTGTCGTTCAGTCCAGCTTTGTCGAGTCACTGATAGGATTTTTCAATATCAGCCACTTCTTCTATCTGATGATGGTACATACCATGCAGGTGCTTTTCCTTCCATGAGGATACCTGCATCCCTTGCTCTGTCCTACTTGCTCTGTCCTACTCCTACCTAGTAGGTAGGAGCAAAGTCACTCTTACTCTTAGGTAAGTGACTCTGCATTGAACTATATTGCATGGACTACTAAACTAATAGATTATGTATTAGAAGAGGATTTTGCGCAAGACCGAAGATAGAGTTTCTGACATGACATCTGGCAGGTGGTAACGCACCACTTTCACTTTAACATGTTACTGTAAAACTGCCCAGTATTCAACAGAGGAGCTAAAAAGATTGTGCAGCCTCTGGGGAAAACCAAAAAAAGGAGCTGGAAATCACTGGAGTCTTGGCTGGATCTGCTACAACCAGATTGAAAGTATGGCTGCTGCATTGGACACTGCATGCTGCAATACCTTCTCTTTGAGTTGGAATATTATTGCTTGAAAATCCTGTCTATGTCCTATCATATTGCTTCCATTGTCATAGGATTGTCCACATCAGTCTGCAATGCTCAAGTTTAACTTGGCCAACTTCTCCAGGAGTGTGTCACTCACCTTTCTTTTAACCCTTCTGACTATCTCGTTAAGTATTTTGTCTCCAATTACTGCTGTGATTTTGATTTGAACTCTTCCACTGAAGTAGTGCACCTTTTGCTTTTTTTTTTAAATCCTTCTGAAATGTTCATTTTTTTCCCACCTGCAATAAAAATTGCCATTATGGAGGTCATACAGGACATTTGTTTGTCCTCCAAGTGCCTGGTTTCTTTCAGCTAGGTGGCATATTATGGCAATAACTCTGTGTAATACTCCCTTCCAGTGCTGTACTTCAAGGTGCAACATATATTATTTTCAGAAAGTATTCCCAGCGCTTAACTTTTTTCCACATTTTGTTATGTTACAGCCTTATACCAATATCGATCAAACATATTATTTTCCTCAAAACTTTACAAACAATACCCCAGAATGAAGACGTACAAGACGTTTGTTTAAAATCTTTTCAAATTTATTGAAAATAATAAAAACTTAAACAAAAAATCACATGTACATAAGTATTAACCTCCTTTGCTTAATACTATGTTGAAGCACCATTAGCATCAATTAGCCTTAAGTCTTTTTGACTATGATGCTACAAGGTTGACACTCTGATTTTCTTCTTTGCAGTGCCTCTCAAGCTCCATCAGTGCACAGCCATTTTCAGATCTCTCCAGGAGGTATTGAATTGGGTTCAAGTCTGGATTCTGGCTGGGCCATTCAAGGACATTCACAGAGTTGTCCTGTAGCCACTCCTTTGTTATCTTGGCTCTGTGTTTAGGGTCATTGTCCTGTTGAAGAACGAACCATTGCCCCAATCTGAGGCTTAGAACTGTTACAATTTACAGGCTTTCATCAAGGATGTCTCTGTACATTGCTGCATTCATTTGTCCCTCAACTCCATAATAAGATTGAAAAAGGCTAATATTGCAGGGGTGAGATAAATTCTCTGCATTTCTCTCTAAAAACAACCCAAATGCACATTCTTCATGCAACATTCTTCGGTTATAAATCAGTTCATCTTTAGGCATTGAAAAAGTCTTTAGTTCGGATTCTGGTTGTTGATCATGAAACAAACCTTAACCAGTGTGCCTAAATATTATTTTAGTAACTATGTGGAGCACCATACCATCTCTGATGAATAACATGGTTGTATGATCTTACACCTGGACAGGAAGGCAACAGACTATCATCCTCTAAGTCAGATACTGTAGGAGAAGATCAGATGGCTGAGCAATGGAAAAGTCAAACACAGTCACTATTATACCCAAAAACTTTGTAAGATATTGTTTCACTATTATTCTATAAAAGCCAGGAAATAAGTGTTTTCCAGACATCAGTCATAAAGACATAATTCCAGGCCTTTCAGCAGCTAGACAGACAGCTAAATGAAGCCATCAGTCACACCGGTATGTAAATGCACATACTGTTCATGCATTAAGGCATTCACCAGGGAAGTAAAATGGTGTTATAGCACTGAAAAGAATGTGGGGGTGAAAAGGTGATCAGACAGGTGTTTAGCTGCTCAGGCTGCAGAAATATTGGTATTGATTTCTTTGCTTTGATCCATCCCATAAACCACATCAAAGGTTCAGGCAAAGCCAGGGAGGACAGAAGCAGAACTGCAATATTTGCTTGACCTTTTTCGACCCCTTTTTTGGACCCCTTTCCCCATCCCTCCCTCCCCAAATCCCTCTAAATTCTTCCATGACAACCCTCAGCATGTCATTGCATCAGCCTATTTCTGCACTTTGTGTGTGAGGAAATACATGCTGTTAAAGAGAGGCAAAACACTGCTCTGAGCCAATTAAAGAGCTAGACTCTCGTTATTTTTGTTGTTTCAGTCTGTTCAGCTACTGTAGACATTTATGGGTGTGGTAATCTTGCACTCCACTTCCATCAGATTGTTTATCTGTCCATCAAATTACTTTTAAATCAAATTATTCTTTTGGTCCCTTTTTTTTTAAAGATAGTTAATGCTTTTCTTTACTGTTTCTTTAATTAATGTTTTTCTCCCGACTGGGGCCAATTTGGGAAGCCCAGTTTAGTAAAAATGAGTAAATGGCCTACAAAAAAGCTAATCTAAAAACATACAATATACAGTACACTCCATATTGGAATGGCAGGGATAATTCATTTGCTGTACACTGAAGACATTTAAGGTCAAAAGATGAAAATCAAATAAAAGTTCAGAGTTTCAGCTTTTTTTTTGCTAACATTTACACCTCAATATGTTATCAGATAATCCACATTTTATCTTTTACAAAAGTATCGGAACAGAGAGCTTTAAAGAAAATTAAAGGAATATTTATACAATATCGGGTTGCAAGTCTTTATATTGTTCAGCCATGCATCACTCTGACACACTCCCTGAAATAAATTCTGAAATAACTCTGAGTATGAAAGGTAAAGTCATGGTGTGAAAAATGGAAAAAGAAAATTAATTACTGGTTATTAAAGTTAATGTGACCTGCTAGTCTAGAATATTATATGCATTGTGTTTTTTGAACTGCAAAAGCTGGACTTTTATCAGTCGGGACCTTTTAAAAATGGCCCATGTATTGTAACTTATCCTCATACTCCTTCCTTTTCTGTGGGTGCACCAATTTTTTTCAAGCTTAGGCCTGCAGGTAAAACAAAGTACTAAAACTGCCTTTAATTGATATCAGAATGTAACAGATGTTATTTGAAGAGAACGTAAAACCTGTAAAATATCTATAAATTTAGGCCACACAAATGATATTTTCTCTGCTGCCGGTTGTAAAATGGCACGCAATTTGTCAAATGCCCCTGGCTAACACTGTTAGAGCATATCCATTACTGTGTGACAGCTGACAGCTGTGATGGCTGCTCGTGAATTTAGTTGAATGCCAATAGGAAGTAGGTGAGCTTGACCAGCATCATCGTTCCACTACATTAGCTGTTCCCTGCATTCATGACAATAGAATAAACATGATCTGTGGGGGGCAACTAATTAGCTCATGTTGCTTCCAGCATTTCTTTACGCTTTTGAGCATTACAAGGTTGTCAATTAGAAGCAGAGCAGCAGGTTGAAGCACACAAATGTCAATGGTTCCGATTCCTATTTCAGGAGGTAGATGTGAGGAGAAAAACAACATGAGGTGAAAAGGAGATATTCTTTGTATTTAGTTAGAAATATGGTTGTAGATGTAGATAAAGCAAATTTGGAGTTTATATTAAAGTATTTTTTTTTAGCTGTGATCATGTTTCTCCACCACTTTTTCATTCCTTTACTGTATCTCACACCGCCAATAGGTACCTTAACTGATCACTATCGGACACCAAACGTTCTGACAGAGGGGTTTAACATTTATACGGCAAAAAAAAAATCAAAATTTAAAAAAATAAAATAAAAAGTGGAGCTACAGTATGTGTTTACAGAAGTGTGGTGACAGGTGGATATCCAATAATCGATACACAAGATGAATCAAGTGAAATGACTCACTGTATCTAGGAAGCCAGATTTTCTGTATCGCATTTAGACCAAGAGAATTCGAAAGTGGTTCAAACAAAGGGTTAATGTATCCTGGATGGCAACTGTTGCAATCCTTTTTGTACAGAATTTCCTCTTTGTATTATTATCCCTCTACCAAAGCTCAGCAAAAGACACTGCCTGTAAAGTACAAAGAGAGACATTATACCAAACAATTACTATGTTTATGTGTTGAACTGCAAATAAATAAATAATAAACCCAAATTATATGAGACTGCACTTTTGCATGTAATGATGCTTTTGTCCCCATCGGTTGCATTGAAAGTTTGATTTCTTTGCCAGCCAGCAGAAATCCTTTCCTTTTACTGTGTATGGCTGCAGTATTACTGCTGCCTATTGTATTGAGAAAGCATGACTTGTGTTTACAAAGATGATTAGTCTCTCATCAGCCATGATGATCAACAGTGGAAACGAGTGACATAACTGTGGAAATCAGCATCAAAATAAACAAGGATTTTTTTGCTGCTTTTGCACAGGAAGAAACACTGGTTACACTAACTTGGGAGTGATCACACATTATTTCAAGGTGGATAGTGTTCTATGCCTGTAGTCACACTAGATAAAGTCTGTGTTAGTTTGTTACAGAGTAGAATATGGGACTGCAACTTTAAACCAAGCCTTTAAAAAAACCTGTAAATGAAGTTGAAAATGCTTACTTTTATTGTATCATAATTACCAGCCCTTGTGAATTTGCTGTTATCCTGCCAACATTCATTAACATTTTTAGAGATAGTAATATCGCAAGAACTAATCATAGATATTAACTCTGACTTACAATATTAAGTCTGTTGTTATTCCCCCCCCCCCCCCCCCCCCCCCACACACACACACACAGCTACTTATCAGGGTCCCTGTTCTAACTGTGTCACTAAACACATCAGCATCAAATAATGTGCAGTATGACCTGAATCTAATCGTAGAGCAGGTTATCTAGTTATGTTGGTTTCACAAAACATTTTTTGAAGTGGATTAGAAAAATTGGATGTAGTTATTTTTAAGAACTGGATGTGGACGAAATCATAAATAAAAGTAGAAAATGTGATCAGCAGAGTTCTCATGATAATGACAGGGAGAAAGAAAATGCTTTTAAAATGCTCTCTAGAACAAAAGATTAAGGTGGTTGTGAGGCATTTTAAAGATGACCCTTGGCAAAAGAAATGTAGTGTCTGACAACATTTGTGAATCTTTACTGTGGCTGTGTTTGCATGACTGTGAGTCATTTATAAAATGTCTGCATACATTTAGAGCAAGTGCACAGAGAACCTGTGAACAGGAGAAAGTAAACTAAGTTACACACATATTCTGCAAACTTGTACCTATGATTTACTCTGAGCCCTGTTGGCATAATTCTAAAGACTTTATTGCAGGTTAATTTAAAGGGACACATTTCTTTACCTGTGAACCTGAGGGTGCTGCACCCTCCCGCTGTTGTTCCAACTTTTCAATCCCACTATTCATAAAAAAAAAAACATACGACTGAGTTGTGTTTAAAAAAAGTTATTGATACACTATGTAATTTTTTTAAAAATATACTTTTCAGAAGAAATATGCTTTGAACGTGTCCCAATGTGGAGAAGTGCTGCCAACGCCTGCTGTGAACCAAACTAACAGAACAGCTCTGACAGTTTTGAAGAAATATTTGCTTCTAAGAACTTTTGAGCAAGGCTTGTCCTTTTATCCATTTAGAGGAGTTTAATGCTTTCTGCTTCATCAGTGAGTTTTGCACTTTCTATTTATTGCAATTTTATAGACCCCGAGATAGACTGGTGACCTGTTCAGAGTGTACCCTGTCTCTTACTCAATCCTAAACAGGATAAGGGGATACGGATGATGGATGGATGGATGTAATTTTAAATGAGTAATATTTCAAGGGCTGTGCAAAGAGTGGTGGAGATCTGTATCAAAGAGCAGAGAGTGAAGGCTGGGCTGAGCAGAGGTTGATTTTCATGCTAACTGAATGCACTAGCAAGAAAAAGTTTGGAAACATTTACACACTTTTGTCTTTTGTTGGTTTTAATTAATGCCATGTTTGAAAAAGGATCCCACAACACACAAAAAACAATATATTTTAAGCATGTGTGAGCATAGTATAATCGTCAAATCAAATATGCATTTTGTTAAACTTATACCCTCCCTCTCTCAGTGCCTTTCTGCATGTCTTCTTATAGACTTTACGAAGTAAAGTGCCTTGAGGTGACTTTGACATTTAGGAGCAACTGTGGCACAGAAGGTAGAGTGGTCATCCAATCATCCCACGGTTGTTGGTTTGATCCCCGGCTCCTCTGGTCACATGTCGAAGTGTCCTTTAGCAAGTCACTGAACCCCAACTTAGTTTCTTCCAGTGAGTGTTTGCCAGCTGCATTGCAGCTTCCCCATTGGTGTGTGTGTGATTGTGAGTGTGAATGGCTGAATGAGAAGCAGTGTAAAGCCCTTTGATTACCAATCGGTAGAAAAGCGGTATATAAGTGCAGACTATTTACCATGACTTTTTTGTGTATTGGTAATGTAATCAAGTTCCAAACATTAAATGTTAATTCTGACCAGTTCTATTAATGTAATAAACGTTTTACATTTTATGTAATAAAAACTTAAAAATGTTTGTTCCTGTGCAGGAATATGCAACAGCTTCCTCTAAAAAAAACGAGGGCTATTGGTGTTGACCGCAGGCAAGTAAAAATTTTGTTTTATATAGTTATTATAGTTTTGTCTTTTCAATTGCCAGCTTCAGAAGTCATTAGACTGGATTGTTTATGACTGTTTTTTGGTATTGTTTGTTTTTTTCTTTTTGACCATAGAAGGTAAAAGGATAAAATATCACAATGTAATTCTTTATTTGCAGAGCCTTTGTCAAAAACAGAACATTGTGAGCTTAACAAAAGGAGCACACATAAAGATAAACGGGGAATGTAGAAGAATTACAAAGAACAACATAAATAGACAAAGGTCCCTCTATTAACCCTTTACAGTACTGCAGATCAGCAGCAATCTCAACAGCCAACGTCAAGCATGATACTGACTGAATGACTCAATTTATGTATGAAAAGTATTGGTTCAGACAGTCAGAGTAAATTACTATTGCAAGCAGCTCCTTAGCTCAAGTACTGGACACATGGAGAAAAAGCAGCCAGGCCTGGTTTGCTCCAATGGTTGTCTCTAAATTGTCTGCACTTTTTTCTACCTTATCGGTACCCAAAGCGCTTTGCACTGCTTCTCATTTACCCATCCGCACATATACTTACACATCAATGGATGTAAGCCAAAGCTAAGAGCAAATTTGTAGGGTTGTGACTCAGAAAATGCTGGTCTATGTCTCTACCAAAGTAAGTCTAACTGAAAGGGCTTCTGCAAAGGCCCATTGTTGCTGTTTTAACCTACAGTTTAGTATTTGTACAGCGACTGACTATGGTGGTAAATATTGGAAAATGTTGTAAATATGGATGTTATTCAATACAAGACAATGTTTCACATGGACTTAAGAACTCAACTGAGCTAATCCTCCTGTTGTCACCAATACTCAGAAAACCAATTAGAGTGATCAGTGGTAAAGCTGGGCAAGGGGTGGAGATTGTACATGGACAGAAAAATCTATGTATCAGCCAGTCCCTCCACAAAATCCCAATGTCAAGATCATGACCTTTCAATTTAATACAGAAAAACGTTGCAAGATCAGGCAATTTAACTGCTTACTTTTAGCATTTAAATATGGATGACGAAATCATCTGTCAATGAAAATACAATCATCAAAGTGTAGCTATCAAATACATTGTCATCAGCAAATAAAATATATTTCTACATATATAATATATGTAAGCATTTCAAATAAAACATAACTGGTCCAAGATTGATATCCACTGGATATTCTTTTCTGTTTTTTTTTTTTGTTTAATTATTAATGGATTATATGCTGAAAATATAAAAAGATTTTAAAGATACTTTACCAGGTCCATGCAATATTGGCAGTTTAGGACGTTAGGCTATCAATTATCCTATGATTTAATATTTAACATCCTTAACCACTACGACATGGGAATGTAAACAATAATTGAGCCATGTTACATTTTTACAGTCACAGGCTTAAAGGTTTTATTAACAGGAGGCTTCTGGTTTACTTGTAATTAAATGGGCAATAGTGGGACATGAGCAGAGAGTTGATATTTTCAAATGGAATGTAGCACAGCTCACAGAAGGAACAGAATGTGCACAGCACTGATCTTCAATTCCTGCTTCTGTTATCAACCCTGAAAGAAAATAACAGATTGTGCATAAATGCAGGTAAAATGGTTAAACTGGTGAGCACACAATAAAAGTAGATTATCAATGAATTATCAAGGAGACTCTCTTGATTTTTACAACAACAGTGTTAAAGAAGAGATTTTTAGCATCTGTTATCATAATTGATCAGGGCCTGTTATTAAAGCCAAAGGAAGTTATATATTACACAGTTACATTATTGTGACTACATTTTCATCCATCCATAATGTGCATCACTACATATACTTAAATGATGTAACAAAGATAAAGACAGGGCATAAACATTTGCTTTAAACCTGAAAATTGAAAAAAAAAATGTTGTAATGAATAAGCAAGTATTTCTGTGAGTAATTCAACATAGGTGTCAACTGGAGATTCTGTGCATTTCATATTGATGCCAAAGGGGCCTTTAGCATCTGCATCAGATGTGACAAAGTGACAGAATATGATGCCACATGATTGAGAAAACATTGGATGAGAAGGCAAGAGATGGCACCAAGGTGCACTATGGGTGCACAGACTCCCCACCTAACTTGGGGCTGTGACACACTAAACCATATCAAAGAACAAGCAGTGATAAAGATCAACTGCTGCTCGCATCATGTTGGCAGTGTCTAGGTCAACATAGTGGCACCAGAACTCTATGAACCTGCATCAGAGGAAGGAAAAGCAACTATACACACGATAAACAAAGCAGTGTTAGCTTACTGTTTTCACACCATGCTCACAAAACACAGATGGTTTACAGCTGTTTCTAATCCAGATATATTTGAGAACAGGCACTGGTGTTGTTAATACAGTTGTGTCTTGCAATGAGTGGCTAAGCTTAACAGCCATTGAGAATGGTCTCTCTCATTGCACTCTGAATGCGGACCAACATCATGGAAGAAAGCCCTCATCCCGCCAATCTTGAAGAAAGGGTTTGTCCCGGAATGCAAAAATTACTGTGGTATCAATCTCCTTTCAATAGTTTGCAAGGTGTTTATGAAGATAATACAATCAAGGCCACAAAAGTATTGTGAACAGACCAGCCGAGAAAAGCAAATTGTACTGTAAGTTTATATTCTTTATATATGTATGTAATATATTTTTATATTATTCAGTAACTTATGCAATTTGTGCTGATTGTTCAATTGAGTTTAATTCAACTATATTTATGTTGTGCCAATTCACAACAAAGTCATCTAAAGGCACTTTACATAATAAAGTCATGACTATAAAGATATATAGAGAAAACCCAACGAATCCCCCTTGAGCAAGCCCTAGGCTACACTGGAGAGGAAAAACTCCCTTTAACGGAAGAAACCTCCAGCAAACGCAGGCTTAGGGTGGGTGGCCAGCTGCTTTATGATGAGTGGAAAGTGGAGAGAGAAAAGAAAAGAGCAACAAAAAGCAACAACAAAACATACAACAAAATATCATTGATAAACAGTGTGTCAAAGATTTGAGAATTGATGTTTGCACTTTTGCCATGATACACTAGATGCCATACCACAGTAGCACAGTGTCAAATGCAATAAATCGTCATCTCAAGTGCCCTTACAGTAGTTCAAAGGTGACAGAAAGACAGAAAGGTGACAATGGCATTTATATAATGGACAATGGCTTCCTTTAAGGGACAATAGTTTCCACTCATTCCCTTTGCAGTTTATGCAGCTTTAACATTTTATGTTGATCTTAGTTTTTCATTTGATTCGTTTTCTATCTCCAAGATATGTGCACATCTTGCCGAGTAAGTATTTCAGAAACCTGTGTATTTGGTATGTGTCTTTTTATCAAACATACATGGTTGTTCTGGACTGATGGGGACCAATTGGCTGTATCAGGTGTCCATTTGAATTTTTTCACCCAATCACTGAAAGCTAATGTTAATAAGGGATCTAAAGATAACATCCTGCTAGCTTCCCTGATGACTATTATTATCATCATCACCACACGCATAATAGTCCCTACAATCGAGGACCAGAGAAAATCAGGTCAATAAAACCTTTAAACTCAAACTAATAATAACTAATTAATTTTACCCAAATTTTTATGTCCTAATTTAGCTGGAAAACTTAGCTGTATGGATATTGGTAATGCTTTAGATGACAGCTGATGACTTACCGGGTAATGAAACCAAATTGACAGCATTTTTGTTATTATGGTGCGTCTGTGCAGTACATACTATACAAATACATACTTGTTAATATGTGGTAACATGAACACGAGAAAAGGCTTGGGAAACAAGGGTGTTTCAACCTGGGGACTTTAACAATGTTTAAACTAAATCACATCTATTCTAATATTTCCTAATACATATTTGATACCTTTTCATTTAATTTGTTCTAGTCACTTTAGACCCTTTAGTAAATAGCAATTAAAAATAAATGTTAGGTACTACACATAAAAATATAGAGCTAATCATAATTACTTTAAATCCTGACAACTGCACCATCCATAAATCAGCAGTGATTAGTAATTCAATATATTGTCTATTATGTTTCTGCATTTGTGGAGAAATTAACGTCTCATATCTGTAGTAAAGTATTCTTTAATAAAATGAAAATACATAAGTTGTACATAAGTAAACTAGTAACCAGTTTAAAAATGTGCAGACCAATTACTGATATTGATGGTATCACTATTCACATACTGTAAAATAAGTGATTTTAAAACATGTTGCTGGTAAAGGGCATGGGTGCACTCTAGTGGTTAATGCAAGAGAATACAGTCAAAAGTATGTGAACAGGGGTGCCCATTTTGAGTGCATTAGGTCCATGTCTGTTTTTTTATTGGTCTAGGTCCATCTCCTGGTAACTAGAATACATTTCTAAGAAATAAAATTTCACATCTCAATCTTAAACATTCACAAAAAACAAACCTAGATCTATGAAGAAACATATTCCACAACAAAAGGGGATATTGAGTTTAGGCAAAGAATCTGACATGCAATGCAATGAATTTTGCTGTGTTGCAACAGCACCATTTTCTGATGATCCTGTGCCATTGTCACTACTCATGCCTACAATGACTGGGCTTGTAGCACTGAAGATGAATCACTACTGTAAATGAAAGTTGACATCATGCCATTTCATTGTTTTGGGGTGCCATCTCGTGATCAACTCCTTTCTCTTGGGAAGTTGGAGGCTGTGTTATGACAGTACATGTAGATGAGTACTGCCTTGCTAGTATAACTGTAATCAAATCAGGAGATTTTGTCTAGTCTTCATCGCTACGAGATTCTCCAAATGCTGTTTGCTATTGTGATTTCATTTCTCCAGGTACAGTCCCTTTTCAGTCCCTTTTTGGGTGAATTGATCACAAGATTGCACCAGTGTCCCCCAGCAGTTAACACAGCATGATGTGGTGCAATTGTTTAGTGTGGTCAGCTGTTAACCAAAAGGTTGGTGGTTTGAGCCCAACCCGGGACATTTTCTGTAGGGGGCCTCGTGGCTCACTGGGTTAGCGTAAAATGTCAAGTCAACGTGTGGAACATATTCCACTGTGGGGACCACTGAAGGAGCAAGCCATTGATCTTTTCTGATGTAAGAGTCACATTCTCTGCTCATGCAGTAAATAGCCTGTTTATTGCAGACTTTCATGGTTGTGAATGTTAACAGTCAAACTTTTTCCATTTATCTGATCTGTTGAGGAAAACATATAGAAGACACTATTTTTTTAACACAAGAGAAAATTTATAATTGGTAAAATGCACTTTACATTGTTGCTTCTTGGGGTTGAGTGTCGTGCCCAAGGACACTTTCACACATAGCCAGGAGGGACTAGGAATAGAACTTTCAGTCTCTTATGTGAAGAGACTGGGAGTTCGATTACTCAGCGCAGTGGAGCCAGGTGAGAGTGAGGCTGGGGATGTATATGAGAGTAAATATAAATTATGGAGAGAAAAGAAACTTAGTCCAAGGAGAGGGATCATGACACAGCTCATCACACACAAAACAATATGCCTGTACTTTAACTTTGTAGAGTAGCTTAATTGCCCATCCAGTAATAAAATAAAATGTGTGAATTTATTACATAAATGATTACATAATGAAAGTGAGATCTGTGACTATAATACTATTTCAGCACCAACACTGTCTGTACAGAAGACAATTTTTTGTTCACTTTGAGTCAACATTGTGCCATTTGATCACAGACCACTAGATAGCAGGCTAACACAGATCATCAGTATGTTGGTGCTAGAGTCTCCCGGAACCGAAACATCTTCAGTGGCCGCATTTAAACAATGCGTGTTTCACTGTGCATGCACCACCGCTTGATTTCATGCTCTATCAAAGATCGGAGACAGTAGCTGGAATCAGGTCACTAAATGTTGATAGGGGATAGGGCAAATGGAAATCATAACAAATCTCTACTTATGCATACTTTTCCTTTACTTTGTAATTCCTGGTGGATATTACTTGTATTTATAATAATACAAATTTCAAAGAAGTAGGGTGTCCAAATTCTCCACGAGGGTCTAATCATTCGTCATAATAAAATACACCCCATCTGAGATTGATGTCAAGTGTTACATGTATACATGTTGCATGACCCACCGCACTTAGGCAAGAAATACACTGTTGGTAAGCTGTGAAAATGTCAATATGTTAATGAGTATAAATATAAAGCCTGTTGACTATTATCTATGTGCATGCTGACAAACCTGATCAAATTCAACAGTGTCTGGCCCACAGACTGCTGCTTTAATCATGTTTATGTCACCTGACACTATGTTGAAAAGCCAGTCTTCATATTTCGAACAAAGGCCACAGCTTTCCTTTTTTGCTCAGTACTAATGTGATAACTTGAAATGCAAGTCAATGCATGTTCATCAGGTTGCTGTGTACTGTGAAGCAGACAGTAATGAATTCCTTAATTTTTTTGTTGCTAAGATTAAAGATATCGGGGATAACAACTCCGCACCCTCTTATTATTACCCTGGCTGTGTTATGTCCCCGCATCTTAGCTTTTACCCCTGTGCCTCTTCAGGAAAAGCCAACCTTAGACCTTATACATCGTTCTTGGAGAAAAGCAATGTATTTGATAAATTTCAGTCTGGTTTCTGGAAAAAGCCTTCCACTGAAACTGTGTTAACTAGTGTGTCTCTTGTAGTTTTACTGGACCTTTCTTCAGCTGTAGTCTCTGTTGATTACAACATAATGCCTAACAGACTTAAAGAACTAGCTGGATTTTCTGGCTCTGTCTTAAGATGACTGACAAATGTTTTAATCTACTTGTAAATCTCTTTTTTTTCTGAAACAGCCTAACTGTCATGTGGGGTGCCCCAGGGTTTGGTGCTAGGATCAATCCTGTGTTTATTGTATATTTTCCCTCTAGGACAGATAATTAGCCAGTTTAAAAACGTTTCTTATAATCTTTATGTGGACGATATCCAGATATGTATTTCTCACTTAAGACTTCAGAGTCCCCTAAGTTGTCCTTTTTAATCAGCTGCTCAACCAGCATTAGGCAATGGCTAATTGGTAACTTTTTACATTTGATTTCTGACAACACTGAGACATTAATGACTGTGCTGGTTGTGGCTCATACTCGTTTTAAATCCAGAGGTGATCAAGCATTTTAGGCAGTGGCGCCCAGATTGTGGAATGCTTTGCCATTGTCTTTGTGCTGTTTAATATCTTCCAAGTTAAAAGGCAGCTAAAAATCCTGTTGTTCAAACAGACGTTTAGTTAAATGTGGGTTCTTCTAAAAAATCCCTGTTTTAATGTTTGTGTGTTTCTTTGCTCGATTTTATGTTTCCAATTTGAGGTTTTTTATTTGACATTTTATATGTCTTATTTGGTATTTTATTGCGAAGGACTTTTTGATTCTTTCTGTGAAATGTTTTACAGGCACAACATTACTTTAGGAGCTACACTTCGCAAATGTCAAATGTCCCTGGAACTGAACAGAACCGTAATTTTCACAGCCTCATTAGGAAAACAAATGTGGACAAAATTCCTATTAAGCATTTAAATGTACACATTATTTACTTATACCTATGCATGACTGCCAAATTGCATTGTGTAAATATTGAGTCTTCCCACTCATTGCACATGAGTGAATATTCTGAAAGGCATGATGTAGCATGCAAACTTGTTTCTGAAAACAAAAGATAACCCACTTGCTGAATTAATCATAGCTGGTTCTTCTTCACATGTTGATATTTGTCCATTAATATTTGCTACTGCCATGGTCTAGTTTCCTTGTAGAAACATTAAATGACAATGACATGAAACAACTTAAAATCTGAGAAATGTTTGATGCAAACAAACAATTTGGTTAGGCTTAGCCACAAAGACACAAGGGTTTAGTTGAGTTATGCACTACATAAACAGGGTTAGGTGTTAAATTGTCATGCCTTTGCATCAGTTAACTGATTTGTCACATAATGTATGTCACACGACATGTCACATGACTTGTTACAACAAAGCAATAAAGAGTTGATTCACACTGGACTTTAACTCTTAGCCAAACCTAAACAAAGAATACAGTAGGATGTTGCAGAATGTAAACTACAAGTAGGTTTGATGCACTGATTGCCCAACCATTACTGTATCATGAATTTAACACTCCTATTTACCAGCTTACTACAAGACAAGGGACTTAATGTTGGCGATGGACTGAAATCTCAAGGTGTGAAAATTGCAGTACTTTAGAATTTTGGGAATCTTCCTTATTTCTGCATAAATATGACCTCAAACATTACAACACCAATGTGGTTTTTCACTCAATGGAGACTGCACGCCTCTCTTGAAGTGGATGATATCACTGTTATTTTGTTCACAATCAGTAAAACCCTGAACATCAATGGTGCATATGGCAGAGTTGCAATGAGGAAGTCACTACCCTCCAAAGAGAGCATTGCTGTCCATATACAGTTTGTTTAAGGCAAGAAAGCTGGTGAAAGAATGCTATATGGACAGATGAGACAAAAGTAGAACTTTTTGGCTCAAATTAGAAGTATTATGTTTGTTGATGACCAAACTCTATTTTCCAGCATAAGAACCTTAAGGGGACAGACATCTCTTGCTTACTCTACTATCAATGCAATTTGGTTCCACATATGAAACAGGAAAGGATGGATGGATAAATAGACCACAGAACTACAGATGTCATGCAGTTATTCATCATTAACACATGAATAAGTAATTCTGTACTCTGGTTGACAAAAAGGTACAGTAGTGGGCCATAAGGTGTTTGCCCTAACTGTCAAGTTAATTTAAACCTCTGATTAAATCATTCAGGTTAAAAAGATAACAGCAGATTCCGCAATTTTATTAAAATCAGCAAGGAGCAGAAAAGTGCAGAGTTCCGAAGTGTAAGTTTTTAAGCTCTAAACGGTCAAGCTCCATCTTATTTAAAAGACATAATGGTACCACATCATCCCAGTAGACCACTTCAATCTCAGAATGCAGGCCTCCTAGTGGTTCCCAGAATTTCCAAAGATAGAATGGGAGGCAGAGCCTTTAGCTATCAAGCTCCTCTCCTGCGGCACCAGCTCTCAGTTCATATTCGGGAAGCAGACACCCTCTCGACTTTTAAGTCTAGGCTCAAAACCTTCCTTTTTGATAAAGCTTATAGTTAGTTATAGTAATGCTGCTATAGGCTTAGACTGCTGGGGGACCCACCCCCCAATGAACTGAGGTACTTTCCTCCTCTCACCCACATTTATTCGTCACCATTGTATGACATTAACTTTGTGTCTTTTTTCTCCCGTAGTTGTCTTTCTTCTTCTCTGTCTCTCTCTCTTTCCCCTTCTGCAGCTGTGCGTTTTACAATGTGCCTTGAGATGACTTTGAGTTGCCTTGAGACGACGCTATATATATCGAAAGTTGAACTGAATTGAATTGAGCTATTGCAACTTTATGTCTCGCACCTATTACTTATGAAACTGAAACAGATGAATGCTGGGACCAAGAACATCAGAAACGCTTCAAAGACAGGGCAAAGGATGATTTATGACATGAGAGTTAACCCTTTATTTTAGGTGCAGGGTGTCCAGAGGAGGTGCCAGATTTGGGCTCAGTTTTGCTGTGACAATCTGAAAACTGCTAGTGATGCCACTTCACCTTTAGCAGAGCCTGTGGATCTTGCTAGGCACAGAGGTTATGTGTGAAGAAACTTTAAATCCAGTTTGGTGATGTGAAGAAAAGAGCCATTTTAGTCATTAAAAGAGAAAGAAAGGGACAGAAAGCAGGTTGTTGTCTTTGTTAACAGAAGATCATACTGCCTGAATGTTTTAAGACTGTTAATGAGATGCCAGAGATAGAACTATTAATATTGATGAGACACAAAGAATAAAACTTATTCATAGATAAAAGCTCTACCTAAGCTATCTCAGATTTATTTAACTAAAGGATTTTTTTAGTTTTTTAAAACACATCACACATGTGCTTCTGTACCTGATTGTGACAGCGTGTGTTGTTGATTTCCCTCATTAGAACAAAGTGCTGGATGATCAAAGGGATGCAGTGGATTAGGTTGGTAGTGAAGTAGGATAGCACTCACACATACTGAACAGCCATGATGTTCTGGTAGTGACACAGCCTAAGAAACTCAACAGAGCAAGCATGAAAATGACACAGATTGAAGCACAGAGAAAGCCAAGCAGAGGACTAGACATCTGGAAAATAAAAAGTATTGAATGTTAAAGTAAAAAAATCGCATCCTCTACAAGTGTGTGCTTTTTCAAAGTACTACAATTCTTACCTAACTTTTAACTAACGTGTACAAAGGATCCTTCAAAAAAGGTTCTTTGTATGTGGAAACATTGACCTGCCATGAAGTCAAATTTTACAATGTTAGAATTTCTCAGTTTTGAAGTTAAAACCATCATAAAGGTGGTAATTCTACTCTGTTTTTATTATTGAGGTCATAGGGGGTGGTGGAGATTATAAGAAGAGGTTGTTCTAATGTTTAAGCCACCTCAGGGTGGTCACAATGATCAGAGCAGAGCAGTTCTCATTGTTCTCACATTTACAAACACCCTTGAAATTAACATCAATTAAATTAATAAGCTATGTACAGGCTATGTAGGCTGTATGACTATAGGGTTTACTTACATTATTGCCTGAGTTTATTCTGAGATTAAGTGAAACCTTTTTAATCAGTCAACGTAAACAAATTTGAGAGAAATGACAAAGAATGGAAAAACATGACAGGAAATCCAGTGCCTGTAGAAATATGAATTCATCTAAAAAAGAACATCATCTGCCCTTGGCAGCATGCCATCTGCAACGAAGGACATCAGTTTCCTCTTGGGAAAAAGCTTTGCGGCTCCAGCCTGCCCGATCTGCTCATCTATTACAAAACTGTCAGAACACCACAATGAGGAGTACAAGACCTTAAAAAGAAAAAGAGAAAGTGATCTTATTGGCTAAGACTGATGACTGGACTCATCATTGAATGCACATCATTAAAATGCTAAGTGGACATACATTCCAATATACATATAAATCTACATACTAGCATTGAAGGGTCCTACTTAGCCCTCGATATCATATAACAGTTTCTATATGCCTCACTGTAAAGTCATCAAGGGCCACTGTAGTAGTGATAACGGTTGAATGCTGCATTGCTTCATGTCATGTCATGCATCATCTGGGCCAAAAAGGCGAATTTAAACAAACTTCAACAGCCAACTAACAGGTATCTGTGCGCCTGAGCAAGACTAAATAATTATCCAATCAAAAAAAAAAGTTTTTTTAGTCAATCAGTGACAGCTGTTGTGTCCTACAGCTCAGTGTTACTATCGTTAGCAGTTAGCAGTTAGCAACACCAAGTGTCAAAACACAAAGTGTCTTTGTTGGTAAGACACTTACATAATAGATATTAATTGTGACATTAATTTAATCATACAGTGACAGTGGTTAAATAGGTGACGTAGTTCCCAAAGAACTCAGATGAAATGCATTTGGGCCCAGCAAAGCTGATTAACCATGGCGTTTTTACTATATGGTGCTTTTAATCTTTTGGTCAGCCAGTCAACCAGTGGTGACTTAATCTTTATTAATCTTTCAAATGCTAAACAGTCTTGGTTGACAAAACCACGTTTTTCATGCAAAAAGAAACCAAGGATATTATCATGATATAATTTAGTGGTTTGGCTAATTCTCTTGACATACTGTATGTCAGTTTGACACAGCATTAGCCAGTGACTGTGTGTCTGGGTTTGGTTTCCCTAATCCTGTGCATCATACCATTAGAAAAAATTCTCCACTTAAAGTTGCAGTTTAAATTTAAAAACATGTAATTTTTGACCCCCAACAACAAGCTATTAGAAGGAGGAAAAAGACCAAACCTGTGTAAAACCCGACGGGACACCTACTTAGGCGTTAGATGATGTCACACTAGTAGAAGTAGTACAAGCTTCTGGTGACAGCATATAGTTACAATATGAAAGAGTGGCATTTAGACCTAAAATAACTCGAAATATATCCCACTGGCTTTTATCACAGTGCACAAGCTCCAAACGCAGCTCACATCAACTCAGTTGACTCGGTTCAGTCCCACTGCAGCTTTAAAGCTCTGTGAAGACTCAACCACATAGATCTATGAAGTCCAAGAGATAGAGACTGGTTCCCAGGGAGTGGAATTTTATATTCAGTTTTCTGTCAAGCTCCATCTGCCCTAAAGGCTGCTCTGCTGGTTTACCAGCCAGAGGGCCTCAAGCAAGCTGATAGGGAAGTTGTCCACAGTGAGCTCACTGATCCACTCTAACTTAAAATTCCTAATTTTAGTACCTTACTTCTATTTAGAATTTAACTTTTTCAGTGATAGAGTTTCATATGCACGTGTATAATTTGTATTAACTATAATTAAATATAATTCTAACATATAACACACACATCAAACTGGTAAAGTGTAATAAGAATACGATTACCACTTGCTTTTAAAAAAGGAAACAAAAAAACATGATCTTTCTCAAAACTGAATTAAAGTACCATAATAAGGTTTATCTCTCTTAGTGGGTCCTTCAAATTAATTTCCATCATCACATGTTTTATTTCTTGGTAGCTAGCAGTTTGTCATAATAACCTGTTTATCTTCAATTGACATATACTCATAACAACATTTTGTGACATTAAAACAATGATCTTAACATTTAGCCACAATTTTAGATTACATTATCAAGTAAATCATAGAAAAACACAACAAGAGCAATATTGTGTAAATCTTTAAATTATGTTTCTACTTACCTGAATCACACTAATGTTTCAGCATTAGAACAATCAGTAGTCTGACTACATAGATGCCACAGCTCATTGCAGTATTGTTCTGCTTCCTGTGGATAGAAATCTGCATGTTTTCTTAGCATTAAACATTTGTCAACTTTAAAATGTATCAGAGATATATACAATGTTTGTAAAAATACAAATATTTCATTATAATTTCTTCTGAAAATGAATTAGTTAAAACTAAAATTAAAATAAAACTTAATAACACAATAGCACAATTAATTAATTTTTATTAACTAAGTGTTATCTAGAGATGAGGTTGCAGATTGCAAGTAACTGAACACCCCTCCACCGACTGTCTCAGCCAGAGAATCCACGTTTCTCTATAGTCATTGGATCATGGTACACAAGGTAATTTAGGACATTAAATTTTAATTCACAAACTTTTTTTAACATATTAAACAAATTAACAGAAGCTGTGCTTAAAATAAACTGAAACAATACTTATATTAGTGCAGATTTGTTTGATTTTAGGATGATCAATAATAAGGTCTTACCTTTAAGGTTGCTTATTAAGTTCCTAAAGCCCAGCTTTGAAGTCACTTTTATGTTGACATTTTGTTTTGCTAATGTGTCTGACTGCATGAGAGACAAGTAAGACATACTCGGTGGTCATCATACTGTAAATCAAAAGTGGGTTATTTTATCAACGACTTTAACTTATTTGTTTCTCGGCAAAGTGACACTTCGTATGTGTATTATAAGGGATTGTGAAATATTACGGTACCCCCTCACCATCCATGCATGTCTTGCGAAAAGAGCCATTCAATTACTCCTGCATGAGCCGTCATGGTTTTTGACAGAACATTTCTCCCTTGTCTGTCTTTAAAGCAGTAAATCAAGGGACTGTAAGTTAAAATGCGTTCAATCACAATGTGCCTCTATAGCAGGAAACAGCAACGTCATTTCAAAATAAAAGCGCTGCGAGAAAACCCAACTTCATATTGGACAATTTTGTTCTTTAACAAACTCCAATGTTCTATATTCACAAATGGCCCAAATAGATACAAAGAGAGCCACGAGCAATTGTTTGGTTTCTCCATTATGGACTAGTATTAACTGTGCTAACATGGAAGTGTCAGAAGTTAGGTTTTTTGTTTCTTTGGTTACACTTAATTTGTTACTGTGTCTTTGTTTTTTCATTTTGTGTTTTTTTGTGTCCCCGCTGTTCTCCTCCCCACCAGATGAAGCTTCCCACCACTCTGTTCCACCTGTTTCCAGCCCCTCTTGGTTTTCTGTTCCTCAGCTGGCACCGGTCATCACACATGATTCACATCAGTCATCTATTCTTGTTTTATAAGGTCTTTAATTTCTATTGTGTTTTTCTAGTGTGTATTCTGTTTTCCCTATTCTCTTTGTTTCCCGACCACCAGGTGTTTTTTTTCCCATCCTTGTGCATTAGTTTAGCCTCCAAGTTTGTTAGTTATTTAGTTATCAGAGTGTGTTAGTCACAGAGTTTTGGTTAGTTAGTTTTGTTTTCTAAATTGTTAGTTATTCCTCCTATTTCTGAAGTGAGCGTTTATGTTTCTAAGTATTTTCATTTACCCCCTTCGGAGCATTTTCTGTATGTTTTATTTTCTGTACTGTGTACTGTAAGTTTGAGTTTCTCTAATAGTTAATACATTTTCTTCTGCACTGCCTCCCCCATGTTGCCTCTAGCTCCTGAATATCCGTGTTTGCTGGAAACTTACAGGCAGCTTGGAAGAAAGTTTTAGTTTAAGAACACACTAATGAAACCATAATTATCAATATTATATAAAATGTCTGACAATAAATAACCCATACTTACTGGAAATGTTGGGTCCTTAATGTAAACTGTTTTTATATAATGTATTGGGAACAACATTAACGTTAGCACTGCGTTACCTGCTAAGTGTTTCCAACTACCTTCTATAATTTACTCGTTGGCAATATTCAATAAATATAACTAAGAAAAGTCGCCCCCCTAATCATTACCATCTTACTGTGAACTGTGAAATTAGCTAACGTTAACTACTTCCTCATTAAGATAATTATAAACAGTAACTAGACATATCTTATCACGCAAACACCAGTACAACAAAATGCACAAGGACCCATATATTTAAAATAATGTAAAGCAGAAAGGCAATGACTTAATTTACTTCTACACAGAAGATAATCCAACCATGCAGCAACCCTTTGACAATTCCAGTTGTCTGAGTCAAATTGCAGGAATCGTCTTTTGTTCAAAGGTGCATGGGCAGATTCAAATGCCCTATAATTTTTTTCCTTAAACTTCACTTACTATTTCTGGATTCATGTGCAGTTACTATAAAACATTTAAATACTATAAGTAAATCACTAAAATAACTTACTCTCCCCCATATAGTTAATTTCTTATATTTAAAAATGTACATTAGAAATTCTAGTTCTCACTAAATCTTAATATTACAATGTAAAAATTATGACATTACTAAACCACAAAGTTTGTTTTGTTTCAGTGTAGTAAGTGTCAAACTGGAGGGGGGCGTGTTTCTTTTTGCCTGTAGTGGCTAAAGTGAACGCACTGGCGTTGGAGATGAGGTGAATAAATAAATAACACTCTTCAAAGATAAAGTTACTCTCAGAAGGTACAGGAAAAAGTGAGAGAAAACATGATTATGACTCATATCTAATATTGACACACAACTACTGTGATCCATTGCCACACTGGCAGTTGTTGTGGCAGGTCTAAGCACCTGTTGATTCTGATTGGATTTATTTTCTGACGTAGACTACGAAGTCTTCTACGAAGACGTAGACTGGTTTGAGCAGCTGTTCATCTAATAAGAAACAGGTTTGATCACTAATAGAGTGAGTCAGAAAATAACCCTTTTTGTCTTGGAATCGTCACTGAAAACTGATTTTTCTGCTGTTTAAAGTAAAAACATTAGGGATGAGACCATAAAGGGAGTTTTTCTTTTCCACCATCGCCTTCTGGGACTTGTTGGGTTTTCTTTACGATTTAAAAAGCTTGAGCTTACTTAGTAAAGTACCTTAAGACCATTTCCGTGGTTAATTCGCACTATATAAATAAAACTGAACTGAATAATGTTTGATACACAGTACCTCCTCTGGCTCCTCTATAAGTATTGGTGGTTAAGGAGGCAACCACCTTGACGTGTCAGACGTTAGGTTAGGACTCTGACAATATCATATTTGGCTTGTATGTGCTTCAACAAGGCAAATTAAAGGTTGATTCCAAATTGTTATGATGTGATTTTCTAATTATATTACAGACATGATCAAACCTGTGTGCAAAGCTTTCAGTTATGGCACAATCCTAACGAGGAGGCAACACAAAGCATCTAGACACAGCATTTGTTCTTTCCATGCAGTACTTTGGTTCAAATAAAAATATTCTTTCTTTCCTGACATTTTGTTTCTATATAAAAAGACACCACACAAAACAAAATGCATAGGCTTCAAAGGTAAAAGTCAACAAACTTTTTCTCCACTTCACAAGACTTTTGGGAACAAGGAAGACTGATGATATATGAACTTGTGTGGGAGTTCAAGAAAATACATACCTCTGTCTGGCGTGATGAACAACTGAATCATAACAGCTTAAAGGGTGTGTTTACTCCCATTCCATGACTGTCAGCACCACAAAGCACAATCACTGAGCTGAGAGAGCTCTTCCATCAGGATGTCACAGTGTCTTCTGGGATGGAGGCAGGCCACTTCAGGTCAAAAAGCACAGACATAAAATAAAAGCCACAAGACAAGTGAGAGGTAGACACAAAGAAAGAAATATTTGGAGATATAAACAGAGAGAAGACACTCATGGGGATTTACCAAACATAAAAAAGGGACAAGAAAAGCAGCTCCCAGTAAGTGCTGTAGTTTTACCATAGTATGAATTCATATAACTGTAACTGGTATCAGTGATGCTAAAGCACCCTCTGTTGTAATGTCATCTTTCCTACTAATTAGCTGTTCACTGTCAGAACAAGGTTTTAATTATTCTCCCCATTCTGTGCTGCTATTGTTGTGACAATGTCTGCAGTGGCCACTTGAATAAATCGTCCATAGTACACTTGCCCTCTTCCAAAACACTGGGATGCCACTGCTTGTTTAGACAAACTCACTATAGTTAACACAATGGAGTGATTCTTTTGTCATATCAAGAGCATTTTCTTTTTTCAGGATACTTTAAAGGTTTTATGTTCAGATTCTGTAAATCTTTCTATCAAAACATTTCCCTTACAGTCAAAATGTCCCTGCTTGCAGTCAGATTTCCTTTGCTATACCTCAATCCCCTCTCCTCACTGTCAGCGGCTGGTTTGCGCTCACAAAACTTCTGATCTTGGATCTTTGCTCTCACATTCAGATTTTTGGCAAATAAACTGGGATGACCGTATCAAAATTCACAGAACACTTAAAGCCAGAGCTGACACAACAATTTCACTTTCATGCTTGTTTGACGGGTGTTGTAACAAACTACTTTTATGGGCTTTTTACTTGAGAAGTTGTCCACCTGAGGGTCTCACCTCAGATGGGAAATGTTTCTCTGCTATACATTGTGTTGTGTTCTCTGTTTGTTTTTTTGGGCTGTGTGTGTGTGTGTGTGTGTGTGTGTGTGTGTGTGTGTGTGTGTGTGTGTGTGTGTGTGTGTGTGTAAGACTATGCGCTGCCCCACACGGTGTTAGACCGAGACACAGAAAGAGAAACTGCATCAGACACACCAGGACAATAACCTCCCATCTGGTAATATCACAAACTGTACTTTTTAAGGGCAAATTAAATGCTGATAATGAGTCAGTGTTACTCACCCTGTCCAGCTCTGCATAGGTGAAGCAAAAGGTCATCATAACAGAACCTGCATAAAACAAATCGTGACGTTGATGGAAATTAGCATTAATGTGTTCTTGTTGCATTAATGTTGACAGTCCTAGTATATATCATACAATATCATATAATATGCACAGCAGTAAAAATATTTACCCAGTTTCCAGTTTCATGAGTACTCTTTATTTCAGCTGCAAATTTTTCCCTTTACTTTATTATTATTATTATTATTATTATTATTATTATTATTATTATTATTATTATTATTATTATTATTATTAGTAGTAGTAGTAGTAGTAGTAGTAGTAGTAGTAGTAGTAGTAGTAGTATTAGTATTATTATTGTCAGTATTGAACACTGTATTAAATAAGTTATGCAACTTTCTGTCAAGTGTTCGTCTCTGAAGCCTCATTGCTCTAATTAATCCTTGTTAGGTGTTCACTAGAGTGAACCAGCACTGTGGCTTTCATAAAGCATCCTGTCTCAAAGTGATGCAGAAAAACTAGTCAATGCATTTGTGAATTCTGGGTTGGACTATTGTAATTCCCTATTGTTAGGATGCTTCAGTAACTCTCTAAAAAGCCTGCAATTAATCCAAAATGCTGCAGCAAAAGTGCTGACTGGAAGCAAGGGAGATCATATTTCACCTTCAAATGCAACCACAAGGGGGTACAAGCAACTGTCTTCTTGTCCCATTCCCAAGTCTGGATAAATGCAGAGGTTTTGTGTCAGGAAGAGCATCCGACGTAAAACACGTGCCAAATTAAAAAAGAGAATCATGGTAGGTGGATATACTGTGTGTCCAGGAGACCAGGTGGAAAGGGATCAAGGCTAGAAGCTTAGGAGCACAGTTCAGGTTGTTTTACCATGTCAGATAGAAAGAGAAATGGAGAAGGAGTTATCCTGAAAGAAGAGTTTCTGAGGAATGTTCTAGAGGTGAAAAGAGTATCAGACAGGTTGATGAGTCTGACGCTGGAAATTGAAGGCGTGATGTTCAATGTTGTTAGTGGTTATGCCCCATAGGTAGGATGTGAGTTAGAAGAGAAGGAGAAATTCTGGAGTGAGTTAGATGAAGTGATTCAGAGCTTCAGAGATTTCAATGGACATGTAGGTGAAGGGAACAGAGGTGATGAGAATGTGACGGGCAGGTTTGTTCTTAAGGACAGGAACGCAAAAGGACAGATGGTGGTAGACTTTGCAAAGAGGATGGAAATGGCTGTAGTGAACACTCTTTTCCAGAAGAGGCAGGAACATAGGGTGACATATAAGAGCGGAGGTAGAAGCACTCAGGTGGACTACATCTTATGCCGACATTGTAATCTGATATAGATCAGTGACTGTGAAGTATTGGGAGGACAGAGTGTAGCTAGACAACACAGGATGGTGGTGTGTAAAATGACTCTGGTGGTGAGGAAGGTGATGAGGATAAAGGCAGGGAAGAGGACGATGTGGTGGAAGTTGAAAAAGGAAGAATGTCGTTTAGTTTTCAGGGAGGAGCTGAGACAGGCTCTGGGTGGTCAGGAAGTGCTTCCAGATGACTGGACCACTATAGCTAATGTGATCAGGGACGTTCCGATGTAGAGACCTCTGAATGGCTTCCGGCCTCTTCTGAGGCAAGTGTAGAAAGACATTGCTAAAGCTCTGATATTCCCAGGACCACAGTGGCCTCAATAATTGTGAAATGGAAGAAGTTTGAAATCACCAGGACCCCTCCTAGAGTTGGCTGCCCCACAAAATCCAGTTACTGAACGGATGGACTGGCTGGTCAAGTGAGGTGTCCAAGAAAGTAAAAAAATTTCCTCTGCAGAGAAGGAAGAGCCTGCCAGAGATAATCTCTGTGACACTCCATCATTCAGGCCTTGCTAAAGTAAATAATTTTCCATATTTGCTATACACAAGCTGCTTATCACTATGTGTTCTGACACACATTGTTTTGGTAGAGAATGGGATAAGAAATGCAACTATAGCAAGTTTGAACAATAGGTACAGAAACAAGTGGTGTTAAACATCAACAGTGCTGCTTTCTGTAGGCCCAGAGTGCAGGAACTGTTTGCTGCTAGAAGGTAGCATCCTTATTGCTGTCGAAGTCTTTAGAGTCACAAGTGTTACTTTTATCTTGTAGCTCTAATGTCAGTCTGGCAAACCAGATAAGGATGCATCTCAGTGTGATTAGGCAAAAACCAACTTCACATCTGACAGTAAATTAACAGGCAATGGGTTAATTACTTAACATCATTCTTTTACTCAGAAAAAATAGTAAACACTCACTGATTCCAACTTGTTAAACTAGATCAATTAGATTAGATCTATTTCACTTTAATATCATAGTAAGTTAAATATATCTGGCTTCAGAATGTTGGTAAAACAAGCTATTTAACGACAACACTTTGGGCTGTGGGAAATTATAATGAGGATTCATTACTATAATGTTATAATGTTTTTTTCTGCCACTTGTCACATCAGAAGAAAACTCAATCAATAGTGAATAAAACTTTGAGATCAGATTTAACATCAGAACTAGTTGCACAAGTGTCATTCAGAAGAATTTATCCCAATGTACCATTGTTGAATAGTTGGTTAGAGGTGTGAACAGGTGTGAATAGGTTATGGAAGGAAATATTTTTTTTCATCTCAGTTCGCTTTGCTTGGTAAAATACTGTAAGGAAAGCTGTGTACATGTATTTGTGAATGCATACACAAAGCAAATCCTAAATAATACAGTATATGTTTAGAAAAAAGCTGTCCACATACCATCATCCTCCACACATACACATACTTGTACTTATAAGTTTCTGGGTTCGTTCATTGACATATGACCTCCTCCAGCCCCTGACCTTCAAACTACTGTAGATACCTAAACCCTAACCTCAACTATCCACCAAGCACTAACACTTTAGTTTTCTCAAAACGTGATGGCTGGATAAATGAAAAACAAAATCCAATAAAATTGATTGAAAGCTTGCTAGACGTAAAATCTCTCTGTCTCGTTGACACACACACACACACACACACACACACACACACACACACACACACACACACACACACATACATACACGCAAATTGTGAGGCTCGATTAAGCCCAGCATGTGTTTGAGGGATTAGGTTGTGCATCTCTAAGGGGGCATGCTGCACCATCTGTGCAGGGGATGACCAAACAACACACACCCACACACACAAACAGATATTTCACTGTTGAGTCTGTTCCCAATCACTTGATCGTAGACCACCTTAATTAACTCTGAAGGGATGAAACAACAATAACGTGTGTTCTGGTCATGACAACGTCCTAAATGTTCAGCATATAACTTACTGTATATCTACACACATATAGTAACGCACATATATAGACTAGACAGTACATTTGATTAACTAATGATGTAAGCCTCCTTCTATATTTTACTCTGTGTTTGTTCCTATTTATTAGTTGTGTTTTAATTAAAATACAACATATCATTCATTGACAACTGCTGAATATATAATCTCCCTGGCCTCTTGTTCTTAATGAGTTACTCTTAATTAGAAACAAAAAGCAGTGCAAAACTAGAAAAACAGACTTTTCGAAACTGACGCCTGACCTCCTTATTTGCATAAGATCCTTACTCATGTAAGACTACTTTTGACCTCACCACAGAAAGAGCCACAGATAAAGCCTCAGATATTTCCTTTTATTATGCCCACTTTTAATTTTGTAGTTGCACTCCTCTCGTTGCAGTACCTCTCCCATGTGTTTTCAGCATAGTGTCTTGCTCAATTTTTCAAACTGAAAAATAATCAGCCTCTTTGAAATCCACTGGCTTTACTGAATACAGTTTTGCAGGACTGAGCTGAAACACTCTTCTAGATTGCTGTAACATTGCAGCATGTTGTGCACTGCTTTCAGTCAGACTTCATGCACCTATTTTTGGTATAGTAGTATCAGTGTGCAAAGCTCTTTTGCACAGATAGAAATTGTTAATGTGATTAATTTGTAGATTTGTAGAGGTTTTAACTTACGGCAAGCAATGTCACATGTTGCAACAGATTTGTGGCAACGTCAAGTAACAGCAACAGTTTCAGAAAAAACACTTCTGAAATTATCTGGTGTCAGTAAAACATATAATTTCTCAGAATATTTTTCACTTCATATTGTTATTGTAGATAGGCAAGGTTTTCTTTGGTTACCATTACTTTGAAATGTGCAAAATTTGGATTGTACACGTGCATGTACTATTTATTTATTTCTTATTTAAAAATGTGTTTCATTTCAAGGGCTGTTCTCAATTTCCCTCTGGCTGTTTTCAATGTAGTGCCCTGGACACTCACATGGCCTCACATACCCTGATTTGCCTGTAGATTGCCGAAAATGATGGTTCTTTCTCTTTTTTGAAACACGAGAGATACTTCAAATAATTCTTGCAGTTCACAGTTTACAAATGCATGGGAAGAAACACATAGCAAGTCCACTGTATGTCTGCTTCGTAATGCCACAGTGACAGGGACCCTCTGCTCCTTCGTTAAAATGCATAAAAGGTGCTGGGTAGTTATTCCACACTGCTTCTACTGTTCTAAAACTTAAAGTTACCCACCTAGTGCCTAATATCTGAACATTTTTGGCATAGTTGGACATCTAAAATCTCTATAAACTCTCCTCATTCTTGGTTTGTTCGATGTGCTATAAATTGCATATACAGTAGCTTTTCCATTAATAGTATAAAATAATTGACAGCTCCCATATCTTTCACTAAGCCACCTACTGTGGGTTCAAGCCTATGGGCAGAGCAGTGATACAGTGTAGGGAAAATAACCTGGAGCCTACTTGCTATTTCCCTTTTTGTACCCCAACATGACCGAGGTGCCTAATGGGTCAAATAAACAATTCCTTTAGCAGTCAGATCATCTAAGTCTATGAATTCAATAAGTATTTGTAGGCTTGTCCATATCAGGAAACTGAACACTAGGGTCTATGATCAAGTCTACACTGGCAGACTTAGTCAGTATCACACTGAATTTGAGTCCACACTGCGCTATTTTTTAAAATCAGATTTCTCTTCATTTTTGGCGAAATGTGTTTCTGTATTATTGCTCGGGCAACATTGGAATGTACCCTTTCTATACATCTGAAGTTCATTTACCTGCTGGAAGTTAATCTTGTGTTTAAAGCCCTTTGCGGGCCTGTGGCATTTAGCTTCCTTGTACACTGTGTGAAACAGATGCACTGTGGTGGCTGTCTGTTTAGATTAAGTAATTATATACTGTACTAAGGTGTCTTCTTTTGCCTTATCAAGAATCCCTGCTGCTGCTAAATGGGCCTGGGTCTGGGCATGTTCAGACACTTTTATCCTGTGTGGTCTTTGCTGTTTCTTAATATCCAAAGCACACGAGGTTCCTGTTCAATGTCTTTTCTGTTTTTTGGACAAAGACCTCTCTGCCTTACATGTTGCGCAGCCCAAACTTCAGTTGTCCCAAACAAGCCAAGGGTATTAGGTCTGCTTAACAATGAACTGGTTTCGGACGTGATTTGGCATGAATTATAATGCCGGATGCCCTTCCTGCCAAAACCCCCCCATTTTATTGGCTGTTGGTGGTGGGAATTAATTAAACCCTATAACACTTTTTAACGCTTTCTAGTTTGTTGTTTGAGTATGTTATGCACTAAAATAGAAAAGCATACTTTGCAGATAATTTGCCACATGTGTTGTACCTTTCTGACATGTTCTATCCTCATTTCCACCGTACAATGTCATTTTTAAACATCAATTATTTTTCTGGGTCATATTAGGCAGTGAAAATGTACTGGAATATGTAGGTGTACTGATCTAGTTCCTGAGCTTAGTGTGCAGCTCAGGTTGACAGGAATACTGACATTACTTTTAGAGTTACTTTGTCGTGCAGTGAAGAGAGTGTGAGAGTCAGGGCATGACTAAAATGAAAGGAACAAGAATGTTGTATCAAATTTCATAGCACTCCATCCACAAGAACCCTCCTACAACAGACACTAGCATCCAACAATTTAGCAAAACTGCAAGTTTCTTTTTTTTACACTTTTATGATTTTTATACAAATTCTCCATTCTCCAGTGTCTTTTAATGTGACACACAAAGTGTGGTTACGGTTAAGCAGATTGTCATTGTGGCAAACACATTGTGGTTAAGTTTACAATAATAAAAAAGAATGAGTGTGTCTGCTACTTTTCCATTTATGGCTTAGCAGAGTAATTACTTGAAAATAAGAATAAGGTTACATCCCACTTCACAAAGACCCCAAATTTGTAGGCTAATTATTATTCATATGACAGACTTGGCATCTCCTGTCTCTCAGACTGTGTGTCCCAGCTTGAAAACAAGTGTGTTGCTTCATATTATCACTTAAAAGAATAGATGACAAGGCACCATGGTCTCTATGTAGATCAAGATCTGCAACATCACCACTAGATGCCACCAAATCGTACACAATGCACCTTTTAATAAAAGCACACGACCCCAATAGTGTGTCAATTTGGAAAAACTGGAAAAAAATGCCATAGCAAATACTCAGTCCAACATCAATGTACAACTTTTATGACTGATGGCCTGCTAATGCAACTAATGCAACAATCACTACAATCAGTTCTCCTTTTGGAAGAAGGAGCATCTACTAGCTAATTCCAGTTTCCACTTTGATATAAATAATATAATTAAATAAACCCAAAAGAAAAATGTTGGCTAAGGGCCTGTAGCCACCAAGGAATGTTCCTCCATAAGCTTCACAATAAACACCTTCTGCCTGTTGACATTTTGATGGTTGTGTAAAAGCAATAAAAGAGCAGCCATAGGCCATAGAAGCTAACACTGTGTGCTAGAGAAGTGACAGTGAGGACAGCTTAATAGTTCACCTAAAGGTAGGAGAGTTTGATTAAGGTTTGAAGAATGAGGAACATTGGCTTAGGATCTGTTTATCTGTATGGACTTTTTCCCTAAATAAGGTCCCACTTCTTGTTACCATGGTTTCCACAATGTTAGGATCTTCTTCTTATTTTCCTTCGGCTGTTCCCTCTCAGGGGTCGCCACAGCGAATCATGTGCCTCCATCTAACCCTGTCCTCTGCATCCTCTTCTCTCACATCAACTAACTTCATGTTCTCTCTCACTACATCCATAAATCTCCTCATTGGTCTTCCTCTAGACCTCCTGCCTGGCAGCTCCAACCTCAGCATCCTTCTGCTGATATATTCACAGTCTCTCCTCTGAACATGTCCAAACCACCTCAATCTGGCCTCTCTGACTTTATCTTTGAAATATCTAACATGAGTTGTCCCTCTAATGTCCTCATTCTTGATCCTGTCCATCCTCGTCACTCCCAAAGAGATCCTCAACATCTTAAGCTCCGCTATCTCCAGCTTTGCCTCCTGTCTTTTCTTCAGTGCCACTGTCTTTAAGCCGAACAACATCACTCGTATCATCACCGTCACCATTGGTTTGGTTAAGCAGTGCTGGTTTGGAATGTGAGCATTAGCTGAAATCATTGTTTTATTAGAAATGTCAAACAGATTTGAAGTGGCAAATCATTTATCACACTCATACCCTGGTATCAAGGTTTATGTGAACAACTTCATTTCACATTCACTGAATGCCAGTGGATGTCTTATATTGTGATTGATAGAACATATCAATGAAATTCATAGTTTTAATGGTGATCATTATTATTGTTATTATTACAGCATTTTGTCTGTGTGCATACGGACCTGGTCCTATAAGAAATTGAATTCAAACTTTGTTACAATCAGTTCTTGTGGCTATGGTTGAGATTATTTTCATCTAAACTGTATCTCTGTCCTTTTCACCTGGTTTTGACTCTGACTCCAAATTGAAAAAAAAAAAAAGGCAGCAAGTGAGCGAGATAAGAGAGAGACAAAGTGGAGGTAACAGAAGCAAAGAGGGAGGGACACCACAGCAGTCTGTCAGCAAGATAAAAGCAGACAGGGAAGAAGAAGTCAGATGGAAAAGAGCAGCAGTGATACGAGAGAGAGGCAGGTGTTTTTGTGTACTGGTCAGGCTGCAGAGGGACTTTTCTGATTAGCACTTTGATTAAAGACACATACAGAACATCTCTGATCATCTGTCGTAGCACTCAGCCAGGGAGATGACCCGCTGTCAAGTGTGAGAAGTCTTCATCCACATGTGACTCACATGCATTCATAAACATGTATTAGATGTAACACCCAGCTAGGAACATGTCTTCACTACTTAAGATAAGTCAGATGAGGGTGTTTGTGGCACCATCAAGTTTTAAGGTAGCAGTGGCTGTGCTGGGGTTATGCTAATCCACAATTAAGTCTTTGTGTGCATGTGTGTGTTTGGGTTTTCACCTGCAGTTGCATGTATTTGTATGAATGCATGTCCCATCACAAGTGTTAGTGTGTCTGCAAACGCCACAGATAGCAGATGTTTGTTTCCTTTATGTGTGTGTCTCTGTGTGTGTGTGATTATGTTTGTGAGCACGCCGTGTTTTTTCATTTCTTTTAACACACATATTTGTGTAGCAATCCTGTGTTTGTTCTCATATTCATGGAGGAGTCACTGTTTTTTGCATATGCAGCATACTAAGAGTGTTTTTGTGTGTGATTGAGAGGTGGAAGACATCACTGCTTGACAAGCTCAGGGGAGATACAGTCAGAGAGCGTCTCAGCTACAATAGAGCAAAAACAGCCGGCAGAGAAACTGTGTTTGCCTGGAATCTTCTCGACAGATACTCTGTCAACAACTCTGAACTATCTTTACTGGGAGAGATGAGTGGGGAGGTGTGTGTGTAGTGTGTGTGTGTGTGCGTGTGTGTGTGTGTGTGTGTGTGTGTGTGGGGGGGGGGGGTAGGAAACAAGGGAATAAGTAAAAATGAAAAGCGAGGAAGAGGGTTTTGCCAGAGGAAAAAAGAAATATAAGTTTGTGACATTTTCAACAGGCTTAGCTGAAAGTGTAGCAGCTTCACAATGAGACAAGGAAAATACATTAATAATGAATTTCATCCTACTATATGTATTATTTTATGTTTTATTATTTTGATGGTTTTGGTGGCTATGTTGTTTTCTATCAAATAGCATAATACAGTAATGCTCATAATGTTCTTTGTCTTTGTTCTTTATTTGTTTTGAGAAATTTGATTTTCTACCTTTTTTGTTTTTTGTCATTTCAACTGTGTCCAGCACGAGCAAACAAAAGCAGCTCACAGACACATCCTTCAGAAATGCTTATAGACGTGGCTGTGTTTAACAAAGATGGGCAAAATAAACTGTATACAATTCTGCAAAACCAGTCCACACCATTTCTTCCTGTAGGAAATAGACAGCAGAGTCCGAAAGCACTTCCAGCAAAGCACAAATCGTACTTTATGTGGATTTTCCAAGACTGCTTTCAAATTCAGAATCTTTCTCTTTGTGCTGGTCTTCCTCCCCCCTCCACTGGTGGAAGTAATGCAAATTTCTGCCAGAATGAAGATGAGCGGACACTACATTTAAAAAACACACTTGTGGACTAGTTGGGCAGTAAAGCGATTTTAATGTAGTTGTCAAATAGTATTAATCATTTGAGACACTAACACAAAAAGTGCTTTTCCCACAGAGAATCCTTACAAAAGGTGCAATGAATACATTTTTCTGAACATCACAATCTCCACACCATTACTTCAATAATATGATTTGTAAAAGAGCTGAGGAATTGCTTTATTTTCTACTGAATCATGTCTGCAGATCAGACAGTCCATTGGACTACTGCTAAAACTGCTGTTTCTGCTCTGGCTATGTGGCACATAAAAACCACACAACACAAAATGACAATTTGTGCCTGTGCAGATATGCAGTCATCCAACTCATGGACATCCGATAGACACGACTCTGTGCCAGGTAAATGTGCTTCTTTGTTCTTAAAGGCAATGGCCTCCTTTACTCCTCTTTTAAAACATCTGTCTTCTCCGTTCTTTAGAGCACCATCCCTCGTGTCTGCATCTTAGGCAAGCACAGGTTAAAAAATGTCCTCTACCGCACGTTGTCTTTGCACTTTGAAATCGTCACTGCTGAACTGACTGTGTATACTTGACAAAAAAAACTGCCTGGTTAAGTAGGATGCAGCTGGCTGGCAACCTACACATCAGAGGTGTGTGCAGAGCGTGCATTGTTAGTGTGACAACTCCTAATGTCACAGATACTTCCTCACTCCCCTTCTTTCCATATGGTCACAAATGGCGTTGATACTAGCCCACATTTCTGGCCAAATTGAAACATTTATAACTTGGCTGTACTGCCCAAAGCTTAACTGGGGAGCCCTCGGGAAGAATTAGTGTTCACTTGCAGTTGGCAGCAGCAAGTGTGGTTTTACAAACTACAAGCTAACATTTAATGCAACAAAAGCAGTGTGTGTCTGTGTCGGGTGGGGGGGACACCCGATAATACATACTGTAGACACCCGAATGTTGGAATGGCTACAGATCAGTTCTATTCTATTCAGAATTCTGCCAATACCAAACATGTGAATTACATTTTATAAACTGCCCAGCTCGCTTTGGCAGCACAGTGCCTTAATCCAGTTCTGCTATGAAAGCGATGTGACTCTGAGAGGAAAAACTAGAGAGCCAGTGACTGGGAGAGCAAACGGTGAGAGAAGGAGGGAGATAGAGAAAGAGGGAGGGGGTAAAGGGATGTATGAGAGAGAAAGAGGCTAAGAGAGGGAGGGACTTAGAAGGAAAAAGAGAGAAGAGAAGGGAGGAGAGGGAGAAGGCAGATAGAGCATGCTTTTAGTTCAACAGGGTGAACTAACAGAGAGAGAGAAACCACAGAGTTGCATGAAATACTGGGACTTAATTCTACTGATATGCAGCTCGGAGGGACGCTGAGAAGCCCGTGTGAGGTAACTGCTCTGCTTTTCACTCCTACTGCTTTTTGATGAGAAAATGCACAAAAGAGCAGTGACTCTGGCTGCCCGTCTACTGATGATTTCACGTGCTGTCAAGTATCAAGGTTATTCCGGAAGTATTTACCGTGCGAGGCAGGACAGTAATCCGAGGCTTGGGGGTGGGTGGGTGGTTTGGTTTAGAGGAGCTTCTCTGCTCTGTTAAATCAATTAAAGAAGTGACAGCTACAGTAGAAGGGCTGCATCCAGGACATGTTGCGCATTCCTAAAAAGGAAAGCTTGTTGGCTTTTCTGTGGAAGCCCATGCTATAAGCCTCATTACTTGTTTACTTTGCGATATGAATTTTGAAAATCATTTTTTTTCCCCAGGAAGTTTAGCTTTCATTTAGCTGTAGAGCTTGTCAGTAGGGTTCAGAGGACAGTAGAAGTTAGAACTCAGTGTAGCAGATTAAATGTGAACACCAGTTAAAGTCAGAGAAATTAAAAATGAAAAGTGCACGTTGCACCTGACATTCATTTATGGCTTTGCATATGTTGTTAAATTTATTTTATGCACTCTTACTGTGAACACTGTAAAGCTTTAAAACAGCTCACATACATTGTGACCCTGACGATTATGAAGTTTGTTAATATACATGCAATTATTTTATTTATGAGTCAGTTACATTTCACAGTGATATTATACAAATTGTTTATAATCAATATAACCACATTTATTTATTACTGTCACAATAATATAAACTGATACATTTTCTGTGTAATTATGATACTAGGCATGACATTAAAAGGTTGAGTTAGTTTTTATTATTTCACTGTAGGTAAAATCTTTATGGATGTAAAGTAATAATCAGAACAAGTGTATGTGTGTGTGGTGAAATGATAATATGTTGATATAACAAGGTACACAATGAAGAAGTTAGAAGCTGGTTTGGATCTGCTGCCCCAACACTGCTTAAGATCCACCTCTAAACATTCGACTTTAACGTCCATTTACCGATTCATTCACTTAGGAACAGAACAGAAAGCTGTACACACCTTGTCAAACTTTTTTCAGTTATCATACTCAGTATACGTGGAGCAAAATTAGCATTCACTGGGACATGTTTGTGTCTAGTTGTTAACAGTACTCTGATTTGGTCTCCATCTACCATCTATTGAGGAATGTCCCACCACATTCACCAACTTGTTGCTGACTTTCTCTAATGTTTGGTACAGTAGTAGTTCTGTAGTCAATGGAAATGAAATGGTTGAAAGCTGTGACTGAACCAAAAGATTAATGCTGTGGGTTATAAAAAACTAAACAAGGAGTTGACATAAGCTAAAATATTCCACAAAACCAAGTGGAACTGCAGTCTTGTGATTACTTTATGTGAATTTATGCACTATATGCACCCACAGCCTTTTGTGTGTCAGTTTGCAGTTACACAGCCTGATGCAATTACCAATGTAATGCGCTGCTGTAGTTATCTTGTCACTGAAGTCTTTTCAAACTTGACTGTACTGTGTTTTGAGAAGAACCAAAAAATAAAAAATAAAATTGCAGCCGGTGCAGAAAATGATCCCCCCCTCATAATTGTTTTACAACATTGAATCGTGGTCCAAAAAAAAAAACAAAAAACCATAAGATATGCTTTTTTACAGTGTAGTTGTGTCTAATCCTGTGGTAGTGCCTGATGATGCTGTGCACCTATGACAATCAGGCTTGACTTTAGCACACTGGAGAAACAGCGACTTGACTGAAATATTCAAGCTAAATAAAACATCAGAACTGGAGTATGGCTTTGGACATGACACAGATGCATAAATCTTATTTTTCTATTAGAATATGGCTCCACTGTAATTTTAGTATTTGAGGACTTACCACAAACTAACATCGTGAGTTCAATCTGCTACAGTATGAGTGAGGATTCTAGTTCCAAATTGAAGCAAATCACTTTTTTTTTTTTATGGACCTTATAAGCATCATGCACAGTCTATGAAGTCCACATACTAGCTTTTTAATTTAACTTTTATTGAACTATTGAACAAATATCACAGTCAACATTAGGAAAATGATGTTTCTTTGTTGCCATGGAGATGTATCCTTTGACATAGGAACTCAGTTCAGGAGATCAGTTTAAGCATTAAGCATTAAGCTTGCAAAAAGGCTACAAAGGTGAGTTTAAACCGTGTAAACCTAATCCTTATAGAGCTGATTTTGCGTATTATGGAATTGTTATGTTGACACAAATTGTACCATTATTGTAACTAAATGGCTGCTTATAAAGCACTTTTATCCAAAGTGCTTTATAATGTTGCTTCTCAATCACACACAATGGCAGTGGCAGCCATGCAAGGTGTTAACCCAACCCACCGGGAGCAACTTGGGGTTCAGTGTCTTGCCCAATACACATTGACATATTAGCCGGGACCAGGGACTGAACCACTGACCCTGTGGCCCATGGACGACTCCTTTACCAACTTAGCTAGGAGTCAATACAAGCTGAAAAACAGACACTGTACAAAGCATCTGCACTAAATGATGCAATTCTAAGACTGTTAGTCTGAGTCTGATGTGTTTCCTGTTATTTAGACTGTTTAATCAGAGATTATAATTTAGGTGTTAATTCAGTCACATGTTTCCATCTTCTTTTCTGAATTATGCCTTTTTAAAAACACATACAGAACATGCAGCATTGCATCAATGGACAAACATATTACCTAGCAACAAAGAGGCAGCTGTGGCTAATAAATCATATTTAAAAGTGGATAAGAAAATAATCCAACATGGGTTTCAGCCTAGGCTTAAAAATCACTGGTACTACTCCATCAGGGTTGTCTGAATCATAGTGATAAGTTTAAGATGGTACCAAGATGGTAAATAACAAAATTAGGGTGGATCAAAAAAATTAGGGTGGATCAAAACTGCCAAAAACCTCCCAACATGCACTGCATTATAAACAGACATGATTTTGGGGTGGAAATCACTGCATGGGCTTAGGAAAACATTGTCAGTAAACCCTGTTTACACTGTTTGTCACTGTATATATTTGTAAATATAATTTAAAACTCTACCATGGAAAGAAACAACCATGTATAAACAAGATCCAGATCTCCAGAATTTGGAGTAACATACTGTATGCTGCCATCCAGACGCCCTTTTCAGAGTTGGTCTTGTTTATTTTTTACCACCACAATGTCAAACGACATTCTGCACATATTAAAACAACATGTCTCAGGAGTAAAAGAGTCTAGGTGTTAAACTGACCTGCCTGCCTGCACTGCAGACCCGTCACCAATAGAAAACATTTGAGAATTACAAGGGAAAATATATGACAAAACTGTAAACTTAAACTGTCGAGCAGCTGAATTCCGAAATCAGGCAAGAATGCAAAGCAGCTGCTCACCTCAGTTCACAAATATAAATCCGGATGCAAACATTGGTAAAAATGCCCCTGTCCCAACTTCAAAATGAGCAAATATTTTTCAAATCAATCAAAATTCTTTTCAATGTGTAATTTGTTGTGTTTGTGCTATTTACAATAAAATATGTGTTTGAAGTGATTTGCAAATCACTACATTCACTTTTAAATTACATTTAAGAAATTGTCTCAGCTCGTTGGGAAATTAATGATACTAATAGTATTTTAAGGCAAAATGAGGCACAGAAACAAGCAGTGGCAAAAAAATGTTACTGCTCACTCATAATATAATAGAATTAACATCAAATGTACCTCACTGTTCATTATAGTATAGAATGTTTACGCTACGTGTGTAATGTAAAGACTGTGACCACAACCTGACTTCATGCCCTAGTGGATCAGCCAGATGTGAACAGCAGTGATTTTGCCTCTAATTCAGCAGTGTGTGCCCACAGCAATAGAGGCACTTGTTCATAATGGAATAGATTATGTGAGAAAAAACAATTCAGCATTGCTTAAACAGTACAACCTACTGTTCTGTACTACTCACCGTCAGCAGCAGGTACAGCCTCTCAGAGCTGGTCTCTGTTGGAGGAAACAGTCAAATCACTAATCACTAGTTAAAGCTGGTTGACTAAAAAAACTAGGACACCTCCTGGAGAAATAAAAGGGATGGCCTAAAGGACAAAGCCTGGAAGCCTCATAGCAGACATTGTGCTTAACCCCCTCCAATTCACATATGCTATGCTACAGCACAACTTTTTCACCAAGAGATTAAATAAAGCCTGACATTTTACTCAGATTCATAAACAGAAAGCTCAAAACAGAACTACTGAAACAAGGAAAAAGGGAAACTTACGTTTACCTCAATGAGCATCTCCCCAAATAGAATGCAGACATTTTTAGAGGCATTAACTCCACTGCATTCACACTGATCGAACTAGTAGAAGAAATAACCAACACTACAGATAGAAATTTTGGAATATATACTTCATAATGGATACCAAGATGCTCTGGTAAATAACACAGCTTCAAAAGTTGTGGAGTGTCACACGGGTCTTAAGACCGAAGTGATTCGGTTTGTATATAAATGGTCTTGTTACAGTGTCAAAAATGTTTTTAGTAATTATATATAATACACAGATAAAAAAATGTTTTCCCTCATTTAGACAGTGAGCTGAAAGCAGTGAAAAGAGAAATAAAAACACTAAAAAGTGGTTTAATATCAATAAATTATCTTTGAATCTTGCAAAAACAAAATTTATGATATTCACATTAAAACAGCACATCAATAAAGATGTGAAAATAGAAATAGATGGTGTTGACGCTGAAGAAGTAAACAAAATTAAGATTTTGGAAGTCAACATTGATAACAAGCTGTGTTGGAAACGACCCATATGTAGAATAAAATCAAAATCAACTGCCCTTTTAAATACATTTTAATATCTAATATCTAAAACACTAATCACAATTTTATTATACAGAAGAAAGCTGTATTATAAATGAATTATAAAGAGATGTTTTTACTGAGAACCCTTAAATTATCTGTTTCTTATATCAAAGGTAATGGAATTTGCATAGTAGATTCCGATATTAGAATTGCTCAGACATTATTTAAAGCTGGTAAAGATATCCTACTAAACAATAATCCAAATAAATTTCAACAGAGAGTGAAAGAGTTGTTATATTGTTAAAGGAACAATATCTTTAACATAACATAAATATGTTATGTTAAAGATCAGTGCCAGAAAAAATCTAAAAAGCAGATGTGTTTAAGTCAGAGAGGTGAATATATGGAACAAACTTGAGGGACAATTAAAAACACTGTTAACTCTCACTAGCTTTAAGAAGATTTTTCTTTAAATAATGTGCTGAATAAGTACAAGAATTTACTATATGATTTTGTGTCTAGAGTCAACAAATTGTTTAGTGAAATTCCATCTTCCTGTTCTTTGTTAGTTGCTTGGAGAACTTCTACATATCCTTATTAACTGAATGATTTATCTGGGACATGAAGGGAAATACAATAACGTCACATGTGTTGGCAATTTCAAAGCAGTTTAGTTCGAAATAAGCTTTGGCTTCATCCCACTCCCTTTTGGTGTCATTTGAAAAGACATCAATCATTATATATTGGAGCAGGGACTGTAAGTCCTGCAAAGATGCAATGATATGTACTATCAATATGATAATAAAAACTCAAACTAAAGACTCATAAATAATAAAGGAAAATCAACAACTTTGATAAAACATATCTGTGCAATGTGTCCCTTTCCCTTATTAATATATGTTCCAAAAAGTGTATGCCAGTGACTCAAACCACAGTGATTATGACTCACAATTCTAACACAATTCTGTTTTAAAATAATTTTGTTTATCAACCACCTATGCACTCTGACCTTCTCCCTAGAATGGTTTGCACACTGCATTAATTTTTTTATTTTACATTTGATAAAACGTGCCAGAAATGCACAGCAAAGTTGGGACATCATTTCATAAAAAAATGAATCTCTGTCCCTGTTTATGTTTCTATTGCACTTCTTGTAAACTCACTTGTTTGGGAAACTTACTGTGTAAAAATAGAAAAAAAGGTTCACATTCACATTTAATCAGCTTTTTGAATATAACATGCTGGAACGTCACCGTTTTACAATCTCTGTTCAGAATAAAATATACCGTAGCAAACCATTTGTTTTGGCATATCATTGCATGCAAGTACATTTAAACAGCCCAAAGTCTCAGATCAACCAGTGGGATTCTTAAATATATGGCACACATTTATGGTCATGCTACATGTGAACGCAAACCTGGCTCATTAACCCAATATATCTTTCATTTAGCTTTCACTGTCTTTAAGTATTTTCTTTTAGAGGGAAACATGCTGACTAGGTTCTCAACATGTAGTGCGATTTCAGTCCATTTCTGAGTTAGTGATTCGGTGAGTGTGAGCTGGGGCTGCACATTTCAACTCTAGAAACAAACAAGCATCAATGACCTTATTATCACTCGCAAATGCTTATGTATCATTATGGGTTAACCATCTGTCAGCACACAGTTGTTAGATACATTGTTTTTCTTAGTGAAGTGCTTTTACTTTTGCATTTTAAGGAAAATGTATATAATCTGTTTAATACTTTGACTTGAGTAAAATATTCAAATTGGTAGTGGAAATGTTTTAGACCAATACTTGCTTACTTGCTAATACTTTTATTATTAAGTTTGTGTACTTGTACCAGCTCTGTATGTAGTGTATCGCATGTTGCTCTAAATTGGGCTGTGTAGTTGCAGACTGCTAAGTGTGGCCATGCTGACCCTGGTCCTCCAAGACAGTATTAGGACCAATAGTATTATTGTTGTGGCTGCTTGCTGCATGTGATCACTTACAAATGTGACTGGAAACCTGTCTTGCAGAGCTTGCTGCGAGTGTAGAACTACAGTGTAGTATTGCTAGACATCGGAGGGATTTTGCTCTCTTGTTTAGCTGCTTATTCATGCCAACTTTCAGTTAAAACATGGTCAAACATCTTGGATGTGTCAGAGCTAACATCACACTGTAACTGTGAGTTGGTCAGTAAATCTTGTACTGCTTCTCCTGCAGAGTAGTTTGGCTAATAGTGAGGCATTAATGACAAAGTGGTCAAAGAGAGGGATTATGTATTTGTTTCATTTGGGATGACTTAGGCCATGTTCAGAGAGACTGTGATAAAAGTAACTCTTCTCTTCCTTACAGTGGGGACTGAGTTAAATGGTGCTGGGAGTGACGGGAGTGCACATAGGGTCCTGTCAAAAGAGCACAGTGTCATGCAGAAAACACTTTGGACAACAATTAGCTGGGTCTTTTAAGTCTGCCAAATGACAGATTTAAAGGAAAAAGGGACTTAAGGACTGATTGAAATTAATGTTTGTGTGTCGACATGTAGCTACATGAATAATAAAGGTATCTGATCCAATTTGGTGTTCTTACTACCAGCATCCTTTATATAGCATCCTTCATGCTGTGAACAGCACTTATATAGCTAAGCCTATCTGTGAGAATATTCTACACTCACTGGCCACTTTATTAGGTACACCTGCACAATCTACTCTAACCCAATACAGCAGATCTGACATGAATTCGACTTTTACAATGTTATAATTTCTCAGTTTTTAAGTTGAAATGTCAGAAAGGTGATAATTCTACTTTCTGTTTACTATTGAGGTCGAACTGGGTGGTGGAGTCCTACTGGAGTGCATTATCTTGTAGGTTTTTCCTGGGCTGACTCTCTAAGACCTTATAAAGGGTGAGATTTCAAACAACCTGTTAGAGCACATATTTCTGCAAAGGTGGACACAGATTCACAGTCACTACTAAATGTTAGATTTGAACAAAGACTTGCTTAGAAGATGGTTTGTTAAGGACGGCCACTGATTGGCTGAGCACAATGTAATGTAATGAAGGGATAGCTGAACAACAAGCAGGATAGCAATTCTCAAACACCTGTAGTGAGAACCCCCCCCCCAAAATGTTGGAGTTGATGGCTGTGAGCTTGTTTCAATTCAATTAAATTCAATTCAACTCTCCACATCCAGCTCTGTCATTCGCTGTGACCAGTAACTGCTCTTGGCTTCTGGCCTGAAGCTTGCTGGCTTTCCATACTGCTTCTGTCTTTGTGGTATGATGTAGCTGAGGGGTTACACAGTCGCTTTGCTCTGTGTCCCTGCTCTATGCTTTGGGAAAGCAATGGGGTGTTAGTTTAGTTAAACACAACCTGAAATTTACAGCAATTACAATCATTCAATTAGCAGATGCTTTAATCCAAAGCGACTTACAGGTAACTAGCCGAGACTAGAGACAGAGGGACCATGTGTCGAACGACTGACCCTGTGGTTCGTGGATGACTCATTAGTAACAACAACTTAAAATACAAAATCTTTAACTAAGGAAAGATTGAAGAATCTTTTCAGTCTTTATATCAATTCATCAATCATGGCACCTTTTAGACCTGGTCACTCACTAGCTGTCAGAAACTGGAAGTAGATATGAGTAATTCTTTAAACAAACAGGTCATAATTGGGACCGTGAGAAAAGCAAAAAAAAAAAGGATGGAATGTGTGAATAAACTGTAAGCTGTAAACAAGGTTGCAGAACAGGGGAATAAATTGCCTATCTTTTAATTGGCACACTCCTAACCCTGACCTGACACCTTTAGGTTCAGGTCAGGGTTAGTAGGTATGCTGTTAGTAGGTATGCTGTCACTTCTTCTTAACAGCATTGTACATAAGATAGTAAGAACAAACTGATAGGAAACAGTGAAAAATTACATATTGAAAAGTTCAACAGTTCAAAAGTTCACCAACACGCTTGTGTTTTGTGCAGGTGGTGGAGCAAGTGCAACTGTGTAGTAGTCTAAAAGCTGAATTAATGGATGACTCAACTGCTGTGGTTTAAACAGAGCAGGCTTTCTCAATTTGAAATTTTAACATTGGCAGGGAAACACAATTACAGCAAATTAATCTATTCCCTTGGGAGCTAAAAGCTTATCGTAATCAAATCAGAAATAAATGATCTTTCGAATGCCAGTCACGCTGGTTTTGTGCAAAATGTTTAAAGTTTTACACGTGTTCATGGACACAATTTTCCTGTCCTCTACTAATTTCCTCCATTAACTTAATTCCTGTGCACAAAGCTAATGCATGTTTTAGTAGAATTCACTATACATATTCAAAATAGGGAACCTTTTCTCTACTAGGATCATCAGCTGTGAATTAGTTCGCAGACTAGAAGTGAAATCTGTTTTGTGTTGTTCATGAGCGTTTCCTGCAGATTTTTGTCTGACATCTCGTGTCAGTTTTATCCTTAAAGTTTATGGAGATATTCTTAGACTTCATAGCTTGTTTTCTGTGATGATCTGCACAGTTTAATAGCCCCTAAACCAGTTGCCAGGAAATTAGCTTTTATATAAATCTGGAATCATCCTATATAAAACTGGCAGAATGTGTAAAGTAATTGTAGAAAGTTTCTGCCTGCACATGAGGTGTTTTTGTCTTTCAAAAGGGAGAAACATTCAAGGTTAGACTCCAGACTGAAGGCCTAAAAATCAATTTCAATCAAAGCTGTAGCGCAGTGAATGCGGACATAGAAGCTCATGAATAAATAAGTTCTATGTATATTTCCTGTCGAATTGCTCTTACAATCATGACGGTGGTGCTGGCAATAGATGGAAATGAATGAGTGTAATCCAGTGGCTGCTCGGAGAGCACGCGGCTCCAACTGGGGCAGCTCGCGTTGTTCCACCTCAGTGGAAGATTGATGACTTCTGGGTTTTCTGGGATTTGCACCTGTTTCCACTCGTCTGTCTTCCCGTGGTGTCTCCCTCCCTCCCCTTCTGTTTTTCTCTCTGAAAGCTGTGCACCACTCTCCTCCTGATGAGCCGCTTTATTGATGTTATTAAATGTTCATGTAAAATTATGCTACAGTGCATCATCGAACAATATTTCCCTCTAAAGTTAAAACATTTAAACAAAAAAAAGTTATTTTCTACCACACTTGTTTAAGCTGTCTGATGCTAAAAGGGGGATGGTTTCAACAGAGCCCTGCCTACATGGCAAGTAGGACAGAACTATTAATCTTAATCTATTTCGATAGAACTATGTTGACAATTTTTTACCTTGGTAGTGGTGTCGGATTTTTAAAATGTACTAGTATAGAGTGTTGCATACTGAATGTTACAACTTTCAAGCGTCAAAATGTAGGACACACTGGCACGGTGATTTGGAATAGAATTGTTTCAATATTTTTTTTAAATTGCTGGGTGGAAAAGGTGATTTATTTAATCAATTACTGTTTTGTCTTAGTAACCTAATGTGACAATTGTGTTGATGATCTGTGTATGTTGTACGGAGCTGTAAGAAATAACCAAGAGAAAATAAAAGTGGTACCAGCATCACATCTTCACACCAGTCTGTGTAACATTACAGGGTGAGTGCCCCCTGTCATGCTGCCTGTCCGAACCTAAACATGGCAATTCCATATAAGGAGCAAAGGGATGTCTGAGAGCCAGGAAAACTGCCAGCTGGTTTTTAAGAGCAAACTGCAGGGGCCAGGTGCCATTCATGGCCCTCCTCTCAAACACAGAAGCCCATAAACTGCTTCCAATTAGTCATCCTATGCCATGGATTTTTCTCTATCACCATGATCGTTCACAACCAGTCTTTCAATGACAAACAATAGCTGACAGACTCAAACTTATTTTGACAGAATTTATTGTGAAACTTTTCATGACTGACACCGAAGCCGATGCTTTCCATTATCAGGCAATGCAATGGCCTGTCTGTCTACACTTCCTCCCAGCTGGGACGTTGAGACCCAGAATCTTTTTTGACAAACTGGCTAAATACTTTTGGGGTGAGGGATATTTGTAGGCTGCACCCAGAAAAGGGAACTGTTAATGTTTGGCTCCAACATACTGTATGCCACAAAGCCTGGGTGTGAAGGTGGTGGCTTATGAGGTTTCATTTTGCACTGACAGCAGAACTTAAATGCTTCATTCTACTTCTTCCTCAGACCGGTAGTCTGCTGAATAGAGGAAACAGCTTCCCCTGGAAAGCCTTTAGCACCAGACAGATTTAACAGCGTCTCCATAATATATTATATTTTACATGAACTTCTTTCAGTAGCATAGGAATGAGTGTTTTAAGCAAAGTCATGTAGAGTATAATCACCAAATTAGAGTGGTTCCCTGTGTCGGTAAATAGACCAAGACCAAATACAGAGTAATCACTATGAAAATGACATACAGATGCTGGTCTATGTATTTTTATTTTTATTTTTATTTTTACTATACATTTACTGGTGGCTTAATGTCAGTCAAAATCAGTTTACCTTCTGTTTAATGCACTGGGACTGACAACAACATTGATTTTGGTAACCAATTAGACACCTGTCCCCAATCTTTTTCTGTTTCTCTCTCTATCACACACACACACACACACACAGAAAGTCCAGAGTTTGTCCAAGCAAAAATGTCTGGCTAAAGGCTGTACTGGGTCATATTGGGTTTTATGATTATAACTAACTTGTCCTTGGACAGATTTTCTGTCAACTGCCATCAGTTGACAGAAGTTTTGTGCTAAACAAGTTTTATGTTTAGCACAATTTTGTTTGTTAATTTTAAAGTTTTAACAACTTTTGTTCTGTTAAACTTTGGGTTGAATTACTTTTGATCTACTGATGTTGTACTTTGTAAATTTGTTTTATGGTACAACAACAATTAGTGTTGCTTTCAATAACCTCCCAAATCTCCTGGCTTTGAAATCAAAATCGGTTTAACAATACATTTTTTATAGTGCCATACAGGCGAGTGAGGAAAAGCTACAGCAATGCTTTATTGTGCTTTTTTGAGTGGACAGCCTCAAGACATTTCTAGATGCTGTGTGTGGTGGAGGGCATGATTATTGGCTCAGGGAGGAGGGCTTACAAGCCTAGGACAAAACAGGCCAAGACCCCCAAATGCAATTGGAGCTCACTCCACTGGGAGTGAGACTGTGTTAGCAGCACTACGGGTTCTGTGGCACAGGTTTTTAAATGACTTCTGTTTTTATCTCCAGGACATTTCAAAGTTCTTTTCCAAGTCAGCGGTTAAGTCCTGTTGGGCCGCCATTAGCAGTTGCGTTCTGCAACAAGTAGAAAAATAAACCTGAAGAAATGTCTTTAGAAAAAGGTGATAGCTAAATAAATACATGTGCTTAGAATAATAAGGATTGCATTCCCATTGCATCTGTCTCAGTGGAGTTGCTGTGCGGTCCAGAAAATTCCAATTCCACAGACTCAGTGAAGATTGCGCAGGAGAAACCATTAATTTGAGGTTTTTAAATGCACAAAATTCAAACCTCATTTTAAGCTGATTCATGGACTCGTCTGCCTGCGTAGTTTTCTACCTACATGTCTGGATGTAGAAGCAGTCTTGCAGTCTTGTGTTAAGAAATGAACTGATTGACAGGTCTCTCACAGTTTGGCACAAAGTGAGTCTTTGGTGTTGATCTGACCACTGATTATATTTTTTTATTGTGTTGTACCAAAGCACAAGTCCCAACCTTTCTGAAAATGGGATTTGTAATAGGAAATACAGAAACTGCATTACGGAGACAAGTGTGCAGCTCAGCTCACATCACCACTTGTTCATGTCATACTGGGTAGGTGGATGAAGCAAGAGAAGAAGGGAAGAGACAGCTTGTGACATGGTGGTGGTGGAGGTCTAACTCATCAGCAATGTCTAGACCCTATCACCCCATGAGCAACAAATATACACTCATCCTTCCAATTGAGGCTTAGAAGCTGTCAAATCACCATGACCTCTGTGTAGTGAGGCTTCAGATATTATTTGACAATTCAGTACACCAGACACCCCAGGGGCCCAAGTGAGTCTGAAAAAATGGTTCAGACTTTTTTATTTTTTGCAACATCACCTTTTCTGCTGTAACTTAACCCTTAGGAGTCTTTAGCTGTTTAAAAAATGTTTGATTTTCCCTTAATTTTCAACACTGAACCTGTCTTATCATTTGATCCCACCGGCATGATCAATGACTTCAGAGGGTTCAAACTCAAATAATAAAGAAAAACAATTCACAGTTATATCCACCTAACGCCAGTAGGCAGTAGCTCATGCTGGCATTCAACCCATAGGAGTTTGGCTTCAGCACAGTCTTCTTCAAGATGAAAATGCCCTTCAGCCTCTCCCGTGTGTCTACCTTCAGCTGCTCCAGCTGTGCTATCAGCTAAGGCTCAGGAGTCAGGCTCAGAAAAGTTTTTCACACCGCAGAGAAAATGCTTTAAAGGACAGCAGGATGTCTTGTTTTCTTGTGTTTTAGAAGGAGGATAACCCCTAAGCACAAGCAGCTCCCTCTGATTTAGCCTCCTTCGCTTTTTAAATGCTTAGTTTTTGGTTGTTAAGAGATTGTTACAATAAAAGTGGCGTTGCCTCCAATCCAGCCTCTTCTTTATCCTTGACTGGGTGGCTGAGGATTCAGAGGATTGTGAGGATTTTGGAGGAGGCCTTCCTTTTCTTAGAAACTACTGTTTCTTTCAGTCACTTCTTGGTCCTTTGGGTGCGTGAGTGTTGAAAGTAGCTCTTGCTTTGTTTTTTGTCTTGAAGAAAGTATACTTTTACCTTAAAACAACTGTCTGAAACTCACATAAATGTCATTTCTACTGCCATATCGAACAATAAGCTACATCATTCGCTCATTTTGACTTCCTGTTGGTGAGTTTCTGTACGAGGGGATTTGATTTACCCTAACTAATCAATAGTGATCGGTATATCTGTTTGGTCTTTTTCTGTTAATACAAAAATTGCAGCAGCAATAATTGCAAGGAGTGGCTGGTTTAAAGTAGCTCTTTGGGAGCTCAATGTGTCAGTCTGACAGAACTCTACGCTTATCACCTTTTTTGTGCCAGTTCTTGCATCTCTATTTTTACCATGGTTGTATTGAACAACCTTGAGTTTCTTTGTTTTCTAGTCTTTAAAGCTTCAGCCATTTGTGTCCTATTTCCAAGTGAAAGTAGTTGATGGTGAAAAGTTGCAAAGTATGATTACATGATATAGCATTCATTTTCATCAGATGTTTGACTTCTCCGGGCAAACAGAGCCTAAGGAAAATTAATATCACAGTATTTAGAGCCATTAAACAAACTGAAGGGAAAAGCCATTATTTTTCAAACAGTGTTGCAATAATAAAAATTCATTGTCATAACACAAACCTGGAGGGAAATGATTGATGAAACTGTGTTTTGTGCTGTGGAACCTTCAGGTTGTTATTAAAAAGAAAGGGAATTTAGACTATGTGCTAACACACTCCGGCCCCATTGATGCTGGAGCCAATCATGTTGAAGCAGCTATTTGGCGGTTTGAAATGGTTATGTCCGGTCAGTGCCATTAGAATGACATGCCATAGTTACTCGTGACTAAGTGTTTTTTGCTTTGTATGCGCCACATGAACATGTAAATGTGTAGTGAAGCATGGGCAGAATCAAATTATAGAATATAAGAAAATTACAGTAAAAATTTGAGTGCATCTGCACATTCTGGGAAGAAGTACAGCGTGTTATGTCTGCAGACAGCACCACGCACCATCCTTTGTCTTATCTGAAAAGTTATAAATTGCTGCTGTGGCCTGGTAGGTGGCAGCTGAGTCTGAATCACTGTGACACTGTCTGGCTCTTTAAAGATCACTGCAGTGGAACTGGGCCTAGATACCCGACACTACACTACACACACACACACACACACACACACACACACACACACACACACACACACACACACACACACACACACACACACACACACACGCACACACACACACAGTAATGTCCACTGGCACAGGTATACTGCATAAAATCTGTAATCAATAAAATGTGCTGTGCATTTATAAATTATGTATTTATATCTAAAAGATCATAGCTGTTTATAATTTCTTCAACTTACTTTAATAAATGTCAAACAGGTTTTTTGCTACTATTTATAATATGTTACTTAATTGCAGAACATACAGTATGTTGGACCCAAACATTTCACGCCTTGTGTCTATTCATGTTTTGAAGTAATTGTAGAATGGAATTCAGTTATCCTTTGTCATTTTAATGATGCGATGACCTTTCTTTGAACACTGTAGCTTCAGGTCATACTATACATTTTTAGCTCCATTAATGGTGAAGCTGTTGGAATAACACAAATGTCAATTATGTTTGACCTTCCAGACAGCTCTTTACACAGTTCTGCGAAGATGTTAGACAGTAAATGTGGTGGATAATTTCTCAAAAAGAGCTAAATGGAAAAACATAAAGCTGTGCATGCTTTATGATACAATCCAATTTCTTCTTTAACATTTCCCATTACTAGATCGGGCACTGGTGGCTACTAGTCACACGTTAAAGTTGAAAACCAAAAATTCTCCACTTGCAGCTCTTGGCACCTTCAAAGGTAAATGGATATTAAATAAAATCATTTTTTAGCCTTTATGGACTTCATAAACAATATTTAATCAAATTGATAACATTCTGATAATAAAAATCAGTTGGGGGATTTGTGATGTATATAGGTTGACATGGGAATGACCCATTTTTTAGGCTAACCTGGAAGTTAGCCGTCCCTGGTTCCTTCAACAGGAACACAAGAACTCCATTAAAATTTGGACTGCTGAAAAAACGCTGAATGTCAAACGCTTATGACATGTTTTGTACAGCAAGAAACTCTGCACAGATTAACACAAATTGTTGAAGCTTGAATACAATTACTGGATGTAAGAAGCTTTTATCAGTCTATAAAGAAACCATACCTCAGTTGAATGTCACCACTAAACTTCCAATTTGTAATTTCTTACCTCTTCCATGAAATCTGTTCTTGTACTGACCTGATGAAATTAGTGATCTGTAAGGATGGATTAGTGAGTAGAACAGTCTCCGTCTCTGGCCTGTTGGCATTTGATATTCCTGACAATTCTCTTAATCTCATTTAGCCTCTTGTTAGCAACTGTATTTCAGAGAACAAGACATGTTAGCCTTTTAACCAATAAACCCATTAAAAAAAACTCAGACTTTGGGATGAGGGGAGCCAATGTGCAAAAATGCTAACTGATGTCTTGGTACAACACTCAGTTTTAGAGCAGTATGAACTACTGAGACTTAATAACCATATTTTAACCGTATTTGATGACAGTAAAAAAAAAAAACACAAATGTATCATTTTAATTATTAAATGTGTACTCATACAAAAAAGCCTACTGTGTAGTTTGTTATTTACTGGAGTATGTATGTTCTCTTATAGCATACTAGGCAATCAGAGGGTTTTTACCCCAAAAGTCCTGTTTGTTTGACTAATTTTATTGCTCTAACTTGTTGGAACATTGTGATTGCTCTGTTCTATGATTACGTTCAGCGCACCATGCCCAGGTTCGGGTGCCGCTCAGGTGGACTCCAGCATCTAGTGTTATCGCTTACCATGTTTAAGCACAGAACTCCAAGGCTGTGAATATGGAAGTGTTTCTCTTCCAAACAAAAAACTCTTGTCAGTAAATGTGCCTAAATAACAAAGTTGTAGCTCGAGGCTTAGTACTGTAACCATGGCAATGAAGGTCAGGCACATGATAGCACATAATAACAACCTACTGTGCCTACACACAGGAAGTCCTGCATAATAACCCATTACTATATCCACATAAGGTGTTACTGGAAACATTGAAGAATTGTGCTGGACCTGCTTCATAGTGATATGCAATCAATCAAGCAGGAGAAACAGTGTGAGGACAATGTGGTATAAAATACAGTGTATCTCACTGAAAAAAATCTGCTTTCGCTCATACTGTTGGTGTCTTACAAACACATGTACCATACAACCGCACTGTAACCTATAATATAAACCATAATGAGGGTCTTAATGCCTGTATCAGAATCATCTTTAAATTACATTCTTCATGGTTAAACCTTTCCTGTCAGTAGTCCAGAAAACAATCAGCTCTGCTCTTCTCAGAGCATTAGGTTTAATGTGTGCTTGATGGGGTCATTAATTAGGTAGTTAGTGTTAAGTGGTGCATGGAATATTAGAGGAGACACCTGTCCATTTGGCTGAGAGAGCTCACCATAAAAAGTCCAGGGAGTATGTTGTTCCAAGTGACATTTCACACATTTGTGCTCTTTCAGCCAACTTAAGTAAACAGACCTTCATTGAATTCCTTTAGATGGTTCCAGTCTCTATCTTATTCAATATTTATATGGGCATTCAAGATGCTGTTTGCATATAGTAGAAACAGCCCTACCATCGTGCAGTATAGTAAGAAATGCCAGATTAAATTTAACATTCATCTGGACTTTTTTTCCTCAAAACTTTTTTAAGGCAAACGTCCAAAACATCCAGTCATTATTATTGCAACCATGACAACAGTCACCCGCATGATATTGCAAGTACAATTACTTGTGGCTACTGGCTGCCAGAGGAAAAAACCCCTTGCAGCTCATATTTATGGTGCCTATAGCAACAAATAATGACAGGTGCAGGCCTGATGACATCTGAAGCCGGTGTGTGACAAGCCATCCAGCTGCTGGGTGGAAAAGTTCAGGTGCATTTCACTTTATGCCTTCATAAAAATGACCTTTGACTGGAGCATTTTTTTTATTTTAATGGGGCCTGGTTGATGATTTGTAGGTTTTAATTGACAAAAGGGGTAAATATATATTGTAGGCATCAAATGTCTGCAGAAAACTTTGTAAAAAAGTACAAAAAAAATTTGTACATGTGATGGCTGTTTGTGGGGAATGTTCACCTCGGTAGGAGACACAATAAACGTGCACCAATGACTTTCAGCATTGAGACTTCTGGGCACAATAATCAATAGTGTCCAAGAATAGTTGAATCAATTAGGGCAGCACAGAGGTTCAGAACTTTGAGGTTCACAAGCTTAAAATCCACAGAGAATACACCTGAAAATTGTTCAGTTTCTGCACTGTGGAAGACTCTCTTTCTAAGGATTCTCCTATTTTCTTTTTCTTCCCATTAGAGGATTTGAGGTTTGATCGAGAGAGGGTGGTGGTGTACAGACCATAAAGACAACTGAGGTAAATTTGTAATTAATTGGATTATTGTTTGGGTGAATGGAATGTATAGTTATTCTTCTACTTTGTAATTTTATGTACAAACACACATACACACACACACAAAGAGAATTTCACAAAAGTCACCATAGGCACCACCGTAGATTCCCCCTCATTGTTTGTTTTCACGGTGTAAAACTCAAAGAACAGGAGACGTCACTGTTTTAAAAAGACGTGCTGACAAAGCTAATTAGTTTAAATATGATGTTTTGAACCAGATCGAGGTTGGATAACACTTTCCACACAAATGAAATGCTCCAGAGTTGGGACCAGACCAGGACCAGACAAAACCAGGTTAGCAGACAATTACTGTAAAAAGTGTTCATACAGGCAAACTTGTGTTCAGTAAGCAAAAAATTGGGTGGATAACAAAGCAGGCAGAGAGCAACAGCGCAGCGTTTCGATGCCACAGATAGACTTTGATGTCAGTATTGGACACTTCAGGAGAGCCACCATTTGACACCAAGGGAATGACTTAATATACACACAAAAGCTGCGTTAGGAATAGGCAAATCTAACTTCAGGGGGAGGTTGAGGTGTGAGATAAATTACCTAAAAACTAAATCATACAAACAGTGACCAGAAGCCAACGTAATTCCTTACTATAGTAATGATGTAGTCGTGTGTTACGATCATCGTTAAAGCTCACAATGTCTCACACTATTTTCAAATCCCAGTCACCTGTGGAAAAGTCTAGTGTCTTGTTTGTTGGTTGACCAGGAAGAGGGGGGAAGGGTCTGTGTGTATGTGTGTGACAGAATGTAGAATTGAAGCCACCAAAAATTATTTACGTTCTGACTTTATTTCTCAGAGTTCTGACTTTGATCGCAGAATGTTGAGTTGTTTTTTTTAAATCAGAAAATGGGCAAAAACGAAAGGGGGCATGGCTGTGAGAGTCTGGGCCTTTTGGGGTGATTGCTTCTCAGTAGGTAGAGCAGTCGTCTACTAATTTCAGGGGTTGTTGGTTTGATCCCCAGCTCCTCTGGCCACATGTCAAACAATGTTTGAGCAAGACACTGAACCCCAACTAAGTTGCTCCTAGTGAGTTTTGCAAAGCAGCCCCCCATTGGTGTGAGTGTGTGTGTGATTGTTAATGGGTGAATGATAAGCAGCGTAAAGCGCTTTAAGTATCATTAAGGTCGAAAAGCGCTATATAAGTGCAGTCCATTTATCATATTGTCTAGATGGGCTCACTTATACTTTTAACAGCAATATACAGTAACTGCATATATTTTTATGTCATATATGAAAATGTGGGGTTGCAGAGGCAGAGATCAGTCGGAACACAACCCTAAACATTTTGTTAACATCTATTAAACTGTGATAACGGTTTAGTTTTTATTGGTTGGGCGGTACAGCATATTAACAGGTAATAGTCGCTGACCTCATTCACAAGTGATACTATTTCACCATGATGAATCCTGGAGCCATTCCCAGCCAGCAAATAATAGTTTGTAGATTTATTTGGATGATAAAGACCACAAAATTTGAAAAGGAATTTAATCATCCTTTACTTCAGTACACAGTGTTAGATATCATAGTGCTCTCTATATCTGATTGTGCAGAATGTACATACTTTGGCCCAAAATCCAATAATCCTGGACTGGAAGACTGGTTTGTTTATTTTTACAGTTTCAGCAGCCCTCAGGTGAATGTGCCATGGGCCATCCACAGAAATATATCAACACAACATGTAGCAATGTAGCACAATATGCTTTAAACTTGCAGGTCGTAGCAATCCACAATGAGTTTATCTACTCTGAAGTACCACTCTACTTTTATTTTCCTTTCAAATATATTTTAATATTCTGTGAGGTTATGTGGCTGACTGGGCTAAAGGCTCTCTGGAGAACACACACACACACACATTTCTCCTACTCTTGTTTCAGGGAGCACTGATCCATAACAGCCTGGTCATGTGATAGTATGGGCAGTAGAGCAAATGTCCCAAATGATATAAAGTGAATCAAGCACTTTTTGACAAACATTATTATTGTTTATGACAAATCTGTAACAGATTTTCTATATTCACCTTTGATTTTCTTTAGTTCAAGTTCAAATTGCTTATCGAACCCCTGACAATCTTATGCGGATACGGGCCAAACTGGATAGAAAAAGCTTTGCACCTTTCCAACAACTCCTTTAAACTGTAGTAGAAAGATTGGAAACATTTGAATCTCCGAGTAGAAGGTGAGAGTTGGGTTCATTTCCAGCCTGCAGCAGCAGTTAGTCTGAGCAAACAGCAGCAGAACTGGTATTAATATTTAAGCCCGGTGGCTCCCTTACAGTTCATAATTTAAGGCCTATAAACGTTTAAGTTTGGAGGCACACTTATATTCTAAAATGTGTATTTTGCTCACTGACAAACTTTTGAAAACTGTGTCCCCTGTAGGAAAGGCATTGTTCAGGCAGCGTCCATTGCACTGGCAAAAAAACTGAGGTTGTTATTGGTGACGTATGCTTCCTGAATTTAATTAACCCTATTTCCTAAAATAATTTCTGGACAACTAAATAGCAGTTTGCTTAAATGATTTTGTAGGGAATGTAAATGCTACCTGATTTTAGAGTTATAGTTTTTTATAGTTATTTTATAGTATATAAACGGCAAAGCATAGATAGTTTGAGACCCAGACAAGGTATTTATCTTCTGCAAAAATGTCTGAAAATATGTTGTATTAAAACATCCAGTTTTTCTGGTGTTGACATGCAGAAGTTAAGGTTGGATAAAGCTTATGGCCCAGCTTAAGAGAGAAGAATATAACAAAGTGGCCTTAATAAAATGCTTTGCTGCCTTGTAGCATGCACCTGTTCACCCTGCTCAGTTTAAAATGTGATGCTAATATTGCCAAGGTTTTTAGATTGAGCCCTAACAGGCCAAATAATGTTTTAGTCATTACTCACTAAACATGTGAGCAGGTTTGTAATCTGCATGTGTTTGTTCTTCCTCTGAGAGCTCAGCCAGTAGAGTAGAGAACTGTAGGAGATTCGTGGCAGTATCTTTGGGCTGCTTGATCGACTCAGCTCGCTCGGAAGATATAACACTTCTACTTTAGAAAATGTTGTCAAGGAAGCACGTTGCTGTTCTTAGCTGAGTGAAGACACAAGTGTATCACACCTTTTTAGACATAGAATGCAAAGGTAACTGTATATTTAGTAGTCGGGTGCTGGCCCAGGTTTATTAATGTAGATTATCTTCAATGCACAATTTAATTACCTCTTTGGAGTCACCAGTTGTTTAAAAAAAAAAACATTAGATTTTTCCATTATGCACCACATCTGTCAGGGAATGTATGTTGTCTGATTTCTTCCAGTACCAAAACAATCCAGTAATTGTTGTCTGTATTTCCATGGGCACCTTACAAATACGATATATGTATTACAATTTACGAAAATGAAAATTTGTGTATATGCTGCAAAAACAGCCTCAAACTGTAGCCCATAGATTAATAACCCCAACATAATATTTTATCTTTACATCCCTCAAAGCACCAACATCTGGAGATTAACATCTAAGAATGATAATATGATAGTCCATTGACATATTTGACATGACATATTGTGTCATGTCGCAGAAACCTATGTCAAACAGACATGTCAGATATTGCCCTATGGTCAATCCTGTGCACATAAAACCAAACTGTTTAAAATTGCTGTCGGAGAGTAATACTGTAAAAGACTAAATTCATCCTATGTGAAATTATCCACGTCATGAGGCTTCTATAACTTCCCCTGCATAAACAAATAGTCCCTTCTGCACGTGCAGGCGCCACACATGAGCTGACAGACTAATCCAGCAAAGCTGCCAACCTTGAGTGTTAAAGTCTTTTTCTAATTAGAACTTCTATCTGGTCAGAAAGCCTTGGTGATTGGCCTGATATGTTGTTGATGGTTACTGCAGAGGTGGTAGCAGTCATTCACAATTACTAAACCTTTCGCATAGACTATTAGATTGCTCACACGCATTATGGTAAGGTCAGCTTGTTCTCATTCCCAAGGGATCAAAAAGTGCCGCTTTGTCCAGTCCCTTTGCATTGCATGCTAATGGTCAGGGTACTCGCTTGAGTCGATGATCGATGCTCAGTGCATTAAGTGTAGTGCAATGCAAACCCTGACGCTGAAGCAATGACTTACTACATCAAGAAAAGAAGTCACATTGAGTAGTAGGCAGGGTGGTGGTTGGTACAACAAGACACAGGTCTTCCAAAGGATTTTCAGGATTTGATGCGAGACAATGTGCGTTTTAATCATGATTGTAACACAACATGACCAAGTGGTTACTATAGAAATGTATGTAGTAAGTATGTGTGTGACATTGTCACTGTTTGTTAGGTTTTGGTTTTATGTAATTTATCTTGTAACTTAACCTTACTGTGAATTTTTTGTGCCTAATCCTGTACTGTATGTAAAGTTGTTCCCGAAGTAGTGACATTCCTGGAGCGTCCTCTATTGACGCGAAAGTGTACCTGTAGCATCAATATCAAACACTGTTGTCCCCTTGGTTTCAAACAGTGGCACTGGAGCATCCACTAGTAACACCAAAGGGTGTGATTGTGAATGGCTGAATGATAAGCAGTGTAAAGTGCTTTGGGTACCAATAAGTTAGAAAAGCACTATAAAAAGTGAATATGGAAAGTATTTACATGTACATAAAAAATCACATGGACATAAATATTCACCTCATTTGCTTAATAGTTTGCTGAAGCACCTTTAGCACCATTTACAGCCTCAAGTCTTTTTGAGTATGACACTTATTTTTGGGCAGTTTCTCCTATTCTTCTTTGCAGTACTTCTCGAGCTCCATTAGATTGGATGGGGCGTGTCGGTGCACATCCATTTTCAGATCTGTGTAAAGATTTAAAACAAACTTCTTTCATGTTGTCATTATGCTGCATTGTTTGTAGAATTGTGAGGAAAACAATGAATTTGATCCGTTTTGGAATAAGGCTGTAACATAACAAAAAAAGGGGCACAACTTGACGCCTTAGGTAGTATCATTATCTGACACTGTGTTGAACGTGTTGAGTAAGGTAGAGAGTGGGAATTTTTTCAGGTGTTCACATGATATCCAGGAATTATGAAACATCTGCATATACTATAAAAATTAGTATATTGTGTCATCACATTGAAGTTCTACACTTACCAGACTTGTTGTCATCCCCCCAGGTATCTAAACTGAGGACTGACAAATAAAAAAAATCTGAAGAGGAGACAAGTTGGATGCCTTTGCTCCAAGCATCAGTTGCAAAAACTTTGCTCTAAACTGCAGCCCTTTAAAGGAGCCTCCTCACCCAACATAATGATCTTCAGTAACTCACAACTTTCAGCACAAATAGTACGTTAACAGATCTCTCTGTCAACATCTTGGCACCTACTGGAATTTAAATACTTACTGATGCTAACCTGCAGGACAACAACTTCGGATGTATGTCCATGTTCAGCCTGGAAGTAGCCAGCCTTCTGAACTTTTCCCTTCCTTTCCTTTTTTAACTACAACACTCCCTCATGATCATATGGGAATATGTCAGTCTGTTTCTGGTGGGCTCCTGTTTCCTGTTGGAGTGCAGCTACCAAATCCCCCTGCACACTCAGGCCCAGGTCAGAACTAAGGATGAAGCCATGTCGCCCAGAGAAGATTCTGGAAGTAAGAGTATGAGGGCATCTGTTGGGGAAGTGACATCATCAGAGCCCAGCACAAGGTTAAGGAGACATGGGAGGTTAAGGAGGGTGCAGCGTATTAAAAGAGGATGGGTTTGGAACCAGTTCTTTGTCCTGGAGGAGTACATGGGGTCTGAACCACAGTATATAGGAAAGGTAAGTCAAAACTTTTTATATGCAAGCTTTTATTACTGTAACACCAGTCATTGTAGATGTTGACTGTATTTTGTGAAGATTAAAGTATTAGAAAAGGACACTAGTCTAATGTTGGTAAGTTCAAATCTGGTTTTTTAACCTTCTGCCTTAGCAGCATTTGCAGCAAAGGTTTAAAAACATGGAAAAGATACATAGCATTGAAGAACATTAAAAGCACAGTTTTTTTCCGAGTTTTGTTAGAAAATACTTTTTTTAAATAAAGTGAAATTGAAATTCTTTTTTCCAGCCCTCGTTTTCTCAGCTCTGTATTTTCCAATCATCTAAGCACATTAAGAGAAAATGACAATGAGCAAAGGATGTGGCTGTGGATGTAATCACTTTAGGAGACTGTCTTGCCAACAACTCGACACCAATCAGCCTACCATAGTAGACGTGCAGCAGTTTTTTTAATGGCAGGAGGCATTGAGGCCTCCAGCTGGCAGAAAGACACACACATAGAAAGAGAGGTGGTAAGTCGCATTAACAATCAGAATTTCTGTTGCTGAATTAAATAATCTGAATTTGTGTCAAAACATGTCAGCACGAGATGTGGCTCAGAACGAAACAAATGCAGTAAACTAATACTGTGATCTTGAGAAACGCGTGCCCCAGTTCTTCATATGTGGATAACTCAGTTTGCCTGATTTGATTGTTGGTGATTTAATGCAAGTCATTTGTCAGGCCTAAAGTTTAGCAGCTGTTGCTGTCCTTCCTCAGTTAGCTGGATCGTGACCTGGACCAAAACTTTACGCGGTGAAGTTTATGAACCCCTTTTTATATACAAATGACTTGTCATTGGTTGAAATGGTAAATGATCCTTTTGTGTCTTCGTCCTTTTTCTGTTGTTGGTCATATTATATATGACCAGTTATATTGTCTTTTTACAGCAGAGGCAAGTTTCAAATTCCTCCTGCCTGTCACAGAGCTCAGTCTTGTACTGTCCAGGATAAAGCCTCTCAGCCTAAGGAACAAACCATTTGGTTAAAACAGGGCTAATACCACGTTCTTTCATATGGTGACACAGCTTTTTCTATTATTGGCATGCTGATGACACAAAGCCAAATGACTAATTGTAAATGGTCATTTTTTTCTTTTTCGTTTTTTTTTTTTTTTTTTGTAATTTTCTGTCTTTAAGTGAGCTGAAACCTAGTGAGCCCCTGAGCTCTTGTTTAGAATAACCATCCATGGCTGTAATCATTTATACTGTTAAAACAGGTTTCTAAGAAATCTCTCAAGAGCTATGTCCTTTGCACGTGATGGGTGCCATAATCCACTGTTCTCCATCTCTAGTAGGTATGGGCACAATTGTGACATAACTCCTGCTGGTGGAACCATGGGAAGATAGCTTCGTCCTGCATAATGAGCACTTTACTTTGGTGTCTAGTATAATCAACTAGTGTCTAGTTGATTGATTATTTATGCATATCCTTAATATCTAGGTATATCAATTTGGTGGTTGGATGTGGTTCTGGGTAACTAATGACCATAGCTAAATATCAATGATTTGTCGTTTTTCATAATTGCAAGGGAGGGAATTTTGTCATGATGCTTTCGGGTTCGGGAAAGTGAGGAAAATTAAATTTTTCAGGTTTATATGTTGTTACCTAAGAGGAGGTACAACAGAAGGCTAGGGGCAGTTGAAAGACATACTAATTAGGTTGACAAAGTATTATCTGAGAGCAGACCACAACCTGACTTGTTAACTCACTGGATCATAAACAATCAGTAGTCAGTCTGTCAGAAAGAGGTCATAATAATGATCCAATCCACAATAAAGACTTTAAAATCAAGTAGAAATAGATTTATATTCAAATTGATATCATATTCGTTCATTCAACTCTAGACAAAGGTAAAAATGAACAAAATGAAGATTGGCAGTGGGTGAAGTAAACATGAGAATCAGCATCATCTACACCAGGATCGTTTTATCTTTTATTTCACTTTACCTAATCAGCCATCAGCTGTTATGATTTTTTTCCAACTGTGAATGACTGCGACACAACCCTTGACCCCTCAATTCATTCTCATTCCAGAGCTGAGAATGCAGCTGACAGGGAGTCACTTTGGATATGTGGATAGATGATTATCACAAAATGAGTTACCTTTATGTCACTTTGCATTACATCAGCAAGTAGCAGCCAACTGAGCGGAAGTTCTGCACATCTGGATGGGATAGGACATTAAGCATAATGGCAAACCTGACGTCATGCAAACGTGCACTGAGACTGAATAGCAGGTCACTACTGAAGTATTAGTACAGTGCTCATGTCTTGTGTTGGTAAATGATTCTTACATAAAATTTATCAAATTAGTCTTAAGTTGAAACATGTCCAATAAAAAAAAAGACAGTGAATCTTTCTGATGGTTTTACTTGATGACTGAAAAGGAAAGAGCCCCCCTGTATGTGCTAAAGAGGTACCTAGATATTGGAACAGTTTACATCTGTACATACTGTACTTGTAACTTGAAATTATGAGTTAAATGAATGGAATTCACCATGATCCAGTATCTAGGTACTGATTAGAACATACAGCCTTTGCTGTTGCTGCACCTAAATTATGGAATGTTTGTGTTATTATTTGACTTTCTATGTACAGCACCTGGTCAGCCGGGGTTGTGTTAAAGTGCTCCATGAATAGAGTTGAGTTGAGTTGATATGTTCACTTACAATAATAATATTTTTATTATTAGACTTCCCAGCATGCATTGAGATTTAAAACTCTACAGAAGCTCTTCTTTTTGGTTCGTATATAATAAAAACACTGTCTTTTAGCAATGAACATTTTATTTCACAATAATAAAAAAAAGAATAACCTTGATAAATATTATTCTTTAATTGAGTGTCTGCTCCCAGACACTTTTAACCATTTTAAAAAGTTGTTGAAAGCATTGATTTGGTACAAAATGGTTGCAACATCTGTGGCTGTAAGTGCATGCTGAATGAAGAACTCTTTAACGTGAGAAAAGCCAGATGAATAGAAATCTGCTTATTTTAAGTAAAGACTGCTAGATTTATTAAGTTTTGTCTGGATGCCATTTAGCTTTTTCTTTAATACAGCTTAATCTGTTTAGTTTCACTTTGGGTATAGGAAACAGGTTTCCACACAATTTTCTAGTAAAGTAAAGTAATTCTGGTTCACGGTGCATTAAAAGAAAGGTTAGGTGTGAAACGATGTGAATTTGTAATCAGTGAATGTCTTAGACATGACCCAGACATCTCTAATTTCCAGAATACATGTCTGAAATAGCTTTAAAAGCTCAATAATAACAATAACCAAACAGAAACTATGTATAAACTCTGTATTGTAAATGCTGCTCACTCTGATGAGTGACACAAGCCAAAGATGTTTATGTCAAAGATGTCTATGTTTTTACCCATTATGTGTCCTGTGCACATCTGATAAGCTAATCACTCCATCAACTTCCAGTCCCCTCTTCACACATATGCATAGCAAAGGTGTTGGAACCTCTAGTTTGTGGAAAAAGCCTGGAGGCCATTTGTACCCAGTCATAAATCATAATGTTATTCAGCTTCTTTGTAAAATCAGTATCACACCTGATCAATGCACCACAAAACACACATATGGGATGCTTAGCTTCAGGTGTGCACATTGTTTTTGCCAAACTGTTATGCTTAGGAATGTATTTGTATTTGTATGTGTAATAGCAGTAGGGAAAACACATGCCAGGGTCGAAGAGGCAGTCAGACCGAGTAACCCAAGCTCTACTTGTGCCCAGGCAGAGAGGGCTTTTACCAAGGGGCTTCTGATTAATCTGCTGTTGGTGCTATTAACAGGGTTACAGCTTTATTATCACCAGAGGAGGCAGGGCTGTATGCAGGGAGGTTGGGGGGGGCAGAGGGAATCAGATGACCTCATGCCACTTGGAGTTTCAGTCAGAGCTTTTAATGCTAAAACGTTTGACTGGATCTGTGGACAAAGACATGTTTAGAGGCTTACGGCAGCACAGAAGCCATGCTAGGATTAAAGTACAACTTACCACATGCATGATTTATCAATTATTATTTACCTCTAACAGGCCACACAAATAAAGGGGACTGTTTGTATGATAAAAATAAGATGGTGTTATTATTTTTATGAACAAATGCAATAAAAAGAATAAAACTCACAACATGCTGACACTCAGTACTTTGTCCCCAAGATACACATGTTCAAACTCAAAGCACGAGTGAATTGGCTGCCCTATAATTGTATATTAATTGTTTCATTTAATACGCACACAAAGTTATCTTGATGGATGTGCATTGCCTCACTTATTTTGGTTGATTAGGTGGTTTAATTAAGTTGTTCGATCTACATAAGGCTGAGCTTCTTGATTATTTGATATAAATGTGTTTCTTTATTGAACATCCTTTGCTTGTTCTGCAAACTTAAAACATATGAACTGCTGAGGAGTTAACTCCTTCTATTCACAAAATGATCCATAGTTCTTCACATTGTTACAATAACACATTGCTAAATAAACTTGCTCCTGTTGGAGCCACTTTGTACCAGTTCAGGGACATTATATTAAGCATCCAAAGTATGTAGGGACTGGATTTAACATTAACATTTATCATGAATAAGATTGTTTTAATTATAATGAAAACAACAACAACAACAACAACAAAAAACAATTATGACTTTATGTAACATGTATTAAAGACATACAGTAAGTGAACATTATGTAAAGAACCTATGACTCCTGACAATAAAAAACTAACTTTTTATGTTAAATTGACCTGAAACTTAGAAATGTATACTCAAATTTATTTATTACTTTTACATTTGCGTGAATAAAAAGTTCATTCAGTTAGCATAGTAGCATGGATTGGAAAATGTAACATGACTAAGAGTGCTAAATATGCTATGCTTAATATAATATGCTATATATGTTATAGTCTCAGCCTTTACATCATTACTCATTGTTTACACAGTGTTAGGAATAAGGGGCAATATTAATCAGACTAAACTTTGCTCATTTATTAGCCAAGATGAGTGACAGCAACCCAGTAAGTAAATCAGTTTTTAACAAGCAAATTATAATCGGGAGGTTATCTATTTTTTTTAAAAAGTACAGAATGGTTTGAATTGCATGCATACAGGTTAAATCAGGTAGGACAGGAGTAGACAAGGAATAGAGAAGAAGTAAGGAAGGCTGCAAGGACTAAAAAAAAATACAACTGAAAGTGCTGTGCTTCCACTCCAGGACAAATCTGCAGAAAACGTGACTTTACTTTGAGCAGAACAGATTCACTCCACTGTGACAGGATACACACTGTGGTATAGTCATGTGCCATGCTGTCTCACACACACACACACACACACACACACACAAACACACACAAACACACACACACACACACTGATGCTTACTACATACTGTATTGTGGGTAGAGGTGGAAGCTCCACAGATTATTCTCTTCACTGGTCAACTGTGACAAATAAGGTGGAATTTTCCAGAGTGCAAGCTTAGCACAACTGTGTGTTCTCCAGCCTGTGAGTAGATTCCTCACCCGTTTAAGTCATTGTTGTTGACAAGCTTGTGCTTTGGTTCTGCACTTTGTCACAAACTTTTTCAAGCAAATGTATATTCTCATTTTAGTGTCTTATATACGCTGATACAGTATCCATACCACACACATACACACTTATACACCAATCAGCCAGAACCTTGCTGGCAAGTGGTGGTTTTAATTCAATAATCTAAGTTTTTTTTTGTAATGAAAAAAATACTATGAATTAATAAATGCTGAATAAATGCTTCAGGATAAGGTTACATTAAGATACAACATGGGTTTGGCACAAAACACTACATTCAGTGACAACGGCACACATGTACATCCTTACTATAGTAACCACCCGGGCCACCTTGTGTTACCATCAACATTAAAGTGGATGGTGTCTCACACTAGTGTCAAACCCTTTCCTACAATGGAGTCCTGTGTCTTGTTGTACCATCCACCACTCAGTCCCCCTCCATATGAGACTTTTTTAGATGAAATTCTATGTCATTCCTTTAGGCATGAAATATTAAAGTGTTGAGGTTTCCATTGTACTACACTGAAAGCTCCAAGCTTTGATCACCGACTCAAACGAGTACCATAAGCATCAGCATGTAACACAGAAGGGACTGGACAAAGCGCTGCTTTTTGACACGGGCAGAACTGGCTGGCTTAGCACTTGAGTAAAAGATTTAAAGCGGTACCTCTATACTGTAATACTTACTCGAGTATTGAGCTTGTGTACTTCTACTACTTCTGCTGATGGGTATATAGAGTATCAGGGAAATATTGTTGCAAATATTGTTTTTTTTAGTTTGCACCATCGCACCACAAATAATATAAAACCAGTCTTCACCACCAGGCAATTAATCATACAATTGCTGGGCAGATTTCTTATTTTGATATAATTTGAAGATCAAGAAACAAGTGAAGACAAGAAAATTCAAGTTTTAGGAGGTACTGTAGTTGTACAGTTTATTTTGTGTATCCTTCCATTTGTGTGATAGTTACCAACTTACAGGAAGTTTGAACAGGCTACTCTGGCGAAGATTCTGGGGAAGCGACTAAAAATGTGTTTCTTTCTAACTTAATCTAAACCTATCCAGTTAGTCTTCCTACCCCTGAGTCTTGGAATATAATGTTTTCTTTAACGTAATTTGCACATCTGCTAGACTGCTCCAACAATTGGTTGCAACAAAACCCTGCTAAGTTGGCTACACTGCGTAGTATATTTAATATATAAAATACGTTTTATAGTATATAGTTAATATAGTTATAGTTGTTTTATAGTAAAACAGTTTGCAGTCCAGAAAGAAGTGTCTCTGAATCCAGCCTGGAGTCAACCAGCTAGTGACCTCTAATCTATATCTATACATTTCAAAATGCTTGTATTGTTCTGATGTGGCAAAAAATCAGGGCTTTTGTAATTATCCCTACCCTAATGCTTTAGATTGATGTGAAGCTAAACGCTAGCATTCGCAAAACAACAAGATCAAGAGCATTTGGAACGTCTCAGTCTATTTTCAAATGGAGGAAAACTTCATTGGATAGAAAAAATATACTTCTCAACCAAAAGGGTTCATCCGTTCTAACTGACTTGTAAAGAGTCCCAGCCATTAAACTTGTGCGGAATTAATTACTCCTTGAGAGTTGATGAGAGAACCTGTACGTTGTTGTTCCATCTCGTCATCATAAGGAGATGGTGATTTCACTTTACTCCACTAAAATGTGCTCTAGCCCTCTGTTGACAGTGATAGCAAGATGTGATCATTTATGCAATATGCATGAATGAAATTTATCCTTTTATAATTAGATTACTTGTAAATGTATCCACGACTCATCCTTCAAAATGCAATCACACAACTCTTCCTTGTGTGTGCACTCACCTAGGCAGAACTGGGTTCACTTGGATGAAGCTTTTAATTGGAATGAACTGCAGATCACCACTGCTGCAGTCACATGTTTGTTTGTCTCCTAGCAGGATGTATGGGTATATCACTTCATTGCCCTCATTACACATGTCTGCGTGACCTTTGCAGTGGCACTTCCATCTGTCATGGCAGGACATGACTGCTAAACAAAGCACACCAAGAGCAAACTGTGAGGTTATCAGCATTCATCAGGAGCAAGCATAACTCAAGTTTGCCATATTTTGATTCAAAAATGACGACAACAGTATTAATAAAAAACATGCACGAATGTTTGAAACACGATAAATGCAGTTTAATTTTGAATTATTCCAACGTTAACATTCATTTTACTATTTTGTACTTAATGACAAGTCAGGACACAATGGGAAGCATTAATCGAAACCAGGGTGCTGGATACAGCCAGAGCCACAATGTTTTATTCCATCTTAATTAAACAGTTGGTCAGAGCTCATCAACTGAAATCAGAAGCCTGCTAATCAATGGTCTCACATTCCATTATGACTGATTGTAACAAAAAATAGACAAATATTATATTTGTCTATTCTTTATTCATATCAGTTCAATCTATTTTAATCACGCGTGTATAATGGAAGGGTGATTAAAGAAGATGAAATGATGTAAGGTGGTGTAAGGAGGATGCTGGTTTGAGACACTTAATTAGTCAAGTGTCATAGCTCTTTCTTGTGTTGATGACTGGAGTTGATGTTATGATTTGTTCATGCAATAACTAATTAGATACCCAGTCAAATGCTGAAAGTAATTGTAGATTTTTCTGTAAGTTTATTTGTTTTTAATTGATTTCAAATGGATTTAGATTTATATTATTAGATTTATTAAGCACAATAAACCAAAAGTTACTCTGAACAATGAAATTCTTACTTTGCATGAAGACTTATATAAAATAAATGTCCTGTTTTATGCCTGCATTTTTTGCAAAATTTGTATAGCATTAAATATTGTGGGCAAGTTTCTGTCGCCAACGTATTAGCAATCACAAAGCAGAAAAAGCACTTATGTAGGCAGTTTATACATATGTGGTCCAGCTTCTGATTGTTTCACATGAACTTCATCATCTCATGCCCAGTTGCACTGAGGGACTTCTGAGCATCTCTTTGTACTGACTAAAAATTCAATCTCGAGAGTTTGCTAAAAAGGCAAGTGATCAACTAGTCAAAAAAGCTATGACCTGTGTTTTGGATACATGACTCTGATTACACCTATAGAGGCAGTAAAATAGACTAAAAATACAAGTGAGGTTTGAGCTGAGATAGCTGGATGAAGTAAAATAGGAGCATTGGAGCAACACACACTACTTTATTTATTTGTTAAAAAATAAGAAGTAATTAAAAGTAAGTAACAGTATGATTTCTGAACATAGTAAGAGCTACTACATAAAGGAACTTGTAGTAATGAGGTAATGCATTGTATTACCATAAAAAGTTATAAGATTACATAACACCCACCCATGTTGACTAGTAGAGCTTTCTCCCTAACCTTGACCACATGTCGAGGGTGCCTAAACAAATTCACGCAGAGTATGCTGTTTTTTTTAAATATTATATATTAAACAATATTTCAAAAGCCATGAACCTATGTTAGACTGTGTGGCTGTGATTAAGTACTGTGTAGAGTTCAGTTTCAGGTTACAGTGTAATGGATGTTAGGGCTGCGTCTTCCTCTAGTCCTTATTGACTTGCACATCAGCAGCTCCACTGGATCTTCATTAAATAACATCAATATTCAGATCCTGTTTTCACATAAGTGCTTGGAGACCACTGGGCCTTGGTCAGTAAGTTGTTAACTTAACATCAATGTTGGACCCAGTTTGGAGAAATTATAATGTGGGGAAACCATCTTCTCACTCTGAAAGCATATGTCTTTGCCTCAGATTTTTTCCTTTCTTTGTGGAGTGCAGGTTTAACTATGCTGCTGTATTTTCAGGATCATTTTGTTTGGTACTCGGTCTAGATGCTGGGTGTAGAAATAATGATGAATCACTATTATGGGGTATAAAAGATGGCTATGAAAAAGACAAAAACAACTGTCCAATCTCCACTCTAAGAAGAATAAATGAAATTATTTATTATCATTTTGAAATGCCAGTATATACCAAGCAAATAGTTTAATGTAATTATAAATTCCAGGATAAAACTGGTCAAAGACACCAAATATGTATAATAAAAAAAGCTTAAATGCAAAAGACTAAGGCAGACTACACATGCTTTTCTTGTTTCTTTCATTACTCACTGGCACTAGTGTATAAAATTAGCAGCAGGACAGCTCTCACACTGATTAAACTTTAGTTGCTTTGCACGCTGAGCAAAGGTGTCCGCCTGCATCTTTGCATTAATAAGTCATGTAACTGGAATGAATTCCTGTTGAGAAAGTTGTGAATATTCTGCACCCAGCTGTAGAGAAGCACACTGGGTTCTCAGAATTTCTGGTTTAGCTAGATTTTAAAGTCTGGCTTTATTTCAAAACGGATTCAATTCACCATTTTCCTCAAACTTCCCATAATGACAATGTGAAAGACATTCAATACTTTGTTGAAGCACCTTTAGCACCAATTACAGCCTCAAGTCTTTTTGAGTATGATGCTACAAGCTTGGCACATCTATTTTTGGGCAGTTTCTCCGATTCTTCTTTGCAGTACCTCTCAAGCCCCATGAGGTTGGATGGGGAGCATTGGTACACAGCCGTTTTTAGATCTCTCCAGAGATGTTCAATCGGGTTTAAGTCTGGGCTCTGGCTGGGCCACTCAGGGACATTCACAGAGTTGTCCCATAGCCAGTCCACCAGAGCTCTGTTGGAGCCTCATGTGTATTTCCTTCTTTCCTACAGCTCCACACAGACGTGGACCATGGTGACAATGCAGTGAAGTACACTCTGTCAGGAGAAGGAGCTGGGTCCATATTCACCATTGATCAGATTACTGGAGACATACATGCACTGGTGGGGCTTGACAGGTAAGTGCTCTTCAATACCAATTCTGCAGGGAGTGAAATGTAAAGCTTTTATTACAGAGCTTAAACAGATTTAGCTTTGTTACTGAGGAAAAGAATTTTATGCATAAAACACTAATAAGAAAATCCAACAGGATAGAATGCAAACATACAGCACCATTGACTGCTTATTGTGAGGTCTGGTCCTCTGAATATAGTATACACTAAAGTGCATATTCACCACACATCACCTCATCTTTGATCGCTCTCTTTGTCTTGTTTTATTAAGACTTGTGTTTCCTTGACAATTGATAACAGAGGCAGCTCAGGCTTGGGCCCACTAATATGCAGGGAAGATACCGTATGTTCTACACCTATCTTTGGCTTGCTTGCAAATTGAAGTTATTTTGCCAGCTGGCATAATAAAGCTAACATCAGCTAGTTACGCACGTTAATTGAGTTTTATTCGATGTGATTCTCTCCAGTCAGATGCTGCAGAATTTGGACATTAACAATCTAACACAATAAGCTAACAGAGAACAGGTGATGGCAAATTCTGTAAAGAGTTGTCACAACTTGTGAGGAGCAGATGTGGGCAACTTACAACATGTACAGGTACAGGCATGATGACATAGGTCTCTTGTTAGTGTCTTCCAGAAATAAGCCTTACTTATTCCAAACTGATGTTTCTGACTTAAAATTCATTAAGGAGCTTTTTGCTGAAACAAACAAATGAGACCCATTCATACTGATTTAATGAGATGTGAAGCTGAGTGGGAAGCATCATTGTTTTGTTCAATAATTAGGATGACTTGTGGCTGTGAGTTCAAACACTTTCTTTCATATATTGATAGCACTGCTGTTCCCAAAAGACTAAAAAGATCCCACACTTTAGCATTAAATGCTTGTATTTGTTTTTATCAGCCTCCCTAAAGCAGACAAATACGAGTTTGATTTACCTACAAACAAAGAAATAAGAAAATAATACACTAAAATATATGGATACAATAAAATAAGACTAGAAGATTTATGAACCTGAACCTAAACTAGCAAACCCAGTCCCCAAAGCAACTAAAATGTAATTTTATAATTATTTAAAGTAGAAAAAGTCCGAAAGGAAAATCCGAATGAAAACAGATGAGGTGTTGCAGGCGCAGCCATTTGAGTAAGATTATGACACATGTACTCTTATAACCACAGCCCTCACCGCCCTAATAACTAATACCAATATTTCTGACCGGAATCCCCTGAAACCTTGAATACTGTATGTTTTCATGTTTAATGTATGTGTGTTGTGTGTGTGTTTGGATTTTCTGATGACAAAGAAAGTGACTGTTTCTTCCCAGATTTTCATTGTCTTTGCTGATTTTCGCTGGTATTATTCTCTTGTCTGCAACACAGTCCTACAGGGTTTGGCATTAACACCTCCATCATGTTACAGATAGATTAAAGCCTGACATCATCATTTAATCATGACATTTTTTTGTTGAAACTTCACCGTCAGTCGAATATCACCTTTGATGTTTTACAGAGAGGAGAAGTCCTACTACACACTGAAGGCTCAGGCTGTTGACATCCACACAGGCCTCCCTCTGGAGCCAGAGTCTGAGTTCATCATAAAGGTGCAGGACATCAACGACAACGAGCCACGGTTCCCAGATGGACCCTACAGCGCCAGCGTCCCTGAGATGTCTCCAACAGGTGCAGTTAGACTTGCACATCTGAGGAGAACTAAGCTCTCAGTGAATAAATACTTCATCACCTTTCCGTGGAGACACTTGATGATACCTTTGACAATTAGAATAAATGAAGAAGCTGCAGCATTTTGCAATTTTTTGCTACACCTTTCTTTAATGTGATATACACATGTGGTAAAAGACTTTTTTCTGAGGCATCAGAAAAAAAAATGGCTGAAGCCCTAGAGGGTTAATTAATGTTGAGAGGGGCATCTTTGATTAATTAGAGAAAAAAAAGGGCATGGTCTTGATCCCGAACAACCCCCTCCCCCCACTGATCAGTAAGTGCCAGCTGGTGATAAATGAATAAGGTTAGCAATAATCCAGTACCCATTTCTACTACAGCATATCTCATGCAAGTACAGCATTTCACCTGACTTCCAGGTAAAGACAAAGCTCGGAGCGTGCACACAGTAGTTGTAGGCAATCTGAAAGTTATATTTGTGACTGTTTGTACCATGTTAGCATTAGATCAAAGGTTGGAGGGTCACCAAAAGCCTTAGGATTAATCCTCATGGGACCACGAGTTAATTAATGTAACGGCATCTGGTCAGTGTTGGCAGAGCAATCCTGCTTTAGCACATGCTGGATGAGGAGAGAACTAAAGACTGAGGATACTGCTGTAAAGAAATATTTGCATGTGACTAACTCCTCTTAGTGAGTGTTTTAAAGTGAGGAGTAAATGTGCTTTATGGTTTGCTGGACTAGACATACACACACACACAGACACACACACACACACACACACCACACTAAGCCAGATTTAGTGGCCCATCTGTCTGCTAAATACCATTACTGTGAGGTAATTTAACAGCCAAGGTCTTTAGGCCTTAAGCTGTTAATGCTTCAGCTGAGGCCCAAAGTCTGAGAGAACACAAGCTTGTCCCCAGTATGTCTCTGTTACTCTGTAATACAGCAACAAACTGTAGGAAGGATTAGCTGTGGCAGCAAACAGCAAAAGTGTCCATGTGTTAAAAACATAATCATATCAGTGAGATGAGGTTTTTGATCTGCTCTTCGGATATTTTATCTTATTATTTACAGGAAACAGAAATAAAACAGCACAGGGCATTAAATAAAAGGTGGCTGACTTCCTGTTGGCTCTACACACATCTTTATTGTGATGCTCAGAAAATGAATTTATCATTTCATAGTTCTTCATTTTCATAGGTCCTTATGTCTGAGAATGCTTGGTGGGCCGGTTTGCTTTATGAGATGAACATGAAAGTTGTAGAAACATGGTCTGGCCAAGACTTGAATGAGCCTCACAGCCCAGCACCTGAGGGCTTGAGAAGGCTGCGAAGAATAATTGTAGTCGCGTTAACTGTCTTCAGGGCAAATGGTCAATTTTGGTGCCAAATAAAGTTGAATAAAATAAAATTCAAAAAGGTGGTAACTTTTGTTGATTGTTGTTGAGTCCTGCTCAAACATGTGCAGTTTTAATCCCTCATAAAAGTGCAGCTAAACTTTTATACTTGCGGCTTCCGAATGGATTTGAATTGATTTCTAAGGGAGTTGAATAATTGAGTTTCAGACTCAAAGATGGCCATGTACGAAATTGCTTGCCTACCCGATACTTGGCATACTGATCTTAGTGTACTCCTTATCTCACAGCTCTGCAATCATGCTCATGATGTTCACCAGGTATAATATTTGAAGCAATAGTTTTGGTGTTTTCAGCTGGTTTCAATACAATATTGTGGTGCTTATATACTCTGAAAAAAAAAGTCACACTTTGTTGCAACTTTGAAGATTAACTAATGAAGTAAAAGCAAGTCCGGTTGCCACTGAACAGCACTTCTGGGATAACCATGACCTGGTTGACAGAATCTTCACAAACAGTCACACGCGCTAATATTTCATTGGATCAAGTTTAGCTTTGATTACGGCACACAGTCCCTCTGGCGGTGTTTTGATGAGCTTATGCAATGCCACAACGTTTATTTCCATCGAGAGTTGCATTAATTTTTCACCAAGATGAAATTAGAGAGAGTCAGTCCACCTTGTTAATTTCCTCCAGCACATCTTAAAGATTCTCAGTGGGGTTAAGGTGGCCAATCCATATGTAAAAATGATGTCTCATGCTCCCTGAGCCACTCTTTTATAATTTGAGCCCAATGAATCTTGGCGATGTCATTACAATAAGTCTGTGCTAACAGGGAAGAAAACATCTATTGATGGAAAAACCTTGTCATTCAGTATATTCAGCTAGTCAGCTACTCATTGCATCAGTCAGGGTTGAAAAACTTGTTGCCAGCTTAGACAAATTAATCACAGCAGTAATTATCCAGTGGAAGGCTCTTACCTGTTTGCTTAGTTAAATCCAGATGGTGACTGTTTTTTGGCTGTGTATGTATATATTAAATTGCTCTGCACAGATGCCGTGTCACATCTCACCGGGAGTGTGACTACGCTATAAGAAGTTAGTGCCAAACTGCACCATCCCCATTTCATTTAAATACACTCCAACGTGCAGCTGAAATGTATATGATACTTCAACAGTCCCACCATGTTAAATTGAAGGAAAATATTTAATACTAAACAAAGAAACCTCATTACTAGAGCCAGCCCAAGGCCTAATTAAACCATTGGTTAGGGCCCGTGGCTCAAAAGGGGCCCCCATTTGGTAATAGTTGTTTACATTTTTCAGTCTAGATTTTCTTGCATGTTGGGATGTGACATGTATTCTCCCCTTCACGGAATCCTCACAGCATTTAAATTACCTTATACATTCTTTGAAATAACAGTTATTCATTGCTGATAATGCTGCAGAAACAGCCCTAACTGCTGACTCATGTTAAGCAGACAAACTTCAGTTTACACAGACACAGTATGGGGACTCTGGATTAAAGTTAGTCCAAGGTTAGGTGTAGCTTCTCTGAAGTGCTAGAAACACAAGTGAGTGTATGTTTGTGTTTTTAGGAACCTACGTGACACAGGTGACTGCTACAGATTCAGATGACCCCACATATGGCAACAGTGCACGCATCGTCTACAGCATCCTTCACGGGCAGCCCTATTTCTCTGTGGACCCCAAGACAGGTAAGATGAACTTTTTCACTAATAAAACCAAGAGTTACTCCTACACTTGTATAACATATCTTTGACTTCTGCATGAACCCACGGTTCACACTCCCAGCTGTATTCACTCTCTGCTAGAAAGCTTGAAATTCAACCAGTCATGACACAGTGTGCAGTTATGGGAGTGAGTTTCTCCTCAGTCTTGCACCTGAAGGACTGGAGGCTTGTAAAGATTTTCAGTCCTTTAACAGACATCTCAGCTGAGCAGTAATTACTCTGAACATGGAGCGTCGTGTTTCATTTTCACCCTGAGGAGCTTCGTGCCTCACCGCTCAGCCTCTGCACGAGTGCGAACTGTATGTAAGGCGAAATCCGAAGCAGAGGCACTTTTACGGGTGAAAACATCAAACTGCTACAGAAATACTGGAAGCCATTAACACCTTTGACCAGTTTTGTTTTCCAGGTAGGATTTGAAGTGATTTGTATTTTTTTATTTAATTCCACACGCATTTATTAAGAGGGAAAGGAACAAGGAACCTGCAGCTATAAAATGTTTTTACAGTGTGTGCTGTGAAATGCTTAGCATCTCTGTAGTTCAGGACATAACTCACCCAAAAAATCTAATGGACATAATTAAGATACAACTTAGTTTTTCTTCAGCATGTTTTTGGTTCAGCTCAGGTTCTCCTCTCAGTTGGATATAGCCAGCATAACTCATTTAACACACACACACAGAATATACAATGACATAATACAGCCATGGGTTGAGGATCTGTCATCAGGAAATGCTACAACAATTTGTTTTTTTCTTTTTTGGTTTTAAGGTAAATACAGTAAGGTGAAGACATACATGGCTTTTAAATTCCTTTGAAAGATTAATTGCATTTTAAACATATTTTAACATTTTTAGTCTCATGATGTTTAAGAATAGTGGGGTGGGGGAACCAGCAGTGGGTGCTGCTGCTCCAGCAGGTCTACTTCCCACGTCTATGCCTGCAGGCAACGAGTTTGTGCATTATGAGAGAAACAAAGAGGACACCTATGACATGCAATTCTGGTGTAATGTTAGGTAACTGGTTAGGACGGGTGAAAGAATCGTCATAACACACAGTTAGTTAAACTACAAAGCAACCCCGTCCTTTGTTGCTGCCTTCTCCCAAATGCTGGCACATCACAGAGGTCATTTTAGATTCTGCCTGTTTCTCCTTCAGCATGAGTCTTATTGCATGGACGTGGTGCTGTGCACAAATCTAAATCTGACTACCGTTGTCAGGTTGTAGACAAAGTTCAACAACTGGAATATGAAATGTGTCAAATAGTAAATGCAATTTGGCCTCTAAGGTCTGTGGGGAGTCTCCCAGGAAGAATAACCCTTGTGGCCTCTAATCATTACAATACAATAATGATACATTTTCACACCGATTTAGACTAAACCTGTTGTCACTTATAACAGGCAAGGACTCAATATGATGCACACAGTTTTCCTTCTTTTAATACAGCATAGAGGTATTGTAGCTTTTGTACAGCACAATAATTCCACTGACAAGTCAGTGTTAAAGTGTTGACTACTTCTAAGGACCATGCACCTTTGCTTCTTATATTACAAATAAAACACATTTAATACTAGGATCGGGACCTACTATGGCTAACATTTCTCAATAGATTTTTCATTCTGAAAACTAATGTTTTGATAGAATTTTAAGATTCTATCTGCTTAGCAGGGACAACAAGGATTTGTTGATGAAATTGACCATTTGCCTTTTATTGGTATGCTGGACAAAACCAATGCATTAATTACTGAGTTAAATAATTTTAGTAATGCTACATTTTACCAGTGTAATACAGTTCTATGAATGTTCCAGAGTCAAATCAACATTCAGCCTTTCTGTGGGTTTTGGTCTAGGTGCTCCAGTTTCCTCCCACAGAACCCAAGACATGCATGTTAGGTTACTTGGTGGCTCTAAAATTACCTGTAGGTGTGAACGTGAGTGAGAATGGTTGTCTGTCTGTGTATGTGTCTCTGTGTATTGTCTCTGAAATAGACTGGAGACCTGTATAGGGTGGACCCACCTCACATAAGATTGAGTTTTGTCACTAAAATTAGCAAACTGTCTTTTACACATTATTTATGCTGAAAGCAGGTTTTTTCCAAGTCCAAACATGATTTAAAATAAAGACCGAATTCAGTTAACCTCTGTAAATTATTATTTACAGTATCTGTAATAGAATCCTCAGGTTTGAGGTTATATTAAGTCATATTTGGCAAAATATCATCATCTCTTCAGTTCTTTAAAATGCACCGGCAGAGCAAAGTTAAAAAGTTTATTTATTAAAAGCAAAATTTAACTTTCACAAAATGTCAATAACTTCGAAGGTCATGAAGTCTCCATTTTAATGCTCCATCCAGAAGAACATTAAATGTCATCAGGTTCTTTTACTCTACATGTGATGCAACAAAACAAATAATTTTACAAAAAGAAGATTATTTCCAGTGGTCAAGCATTTAAAAAAAAAAAAAAAACCTCATAATGACTGAAAACGAATCAAAGGTAAGTATAGGGTCCATTATTAACTCGACATGTGGATTTTAATGTAGGCAAATAAAAAATAATAATTAGCAGACTTTAAACCTGTCACCAGATTTTGTTTTAAAATCTGAAATCGTTTAGTATGAGATGCACATAAAAATAAACTAATTTGAGGGATCTTGGTTTTGGATGTTTGTGAAAAAAAGCACTTATTCCAAATTAGTTACATGGTATAAACTGTGTTATTCTGGTCTAATACAGGCTGGAAACAGAGTCTTCTGTATCAATCTATCTTTCTGTATTTCTTTAAATGGCTGGCTCAGTACCACACTTGCCATTTATTGACTACCTGTCGCCCTGCAGGAGTGATCAGGACAGCTTTAGCCAACATGGACCGCGAGGTGAAAGACGAGTACCAGATTCTTCTCCAGGCCAAGGACATGGGAGGTCAGCTCGGTGGCCTGGCCTCTACCACCACCATTAACATCACCCTCAGTGATGTCAATGACAACCCCCCACGATTTGCTAAGAGTAAGAAACAATGATGCTTGATTGGCTGATTGTTGATTGTTACTGTTGATTGCTCTGTTATTTAAGACGATGAACACAATCAGTCTATGTTTTCTACATAAAATTTTGTTTAATTGCTTTTCTTTGGGTTTTCCTCTTATCTGCCATTACCTCAGGTATTTTCCATCTGCGGGTGCCCGAGTCAGCATCAATTGGCTCAGCGGTGGGCCGGATCCGAGCCCATGATCTTGATGCTGGCAGCAATGCAGATGTGGATTACGCCATTGTTCCAGGAGATGAGGGCAAAATGTTTGACATTATCTCTGATGGCAAAAGTCAAGAGGGAGTTGTAATCTTAAAAAAGGTACATGCACTCATTATCAGCTGCATACTCCACGAGTACTGTACATCAGCCTGAAGTATTGTATAGTTCTTTGGGCCTAACTTCTCTGTCAAACCATGGCAACATTTATCGGCAATTTATGTATTAGACCTTTGTTGTCATGGAAACAATCATGAACATAGTTATGATTACAGTATACTTTTTGGTTACTTGGTTGGGTTTAGTAAAAAAAAATAATAATAAAGGACAAGTGTCAATTAGTTTTTAATAAAATGGTAGAGATGTAAGATTGACATGATTGTGTAATAATGTTCTGGAATTTCCATTATGCTGAATGTATCATTAATGAACATGCAGTAGCTTCAACATATGTTCACAGGAAATAAAACTGGTTGCTAATCAGTTTTGCCTATAAAAGCACCATCTTGAATACAAGCTTTTTACAATTTTTTTCTCTATAATTTATATTTATGGATGGAGTGTAAAGACAAAACAGCATCATTTGTAACACTTTACTGATCCCCTAAGGGGTAGATTTAGGTACTACAGCAAAATTACAGGATACAGATGCCCACCAGCCAGGAGGTCCCCAGTTCGAATCTCTGGGGTGGTTTTATATGTGGAGTTTGCATGTTCTCCCTGTGGTTGTGCAGATTTCCTACACGTACTCCTGTTTCCTCTCACAGTCCAAAGGCATCCATGTTAGGTCAATTGGTGACTAAATTGCCTGTAGGTGTGAATGGTTGTGTGTCTGTGTCTATCTTTCTGTGTTAACCCTGAGTTAGACTGGAGACCTGTCAGGGGTGGACCACATCTCTCGTCCAGTGACACCTGGGATAGGTTCCTGCCGCAGCAAAACTGACAGGATAAGCCGTTACAGATAATGGATGGATAGATAGAAATACAGAATACTGTAACAACAAAAGTTATGAATTGGACAGTATTTAATAAGGGAGCTGAGGTACATTTCACAGCAAAGTGTGTGACTCCGTGTGTGCAAGCTGGAGATTAAAATGTGGACAATTGTCCGGAATTGTCATTACAACATGTAACATACAGCCAAAGAGTGTCTGAATCTGAAGAGATCTCACTGCAGAAACTCTCCTTGATTTTAGTGAAAGGTGATGCCTGCCACAACTCGACAGAAAAAGTATGCTGCTGGAAAATCAGTGTTTTGTTTAAAGGAGATGAAAAAATGGCAGTAACCTGATAGTGTCAACAACGTGGCCATTTGCTTTGACAATTTGGGAGAGAGCAGCGTGTTTGGGGAGCAGGGTTATAATTGCAAACAAAAACTAAAGAAAAAATTTGATGGCAGCAACACGTCTCAAAAAAGTTGGAACAGGATGATGTTTACCATTGTGTAGCATCCCCTCTTCATTTAACAACTGTCGGTTAATGTCCGGAAAGTGAGGAGACCAGTTGCTGGAGTTTAGTAGAGGAATGTTATCCCACTCTTATCTGATGCAGGACATTGTTCATATGAAACACTTACACAAACTGTTTTATTTCTTTAAGTTTTTCACTTTGATCTGCCAAACACAACTAAGGTGTTCTTCTTGTTGTTGTTGCTACTGTCCAGAGTTGTCCACAATTGTGTTTTGCACTGAACACGGGTGGAATGTGTCCATATGTCTATATGTCCGTGACTGCAGTTTGGGGGCGTGTGCACTTCCACATTTCTTTCTCCATATAAGAGTATGGGATAGAGTTGGAATTAGCCTTTATCTGAGGGGCTTGGATGTACTGGTGTAATCCCTTTATTTAGGCTGGTGAAGTCCTGAAAGAAGAATTGTGATACAGTACCTTCATTTGTGCAGAGGTTGTTGCTGATGTCGCCGGCTGTTGTTGCGGGTTGTTTCTCCACAGCTTCCACAAGGCTTCTGTGAACAGTTGTCATTGTTCTTCTTTGCTGATCTGTTCTGTGTATGTTGCTCAGTGCACCAGTGGTTTCTTTTTCATATGCAAACGGCTCGTTTTTCTCCCTTACGCAGCTCTCTGGTTTTCGTGGAGATTTTTTTTTTTCTCAACATAAACAGTCTTCACAGGTAAACTTAGTCAGTCTAATCATACAAATTTGTTCACTTACAGTTTGGGTCCTCTTATCCAAAAAGATGTTATGTTCAATGTTGTTTAACATACAGTATCTAAGTGTGAATAAGTTTAAATAAATTCCGAATTCTGTGTTTCTGAACTTTCAGCTGATATTAAGCGATTGATCTGACTAATCAAATATGTCTTTGGTGAATAAACATAAAAAAAGAATAGCTTTTGTCATTATAATACTTTCCAAGGGGACTGTATGTTACCAAATACATATTTATAAATACACATTTATGTGAAATAAAAGAAATCGAATGCCTAATGATCCGTGTAATCCTGGTTTTATTGCCTCATGATAATAATTTGAAAAAAACAAAGTTAGAACCAAACTCCAGTATTTCACTATTGATTTACTATCGATTTCACTATGGATGTGCTGTGAGCATTCACACAGTGGGAGGAATGTGCTGATTTAGCTTTGATCCCTGCCTCCTAACCTTCAGTTGAACCTAGCTATTAGAGAAGACAATACTCTACACACTCCCACGTGCAAACACACACCCACATGCACACAAAACATCAACGTCTTCATTGTGCTGCATCAGCTCTTTGATTCCCCTGATAAGGGCAGATTAGTGATATACAAGAGAAAAAAGTGTAGAGGGGAGCAGAAGTAACAAAGACAAATAAGTAAATCCATAAATAAATCCATGAATATCTGTGCTGACATTTGCGGTCTGTTCTAAAATACTGACGTACTAGATGAATCACTTGACCAACTTGTTTTAATTAAACGTGAACAGCTCTGTTCAGCTCTGACTGACTTGGCCAAACCCTCCTAAACTCCTACCCTGTCCATCAGCTAAACAAAGCATAATCAACATAAATGTAATGCTGTGATGGTGCTAATATTTCAGTTTATTAGACAAGTTTATTAAACTTTTAACAAAAACTGTTTTTTTTTGTTTGTTTAACGTGGTTTCAGAGCAAGAATAAAAACTGCATTTCATCTAAAAGCCCATTTAAAATTTCACCAGATCAAAAATCTGCATATTTGTCTCCTTGCTTAAACACTTAAACCATAATTGTATTTGAAGTTGTTTTTGCAGCTCAGCTCATACCTAGACACAGACAGCTGTTTGATAGCATAAATTTCCATAACATTGTTATTGACAAGCTGTTACTTCTCATGGAAACTTTTATTCAATGTATTTTCAGGTCTTTTGACTCTGCTGCTCATTGACTTGCCCAGATTTATTATTAGTTTCCCTATTTTCCTTTTGTGTCCTCATTTTGTTGGATTGTAGTGTTTCAGGGTTTGTCACATAATATTGTATGTGCATCTAGAACTGTTTGTGCAAAGAATAATTTGATTACCAAACGGTCTTCTTACCATGAAATAATAATTAAGATACATGTTTGTTAAAATTGCAATAAAATCTGTTGCGTGGACAGTAAGATGTTATATTTTGCATTATTTTACATACTCTCATAAAGAGTCATAAAGAAGATTTCCATATTTAAATTGCTTTCTTGTTTTTTGATGGATCCGTAAGGAAATGTATGTTTGCCAAACTTCTACATCCTGATGAATTTTCTCCCAAGACATTTTATTACAGAGACAGAAAAATATAGACAGACTAGCAGAGTGATGACATGATGCTTTTTTTAATGTGCGTTGAGCCACTGAGAGGAGCTTGTCATTTTTAAGTTGATTGTAAGTTGATCTATTGGTGAAAGGTCTGGAATGCAGCCAGGCCCGTTCAGCTCCCAGACTCCTCTCCTGAGAAGTCATGCTGTTGTGATGGATGCAGTATGTGGTTTAGCATTGTCTTGGAAAGGATCTCCTGTGGCATTATGTGGAGCACTTGACTGTGATCAGTCTCTGGCTGAAAGTGCTCCTCTGTGCAGCCAGCACACAGTGGAGTGGGTGGTAGAGATTGTCCAGGATTGAGAGGACTTTGGACAACATTCTCCTATCAGCCACAACATGCAGAGGGTCTAGCTTGTCCAGTCTGTTACTGTCTGCCACCTTCATATTGCTGCCCCAGCAAACCACAGCATAGAAGACGGAGTTTAAAAGGAAAGCGTTAGTCACTTTTGAAAGAGGTTCAGTAAGGGGTGAGACTGCTAATGCTGTCTTTAATTCACAAGCTGAACATTTTATATGTAAATAAATGCTAATTTTTGTTTGTGAATCTCAGATGTTTATCTCAATGTTTTTATACCGTTTTTAAATAACTGCCCCTCCTTTAGGTTAATTTCATGGCAAGAAACTAAGAGTAGACAGCAGCAAAATTATGTTTTCAGGTCATTGTTGTTTAGTCTTGCAACATGATATAAGTCGAAGTTGCAAGTTGTTATGTCGTGGAGAATGTTTTTTTACATAAAAACATGTGCTTCAAAATCATTTTGATGGAACACTGACTTGCGGTAAGATAATTGGCATGGCAGCTGTCACCACATTGGGCCTGAATCAGCACTTTCTTTTACCTTGCAGTCTCTAGCACCCAGTGGCACCCCCAGAAAATTTCCATAGGGGTGGCCAGATGGGGCCAGTGAAACTCTTAGGATGGCACACCACATCAGTCCTCCTTGTGGTAACGAAGATTCAGTTCAGCCCATGGCTGTGCATTGCATGCCCCTTTACTCTTTTTTTCTTAAAAAGACAATATGTATTTAACATGTTTAACTCAAATTTAAGAAACACACAATGTTTCAAATTATTTTCAATACAGGTTGATTTATTGTAGCTGTTTCAACACCTTGGCTGAACTAAACAAAATAGAATAAAATAAATTAAAATTCCATTAATAAAAAAATGAGTGTTTTCAAAACCATAAAGTCCAGTTCTTTCAAAATACATTGAAAACATCCTTAAATTATGGCCTATTTTCATTTTAATTAAACTTATGGCTGCACTGTTTCTTCTTCAGCTTCTTCATTTGACTTTTCAGAAGACTGCACGCCTTTTGGCACATTACCGCCCCAACAGGTGGAGGTCTGAATAACAGTTCCTGATTAAGCCAGAACATCAGTCAGTTAAAATTGGTGGGCAGCAGGGGCGTATATTTATTTACTCGTGATTTATTTATTTATCCATTGGGTTTTGCATTTATTTTTTGATTGAAGATGACTGTATAGTTTTTATGAACTGAATATGAAATGATGGGAGCTGCTCCAGGGTGGCCAGTGGGGTGGCCAGCAATTTCCAGGGTTGGCAAGTAAACTAATAATAAAGCCCTTGCAGTAGTGGCGTTTCTGTGTATGGAAAAATGCAGAGGAGGAGGAGGAGAGTGTCGATCTGGTCACGGCAAGGGTAAATAGGCCACGTTGTGATGCCAAATTTTTACAAAAAGAGCTTAAAGTGGTGTAGGTTGCAGCAGCAGTTGTAACTTTCTGATACTGTCACAATTTTGTCTCACGCTATCCTTGTTACCAGAGCTGTCACAACAACCATCTTAAAACCTTGTTCACAGTGCAACATAGGAACAACATTTCACAGGCAAAGATATTTCCATGTTCCAAAACTATTGGATCAGATTGAACTTCCTGGCAAGAGCTAACTGATAAACAGAACCAAGACATATTGACCTTGAGTTCTTGCTGCTGGACCAATAGGCAAAAACCTATTAACTTACTTGCAGCAAAGTATCAAATCCTGCTTGTTAGGACTTTAAGGTACAGTTAATGTAAAGATATATAAATTGCCCCATTGATGATGGATAATGACAATGCTGTCATTTTTGAATGTTTAAAATTTTAACTAATTTATTGATACATTTAAAAAAATATATCTTTATTACATTTTCAACTGGATACAGCACTTAAATTGGATCTAATTAATTTTTGAGTAAGGTAACGGAAACAACAATTGGATTCTCAGTTGGATAAACCCAAGTTACATTAAGTCAAATCCCTTAAATGAAATATTGTTGAGGTTGTTTTGAAATTGTTTGGAAATGTGTTCTGATGTAGCCACTTTAGGTACATAACCAGTACATTTTTGATGGTATTGTTGTTGTGTACAGCAGTATTACCTCAACAGAAATGTAAGAATCACCAGGCATCTCGGATGTTTATTTTTCATACCTCAGGGATGCATTTACAATTCAGTCACTGATGATTTAGTTGAGCTGACAACATTAGGTTATTTATCTAATTTCCTCCCCAGATACAGCCTTCCTGTTGCTGGAGGAACATACCATTGAAGTTCCATAATTATTATTCCAAGCTCAGCCGCAGAGAATACCACATTGCTTCCTGACACTTTTGCTTTCTAAAATGCACCTTGAAAAGCCAAACATGACGTCTCATTTAGTGGCACATGCAAATCAGCGAAATGCAGTACAAGTACAGTACTAATCATCTGCTGGTTGTTAAGATTAATAATAAAAGTCTGATTCAGAGAACATTTGCTGCTTTCCTCTATTTAATATTACTACTTTATAGCTTGAACACCGTTTTGTTTGTGCTCCAAAAACTCTTACCTAAAATCAATTAATACATTTGGTATTATGATAAGTAAGTCAGAGAATGAGACTTTAAAGGATAGGTTCAAAATATGTTTTATATGTGTCACTGCACTGTGAATTGATCATTTCTGAAAGCCATTACATTGATTGGGGGGGACACAATCTACAGCCATTGATCTGTGCAAAAGCTAATTTGAATCTAAAGCTAACAGGTTTTAGCCCAGCAGTGGCCATTTTTGCTTTGTAGGCAAATATCCCATTTGGGTTTTCCTGTTGAGTTGCAGAGAAAAGGAGGCTACAGAAAATCTCATTCTAAAAAAGTTTAATGGTGGAGATCTACTAAATGTGACACAGACATCAAAATTGCAAAGCCTGACCTTTAACTTGACCTTGAATTACCCACAAGGGCTTGAAATCCAAAGTGAAAACTAGTAGTGCATGTAAAATAAATAGTTCACAAGGACAAAAACAGATGAGTTGAGTTTTGGTGATTCTGGTTGGAGTAGCCAGAATACATCAATCCATTTCAGGTATTAAGGAAATGTTTCAGTATTGCTTTTTTAAAATATTTGTTAAGATGCTGCTAGCACCATGTTGAAAGCCACAACAACTAATCGACAGTCTCTTTCTTGTGGCATGTCAACACCACAGAAAAGACAGAATGAGACAGTTGGAGAAAAGGACATAAACTCACGTGTTGCACAAATAGACAAATACAATATGCAGTGTTTTAATGACTGGAATGTTAAAGGTAGCACTTGTGCTCTATATAGACTAATGTCTAACCAACCATCCTCCTCTCCCCACGCTGTCCCTCTCCACTCACTCTGCTTCTCTCTACTGTCTGTGGCAACATGCCAATCCAATAAATCCTCCCTCGCTTCCTCACTGCCGATCAGCCCTGTGCCTTTTCCCTCTCCCCTCACTTAACCCTACAAGTCTATGTGTCAGCCAAGTGAAACACAGAGAGAATATTATTGATCCAGAAGACGTTTTAACGCTGACTTTTTTTAATCAGGTCAGTGGTCCACACTAGATAAAGTCAGAACAGTGAAGAGACATTCAGGTCATCTGTATCTTGGCTGATTGCTGTTCTTCTCTCTGGTCTGTTGGAATTCTCAGTTTTTGTTTTGTTTTTTTATAAATGAAGCATGGTGTCCCAACAAGGTGTCCAAACTGAACCACTGTCACACCACAGACCCAAGTTCAACATAAGAACTAAAACACATCATGTCTGAAGTCACTAACTAAATGTTTGTGTGTGATCTGTGTTAGACCAGATCCCAGTCCCTCTTTAACAACGTGCTGTAAGAGTATAAACCATAACATAAAAAAGACAATCTGGCAATGGGAGAGAGAATCTCGGCTGCTTCAAAGCTGGGGGCACTGCAGCTAACTCTGGAGGGCAGGTTTAACCCAAGAAACATGAAAGGTCAGATGGTAATAGTTGTCCTTGTACCCCACCCAGACCAGGTTTCTGGCCCATGTAGCTTTGTTCCATCTGCACAAGATGTGGAGATGCTGATTTATCCTCTCCATCTGACCGTTGGTGTGTGGGTGGAAACCGGAAAATAAGCTAACTGATATTCCCAACAGCTGATAGAATTTGGACCAGAACCTGGCTGTGAACTGGGCCTCACAGTCAGAGAGTATGTCACTGGGGAGCCTGTGTAACCTGAAGACCTGGTGGATCATGATTTCGGCAGTTTCTTTGCCTGAAGGGAGTTTGTAAAGCAGAACGAAATGTGCCATTTTAGAAAATGATTCAACTATGCTAAGTATGGCGGTGTTACCTTCAGAGGGAGGAGGGCCCATGATAAAGTTTGATTGAAAAGTGGGAGAAGGGTATTTTAGGCACAGGAAGGGGTTGGAGTAACCCTGGTATTGTTGTTGGGGTGTCTTGCACTGAGCGTAGACTAGACAAGCAACCACATATTCCTTGATGTCCCAGAGTATGGTTGGCCACCAGGTTGGTTGTCTGACTACAAAATAAGTGCGGTATATGCAAGGGGGACATGTTATGTGGGAGTGAAACCAATTGATTAGCTTGGACCTCAGGTCATCAGGGACACATAACTTATTACGGGGCAGGCTGAAGATGCTGGCAGATTCTCCAGTGCGTTGATGACGTCTTTCTCAATCTCCAAGTGAGCAGCCCCAATCCAACTTAATGGCCAGTAATTCATGATCTCTGATGTTATAGTTCCTCTCAGCTGAGGACAGAAGCTGGGAGAAGAAGGCACACGGATTAACTTTCTGGTCCTGGTTTCGGGGAAAGGCCACGAGTGTACCACTTCCACCTTGGCTGGGTCCATCAGAATGTGGCCCTCTAAAATGATGAGGCCTTGACATTACCAGATACTCATAGTGGCCGGATGGGGTATTAAAGGCTGTCCTTCATTCATCCCCGTCCCTGATACAGACAAGGTCGTAGGCATTCCAGTGGTCTATTCCTGTAGGAGTTCAAATGCGGTAGAAATTGATGGCAGAGGGAAGCTATTCTTGACAGTTATTTGATTCAAAACTCTGTTGTCAATGCAGGGTTGCAGACTTCCATCATTCTTCCCCACAAAGAAGAAGCTAGGCCTGGCAGGAGAAGAATGTCGGATTAGCCCTGCATCCAGTGCTTCTGATGTACTGTATTTCCTCATTGCCTCCTGTTCAGGGGGAGAGAGGTAGCTTGGACTTTCAGATCAGAGTATACTGCTGGCACCTTAGATATATAAGGAAAAACACTTTCAGAGTTAGACACAGGGGGCATAGATGCCGAACACAGACATCCCTTAGAATATGAAGTCCCCCTCTTCAAAATCTTACTCTTCCAGTCCAGGTGCAGGTTGTGGGTCTCCAGCCACAGAATTCCTAACACCACTGTGTGGTGAGGGGACTGAATACAGAGGAGCGAGGTGCATTCCACATGGTTGTCAATGGTGAGAGAGAGGGGCAGTTTTGTGGGAAACCTGATGTAAATGTTGATCGTTAAGGGAGCGTACCTGAAAACACTTGACGTGCACTAAACACTATGCACGTTGATTCTCTGGGCAAAATCACAGTCAATGAAATTAGCATCAGCTCCTAAGTTGATAAACTGTAATACAAGAGTCGAGTAGGACCAACAATGATCTGAGCAGGAAGGGAGGCTGGTGGGGACATCAGATATTGGCTTAGCAGCATTCTCCCCACCCACACTGAGTCGCCCCTTTTTAACTGACATGAGTTGGGCCATGATAATAGCCCCTGAACAGTTGTGTGCCACTCCTCCACACTTGAGGGCGTCGGGTCCATGTTTGTCACATTGTACTGTGATGATATGCTTTTGCACACCAAATAGAATGACCCAGTTAAATGACCAGAGGTCCAGATAATACATTTATTTAATACTGTAAAAAAAGAAGTCAAGTATAAGTGATTAGGTGGGAGGAGATGCTCAACCAGTGAAATAGATGAGAAATACATGACTGCAGATGACTTACTTAGTATATTGCGGTAGGCTCAAGTTGAAGGAAGGTGGAAACAAAATGCAGTAGTTGGCATCCACCACGTGGTCTGGTAGAGAGGGGAGAGAGAGCTTTCAAGTCGAGGAACGGGGAACAGAGGGAGAACAAACAGCATAATCCAATAATCCAAGATACAGTTCACAATCTAATAGCCAAAAATTATAGTCCAATAGTCCAAATCCAGAGCACCGGAGACAAAAAGAGAGCAGACAAAAGCAGGGCAGAGAAACAGAGCCAGGGCAGATAACCAAAGAGGCAGAGAATTAGTAGTGCAATACCAGTTGGGGTGAGAGGCAAATGAGACAGGTCCAATGTCCAAAACAGGGTTTGATGCACAAAGTCAGGTCAAAGCACAATGAGAAAACTAAAAAGTCAACACAAAGTGATCAGACAATCTGGACATGGGAGAGAGAAACTGGACTGCTTAAATAGAGAGAGGGAAACAATTAAACTGGTAATGACAGTAAAGGTTGCATTGCACTTCTGCAGTGCAATGCAAGTGATAATTTTAAAACAAAAGTCCAGATGAAGAAGTCAATCTGGAGGCTGTGACACATAATGACAAAGTGAAGCTGAATTTTAGAAACGTCTGTAAATTTAATAAAAAAGAAAAAGTGAAACATCACCTGTTGTAAGTATTCAGGACCTTTGCAACAACACTTGACATTTAGCTAAGGTGCCTCACACTTCTCTTGGTCATTGCTGAGATGTTTTTACACCTTGACTGGAGTCTGCCTGTGGTAAATGAAATTGATTGGACATGATTTGGAAAGACACACCTACCTATAGAAGATCTCACAGCTGAAATTGCATACTGTATCAGAGCAGAAATATTGAGGACCCTTGCAAGTTAGTAAGAGAGGTGACCAAGAACCTGATGCTCACTCTGACTGAGCTCCAGAGATCCAATGTGTAGATGGGACAAAGTTCCAGAAGGAAAACCATCCCTGCAGCCTTCCATCTATTTGGGCTTTATGGCAGAGTGGCTAGACTAAAGCCTCTCCTCAGTGGACACACAAAAGTACTCTTGAACTTTACAGAAAAATATGCACCTGAAAGACAAGATTTACCGGTCTAAATTCAAGGTTGAACTTCTTGGCCTCAATTGTAAATGTTATATCTGGTGGAAACCAGGCAGTGAAGTATGGTGGTGGCAGCATCATGCTGGGAGAGTGTTCTTCAGCAGCTGGGGCTGGGGGACTGGTCAGGGTTGTGGGGAAGCTAAATGGAGTAAAGTACAGAGACATCCTCAATGAAAACATGTCCACAGAGCCGGGGACCTCAGACTCAGCTAAAGGTTTACCTTGCAACATGACAGCAATCCTAAGTAAACAGCCAAGACAAGACAGGATGGCTTAGGGAAAACTCTGTGAATGTCCTAGAGTGGCTCTGCTGGAGGCCTGAATTGCAGCATACTGAACATCTCTGGAGAGACCTGAAAATGGCTGTGCTCCAACGGTCCCCATCCGACCCACAGACCAAAGACATGCATGTTAGGTTAATTTTGGACTCCCACTGCCTGTAGTTGTGAATGTGAGTGTGAATGGTTGTTGGCCTGTGTATGCCTCTCTGTGTTGGCCCTGAAATAGACTGGAAACCTGTCCAGTGTGTACCCCCTGAAATGACAGCTGGAATAGGCTTAAAACACAATAAGTGGTTACACATAATGGATAAATAGATCATCTTCTTTTTTAAGTTTTATCATTTTACAAACCATTCTGGTCTTTTAACATACTGTATGTGTACTTCAATTAACATCGCACATTACAATAAAACATGGTGAACCTCTTCCCCCTCAGCTACATAACAAGAGGATGTGTGTCCTGAACACTCCTGGCACTCGACAACAGACTCTATTGTGCACTGCTAATGCTACTAAATATGAAACATGTTGTCTGGTGACATCCTGAACGACAGCCTCCACTTCAGAACTGAAGTTCCCCTTGACCTATGGAGTCCTGTACTCCAACATTTTTAGATTGTTGTTTGGGAGTTCTTGACCGCCTGAGTTTCTGAGTATCTTAGTATCTGCGTGGAAGTCCTCTGTATGCACAGGGGCCCGGCAGTCTCATGTCTTCTCAGGGGCTTTGGTGGGGGAGTTACCTATGTTAAATAGATAAAACTAGAACATGCTTAAAAATTATGCGGTCAGTGGGATCATTGTGAGAACATGTGTATAAACTTTCTCTAGTTTTAGAACACATCCAAAATCTGACATAGACTTTAAAGAACAAACAAAAAATAGGAAGATATTGGTGAACGAGGTCCAATTTTTGCCAGTGGTAGACAGTAACTGTACTTACAGTAAATACGGTTTTCAAGTGTGTGTACTTTCTGCTCCACTGCGTTTCTAATTAAAGTTGCATTACACACAATACAGCATTTTTTCCTTCTTTGCTAAACCAGAATCAGTAGCGAGACAGGAATCATTTCACTAAACTAATCAATACACGGGGACACAGCATTAGTTTCTCCCAACAACGATGCTGGAGGTTACCACAGAGAGGCTGCATCATAAACTTCAAAACCATTTTCTAAACTGCTAGTCTTCCATCCTGGTCTCTAAAGTACTGATAAAATGCCCCCAGGTTAGAACTGAACTTTCTAGGCCCAGTGTGCTCAAATGTTTCACATTCACATGTTCTAATTTTTTGTGGCAAAAGTGAGTGAAATGTTCACACTAAGGAGCCAAGGGTGTAGTGAACGTCTGGCACAAACACAGCTTTAGTTAGAAGGAAAAATGCTGTTTTAGCATCAGTGCATACACTGCCATTTGATATTGTGAAAATATTTTATATTAATATTAAATATATAATATTAGTAAATTGTAACGAATTTACTTACTTTCATTTAAGTAGAAATTTCAGTGTGGTACTTCTACTTTTCGAAGAAAATACATTGTTGTTTGCATATATGTACTTGTACTCCAGTAAAGTTCCTGAGTGCTTCTTCTACTACTGATTTTTGGATTTAACAGAGGTCTCCATCAGGTACGATTTGCAAATGAATACAAAAAATCAGGTGATGACAAGACAAGATACAAACACACTTACTTAATTGGAAGTCAATCTACAATCAACTATTAGACTGACCCATCAGAAAAGTCCTTGTTAACAAGCGGCTTCTCTCTATGTGCAGCCTGTAAATCATATATTATATAAGCAAAAACAAATTAAATCTAATACATTAGAATTCAAGACAGCTATACTTTGTCACCATGTGCTAAAGTCACATTTTACCATACACATGTGGATCAGATGGTAGAGTGGGTTGTCCAGCAGGGTGACCTGGACCTCCTGACATTCGTTCTGAGTTCACCAGTTTCTTCCTTAATAACCCAAATAGTTGATTTGACCACACCAGACATTTTTGCTATTCCTTTGATTATTATTATTATTTTTTTAGCCCATTAATGACTTGTTGCAGTGACAGATGTTTGAATTTTATATTGACAGAATTTCTGTCAACTCTTGGCCTTTTATCTGTAAACTCTTTTAAATGTACTAACAAGGGAACAACCCACGCCTGGTCATGGATCAGCTCAGCAGCAAACCGCCCAGTTATTTTTGGCCTCTAAATTGGGGGAGCTATGAATAATAGGGTGGTTATTCCTACACAGTTCGGCCAAAATGTGGACAACACCTCCATGTTAAAGCCAACATACTACTAATATAGCACATATGAAATACGCTGTTATTGTGTAAAGAGTGAAGTCACTGTCAATAATATTGCATATTCAATACACAACATAAATGCACCAGCAAAATAAAAATATTTGAAAAGAATTTGGTTAATGTATGAAAAGAAGGTATGGACCCACACAAGCAGCATAATGCTGGACATCATGTAGGCATGTACAGTGTGTGTGGCATTTGTTGCAATTCAATGACTCATCTTTAAGTCAGCTCCTCCACTTGAAGTGGGTAGAATGCCAATACCACCAATACATCCACATGGCTTTATTCAGATATGGAGTGTAGAGCACTGAGCTAAGTAATCTAAATTGGCTTCAGCATCATGAGGGAAACTGGGTTTAAAATGTACATGACTGTGTCTTTGTACAATTTGTGGCTACATTTCCATATCAAAGTAGCTGTCTTCTGCATTTCCCCTCATGCATGCACAAAGAGTTAAGCATAGGAAGAATGGAAATCAGTGGAAAAGTCCAAGCTCCAGAGTAATGAGTGAATGATACGTTCATAGAAATAATTGGACATCAATAACCAAATACGCTGCCCTTTGAAGTCTCTGCTGTGAGGAAGAAAATTGTATATCGAGATGCAGTTATGGTTGCTATGCAAGAATAGGTGGATTTCCTGTTTTCACGTGCATTTTCCATTCATTCAAAAAACAAAAAAAACAAAAACGCTGTATGACAAAACACACTAGAAACTTTACTTAGCAAACTAAGCAGCTTAATCACAACATCCAAGTCACTTACTGTAAACTTCACTGTAGAGACAAAAAACAGCCGCGGGCCTAAACGGATCTGTATTCAGTGATTAGGAATATAATGGTCTTTAAATGACTATGGAACCGAAATGTCATGTTCTCATCGTGTTTTATTTGTTTAGCCTTTTCAGGTATAATATGTGCTCTTTTAATTATGTCATCAGACCACCAACAATAGTGTCCAATTATCCATCCATCCTATTCTTATGAATGCAATATCTCAGGAACGGCCTGAGTATATTCATTCTAAATTAGTACAGAAAACATCCATTCCCTTTCAAGGATGAACTGATTAGATTTTAGAAGGCAATCACCAAGGACACTGGGACTTCATGTCTGTCCTTTTTTTGTGAACGTTTCCTCAAATGTGGCACAGACATCCACTTTAAGTCAAGCATGAACTGATTAGATTATGGGTCTAATCAGACATGTATCTTAACTAAAACATGCCTGGTTCAAAGCAAATGGCACTTTTATCAAAAGCACTTTACAATGTTGTTTCTCATTTACACTTTCACACACACACTCACCCACCGATGGCGGTAGCTGCCGTGCAAGGCGATCAGCTGACCCACCAATGGCCCAAGGACACTTCGACACGTAGCCAGCAGGGGCTGGCAATCGAACCTCTGACCCTGTTGTCCATGGACGACTGCCTTACCAACTGAGCTACAGCCGTTATATTTCATAGTAATTTTGTTAGAGATTTTTGTTCAAAATGGCTGTAGCTGGAATTTCTTCATGTCAAATGAAGAACTGACAGTAACAACCATTTATATGTCTAGGTTGATATTAAGTTGACAGTATGTTAATATTATGTGTTTCCCAAACTTGTGTTCAGAATGATGTAACAATTGAGGTAACTCCTTTTTTTATTGCAGCAGGTGAACTTTTCTAAATTCCGGTTTCCAATGTCACAAACAAGTATACATTTATAATAAAATGACTGAAGACTTCACCTAAGTTGTCTTATTTCATCCCTTAATGTCTGTCCATTCCTTTAAACCTGTGTTTCTGCAGCTTCTTGATTACGAAACCAAAAAGTCATACACATTCAAGGTTGAAGCATCCAACGCGCTGCTGGACCCCCGTTTCCTACATCTGGGACCGTTCAAGGACTCAGCAACGGTCAAGGTGAATGTACTAGACATGGAGGAGCCTCCGATCTTCACTAAGCCCGCCTACTCTATGGATGTGTATGAGGACACTCCTCCGGGAACCATCATTGGCTCAGTGACAGCTCATGACCTGGACGCCACCAGCAGCGCTGTCAGGTAATAAGGTCTTCACCCTCTTCTGCATGTAGATACTTTCACAGTACACAGGAGAACTCAGATTCTGTATGATTTCATTTTAATTTTACATTTTCAGTTTATTACTGAGATTAAAGCCACTGAGGCACATTTAACTAAATGTTCGGGACAATTCTGGAGAATTTGGAGTCCCTGTTATTTCATCTCTATCTATGCAATGCAAGTGCGTAACTATTACAGACAGTGACTCGAAATACCCTTAAAGGATAAATTACTTTTTTCTTATTAAACTACAAAAAAATGTCATCTATTCAAATCGTTGTTGAAGTAGAGTAAACATCAAAGTATCCATATTTCAATCCACCTCTGTAAAGTACAGATATGTGAAAAAATGTACGCAAGTCCAGTAACAAATTACTTGTACTTCGATGTTTTCTACCACTTATCACAGATGCATGTCTTTACAATTATTTACCTTGTCAGTCATTTGTAAAGATTTAAAAGTTAACCTTGGCTTGTTCATCTAGGCTGCAGAGTGACGCAAACATGAGTTGAGGGAATTCATTGTTGGCTTTACTGTCTGTATCAGGAGTTTTCAAACTATTTCACACAGATGGTTAAAAACTAATTCCTATTAGTTTTTAACCATCTATGTGATATTTTAGGTCTATGTTTCTGACTACCCATTGTTTTTTGAACATAACTGTGATCAGCCATGTCAGAGAAGTTACTTTTACAGTTGGCTCCACGTGCAATAATTGTGTTATGTTTTGTATTGCTCACACTGAATGTATTCAGTAGTGTGTTTCTTTAGTTGGATAATTATGGATCCTGGTTTAGGAACAAAAACTCTGTACACCTAACTGCTGTTCTTGCTGCTTAAAAAGCAAACATGTGGTTTACATTAACACTAGTTGTCGGGTATTGTAACTGGTCTTTTCTCTGCAGGTATTCACTGGAATGGAACACAGAGTCTGACAGCTGTTTCGACATTGACACTGTTGAGGGAACCATTTCCACTAATGAATACCTGGACAGAGAGACCGCGGTTTGGCACAATATCACTGCTGTGGCAACCAAAGTCAGTAAGTATTCCAAACACCCTGCACCCACAGTAACACATGCAAAACCAATACTATTATTTTTGCAGCCTTGTCTCCTAAAAATGATGTTCCGACTATACAACCACGATGGTGTTATGTTTTTGTCGGGAACACAGTCATTGGATGGATTCGGCTTCATATTCTGAACATATTTTTAAATGAATGGGAGAAAGCTCACAAAGGGGTGTATTCAGCACAGGCAGGAGTCAACATACAGCACAGTACACAGTTTAGACTCCCGGACAAGGCGGCAAATTACACATACACATACAGGATACAGGAGTTATCTGCATGTTACACTGGGTGCTTGTTGGGGGATTTACTTAAAAATTATCAAATATTCTTCAAAAAGCAAATCAGTGTCTTAATTTCAACATTCAGTATATTTTCTTTGTACTCTTTTCAATAATAAAGTATCAATAATTTTCAAATCATTGCATTTGCATATGTACAGAGTGAGTGTCCCAACTGTTCAGGAAACCGTATCAATGTAGGTTCTTAAAATTCTCACCACATGATTTATTTAGTAGATGTTCATTAGATGAGAAAAAAAAGAGAATATACTGCAATTGTGTCAGTGAAGACACTTTTTAATTTTATACTCCTTTAAAAAGTTTATTTCAACATAATATTACCATTGTCACAAGCGAAAACCTTGAGCAAAGCTTGATATTTAATATTTTGATCAGTAGCTGCTGTGCTATTCAATCCCCCACTCCTCTGTACATTTGGTTGAAGTGCAGCTGCAGCTGTAGGAACTGTGGTGGAAACTAAATTTAGTAAATTTGTGCAAGCACCTCATTCAGACTGAGTGCACAACGTGTAATTTCCTCCTGTAAGCTTCCTGAGGAGGTAACAAATGTGCCAATTCTTCTCATTAGAACAACAATACAATCCTCCAACTTCATCACAGTCAGACATAGAGTGAAAAACAAGTGTGTGTTGAATGGCAGGATAATCCAAAATGACTGGGCAAGATTGGCGAGTGAGGATCTGGTGGGTTAACACACACACACACACACACACACACACACACACACACACACACACACACACACACACACACACACACACACACACACACACACTGTTGGGGCTGGAGATGATGTAAACACATTATGAGTATCTAACTCCATCTTGTGGCCACATTATATATGACAACCGGAATTGCTTTTAGGTAATACAAAGAACAGCCACAGTCTCAATTTGCCTGTGTCCTCTGCAGTCACCTCTAGACCATTCAACTCAAAGCTTGCATTCACTCATCAAAAAGTGTCTCTTTGTTGCATCCTCTAAGTTTTATTGTGGAGAAGCAGAACATCACAGCAGATGCACTGTAGGCTGGGTGTGAAGCAGTGTTGTTAGGCCACAAACTGTTGCTACGAAGTGAAAAGAGAAGGAAGAAGAGAGAAGAGTGAGCAGTGTACTTTAGTTACAGATTACTAGTAAGCTGTAAAAAACTACTAGTTAGATTTAAATCACTTCAAAACAGTGAAACTTATTGCATCCATAACTACTGGTTAATGGTTAATGTATCAGGGCCAATACAGAGAGACACAAACAGACGGACAAGTATTCACACTCACATTTACACCAACGGGCAATTTAGAGTCACCAATTAAGCAATTTACCTTCGGGGAATAATAAAGTATTTCTGATTTTGAATTAATGTACCCGAAGGAAACCCACACAAGCACAGGGACAACATGCAAACTCCCCACAGAAATGCTGCAGCTAGCAAGGGGGTTAGATCCGAGGACCTTCTAGCTGTGAGACGACAGCGCTAACCACTGCTAACCATGCTCCTGTAACGTATTGCATTTAATAATAGCAGATTATTGTCGGACTATGCATAGATGGTATGAATGAGAGCATTTTCATTGCTAGTAACCACTGCACAGACATGTTAGAGTCATGTTCTGGAAATTATAGTTGAATTTCAACCACTGAAAGGTGTTGTTTTCTCATGACGGCAGATTCCAATTCCTAAGCAATGCACATTGATTTGATTGGCACACGAGAGGCCATGCAAAGACAACCAATTCAAACCAACTCTCAAAACGTGCATACTGCCAAATGAGAGGCAGCTCCTTATAAGCAGTCCTGTCCTCTGCCCCTGTTGGTGTTGCACTCACACTCGTCCTAACTTGCTGACTTGAGCAGTCCAGAAGCAAACAAAGGACATTCCTTCAGTGAAAAGATGCAAAGCACAGACTGAATGTTGCTGTAATTTAATTGCATATTTTTCTTAACAGATTTAACTGATTACAATTATATTTAATTAGTAATTAAATTGAATGTAGCAAGTTACATGAGAAGGTAGGCATAACTGAACACTATTAAAATACTGAAACATCTTGTATCATTTATGAACATTGCAACATTACTAAACAACACAAGAGCCACAGAGGATGAACAAGTATCCACCCTACATCCCATACTTCAGTCTGTGTATTTTCTACTTACAAACATAAGCACATGTTGTGTCCTGCTCTTTAGCTTGTTAAACAGCACCCAACAATCACCCTTGTGACATGCAAGCCTGTCAAAAACATGTCAACCTACCTGCAAATGTCACTGTGCACTGCTAATGCTGTCGTGCATTTCCCTGCAGTGACACCCTGAGGCGGCTGTCAATCAAACAGAGACACTGACACACCACCGTGGTGAAAAAGATCTTTTTCCGCCCTTTTTAATTAAAAGAAAAAAGCTACAAACAGTACATTTAAATCACAAATGGGGCTGGATAAATGGGGATGTTTTCATTAAAATCCATGTTACAGTATTACTGTATGTGTAAGAAAATTGAAGAAATGTACAGTATAAATTTGAAAACATGTATTTGCTCCACTTTTGTATCACTGTGTATCTGATCTCAGCTTGATTGTCATTTTGTTTTTTTCTCCAAATGAACCCCCATCTCAACTCTCAGAATATACATGCTTTCAAAGAAGCAAAGACAGGTAGAAGATTCAATACCAAAGACCAGGTTTGGTTTGGCGACCAAGACTTCAGTTCAGTAATAAATGCAAAGTGCACTGTAGGTCATCATAGGTCAGACATTAAACATATTAGTGCAGTGCTTTGTCACTGTTATCATTATCAGTGATTTCATGTTGCCCTGTACAGACAACCCTCTGCTGTTTGCCAAAGTGTCAGTGGCCATCAACGTCCTGGATGTAAACGAGTTCCCCCCCGAGCTGAACGTTCCTTCAGATACCTTCGTCTGTGAAAACTCCAGAGTCGGACAGGTAGGCTAAACTCTATGCACATCACAGGAGCTGCTGACTGGTAATAATTAAAAAGAGAATTGTAACCCACACATACAAATTAAACACCTTTATTTATTTTATAAATATTAAAGACATGAGGTTTTTTTTCAGATCTGGGTTGTGACCTGCTACAGTTCTACCCTGTCCTTTAATCACATTTAATCACAACCATGGAAATCAACATGTGGGAGCTCAGAAAGGTTCTCGCTCTGTTCTCTCCTCGAGCAGGTGATCCAGACAGTCGGTGCCGTTGACAAGGACCTTCCTCCTGTCGGACAGAGGTTCTTCTTCAAGTCTCCTAAGGAACTCCGCAACAGAAATTTCACTGTTCGAGATTTTGGAAGTGAGTAAAAGTGGGGAACCAAAGGGGAGAAGAAAATGCTTAGAAACACTTCTGTGGTACTACAGGCAATTTTACAGTGTACACATTTTCCTTTTCCATTATTTTAATTAATTTTTAAAGAATTTATTAAGGGACATGCAAAATATTGCAGTACTATAATATTTATTGTTGTAATCTAGATTTTTTAAAATACAATCCTTGATCATTCTGATGGTACAAGAACTGCAGTTTTAAAGTTTTCCTATTTATGGGCAGAGCCAGTTACTGTATGTTAGTCTAATGCAGAAATACACTTTTCTATTGCTGTTACCTAATTAGTTTTCTTTCCCTGCTGAATTGAAAAAAGGTCTGTCTTTGCTGCTCCTGAATGTTGCTGTGGGGTGTTCAGCTTCAACAATTCTCCTGTTTTCCCCTGCAACACCTCACCAACAAGCATTGTTAGATTGTATGTTGGTGCCTGTACAGTCAGCATCACATCTGATAGAGTCAGACACACAGGCCTGCAGCCACCAAGGGGAACTGGAGCGGATGTGTGTGTGTGTTCATGTGTGTGTGTGCGTGTGTCTCTGTGTGTGTCTGTGTGTAACAGGAACAATGTGCCTTAATAGTTTCTACCTTGTCAAGCAGCATCTCCATCCACTGTGGGGATGGGGGAGTAGGGGGGGTTGATCTCTTCTGATGCACACACACACACACACACACACACACACAGACATACCTGCTTAACAAGTGTTGAAATCTGTAGTCTGGAAGGAAAATCATATCTCTGCCTTGTGCTCTTCATATAAAGCTCCTCATACATCCTCTTTTCTGCGTCAGTGTTATGACAGAACTTCTCTAGAAACATAGAATTTCTTTTCTTGTAAACACCAGATGTATTTGAATCAAAGCAGTAATAAGTTAAAGGTCTTAAACCAGACTTTTGTCTGGACTTTTCGTAATGTTCCATCTGTGGTTAGGTTCAGGCAACAAAAGCTCTTTAGTTATGATGTGGAGAGGCAATGTCAGTCGGTTGGATGTTAATAAGCACAACCAGTGGTCTGATGCTGCTCTGAACTGAACATGCTTTAGATTAGATCAGACACAAACCAACCACTAATCACATGGTTAACTTAAACATCCCTTTTACCATTTTCATTCCTGAGGGATTAAAAAGCCTCATTATTAGAAACCCCTGTGGTTCAAAAGTTGAGGCCTAAATCGATGGCGTGAAATAAGAAGAGAAAAAGTCTTATAGTAAAGAAAAATAGGGGTGGTGGACGGTACAACAAGACGCAGGAATTTTCCACGGGAGACCAGGGTTCGACTCTAGTGGAAGATGTTGTTTGCTTTATTGATGATTGTTTGACAACGTGGTGCACGTGATTACTATATTAAAAATGTACATGTGTGCTGTTGTCACATATTTCCATATAAAATCTAACATAAAACAAAGTCAACACTACAGATAAAAGAAGAAACACAGAAGACAAGTTTGTATCGCACTCTTTTACTTTCCAGTCTTTTAATAACTTGACCGTGGTTCTCAACCCTGGTGCTCAAAGACCCCTGTCTGGCTTGCTCACAAATGATCCAGCCAATAGTTCAGCCAATCAGTAAAGGGTATGGCAGGGATCATTTGTAAGCAAGGCGGACAGGGGGCTTTGAGCACCAGGGTTAAGAATGATGTAGAGGGAGCACTGAGGCTGCTGCTCTGATCTCCAGCTGTTAAGTTGACTTATTGAAACTCACAGACAGCATACTCCTCATGCTCTGTGTGTGTATCCTATAGATAATTCGGGTCTACTAAAGGATGTAGGTCACCTGTGTTTTGGAAGGTAAACAAAAAGAAAAAAAAATATATATATATACACTATATCTGTGTGAAGCATGAGCAAACAAGGAGACAACTGCTGAAGAGCTTCCTGACACCTTTAAGAATTTTTTTTTTCTTCTGCTTAAACACACTTTTTTGTTTAAGTCACAAAGTCCTGTTCCAACTGATACGCCATGGACTCATTAAGAGTTATTAATCATTGACATATTAGTATTACTGTTGCATTTGTTTTAAATGTGAAATGTCTGGTGAAATAAGCAAATCTAGGCCGGTTCTTTTGTCTGAGGCGAACATGACAACTGGTCTTATGCTCCATGCTTCCAGATGTCTGTAATTTATAGCTGGAATATTTCAGGTGATCATACATGATCCTCTCGTTTTCCAGACAACACAGCGGGAATAGTCACAAGACACTCAGGCTTCCAGCGGCGGCTGCAGGATATCTACATGCTCCCTGTTGTGGTTGAAGACAGTGGTTACCCTGCCCAGAGCAGCACGGCCACGCTCACCATCCAGGTGTGTTCCTGTGAAGCAGGGGGTTCACTGCTGAGCTGTTCAGCCGAGGCCATCTTCCTACCCCTGGGTCTCAGCACTGGGGCTTTGATGGCTATTCTGCTGTGTGTAGGTCTGCTGATAGGTAAGCTCCCACTGCACAGCTACACAATAGTGATATCGACTGACACAAACACATCTTTGTGCAACGGATGATACTATTTATTGCCAGCCCAGGTACAATAAAGGTTAGAATATGTCTTTTCCATCCTGTAAAAGTCACATAATTAAGAGTAACAGTAAAAAAATCTTTAAAACCATTGTGTCCACTGATAGTGGCCTATCAGCTGAAATTAAGGCCACTCTATGTTCAGGTTTCAGTGAAGCCTTTATTCCCGGCCCGATGTTTGATCCACTGTACACTTGGCCCACTGTGGTCTAGAAGGAACATTTTCTAACAATTTTTTTAACTTTGGGATATAAATGTCTTTTCCAATCTGTAAGTGGTTTAAAGCAATTGGAAACGGCTACATTTTGAAAGGCCACACACAAAGGCAAGTGAGAGCTCCACGTTCAAAAGAGATGAAATACCTAATTTCCAAAACATTGTAAAGGACGTGCAGACAGATTGGCCCTATTGGTTTTTGGGACACTCCAGGACCTCCTTTAGTCTCCTGCAAATTAATAGTGCCAGAGGTGGGATTTCTGGAACCAGCTCGTTTCTGTGGTTAAAAATGTTGAATTTGTAAAGCCACTGTAAAACCTACTTAATATGGGTGTCAAGCTTTGGGCTGTGCTTCACACATTGTGCATTGTGTCACTTTGCATTGCATGCTGATGCTTAGGGCACCTGTGGTTTGAGTGCTGTACTATGGAAACTCAATGCTTCAATATTTGATGCCTAAAACAATGATGTACAGTAGTATATTAAGTGTCGTGGGGAGGTGGATGGTACAACATATGGGAACAGGAGACCATTGTTCGGACTTGAAGGACAGTGAAGATATACTGAGGGCAAAAATTGACATGTTTGGAAACATGTTTGGAGGAGACAACTGGGGGATGACAGGAGAGACAGGGCTGCTTTCTGTTCACATTTTACATTGCAACAGATCTGAAGGGCATGGTCACTAATAATACAAAAATTATGCAACTCTGCAAACACTGTCCTATTGCTACTGCAAGTTTCAGTGTATATATTTTAGCAGATTGTTGCAAATTAGTTACACAAGAAGCAGGAGATCCATTAAAATAGCTTGTTCTGAGCTTGACCTGCTCCTGATGAGAAGTAAAAAACAAAGTTTGGGAGATAGTGGCCAACATGACTGAAGGGCTTACCACAAATTCATTCAGTCATTTTAAAATGTATTTTCAGGACATGTCTCTCCTGTAAATTGAACACACACAAACACACACACACACACCAGCAAAGCTTATGTAGATCCTAATGGTGTTGAGCTATGTTTTAATGATGTTAGTAAAGTATGTGTTTCACTGCCATCCAACCTTCTGCTCTCATTAAACTCATTGTTAAAGCTTCAGACAGTGTCTCTGGGACATTCTGACTGTTCCACTAGATCACTAGCCTGGACATTTCACTTGCTTTGGAGCTGTCCAGCAATACAATGCAGCTAATGCAACTACACCGAACAGGCTAATCGGATAATGGTCTGAGAGGGCACAGCTTCCAAAATGTTGCCATTTTGAAAGCTGTGCCCTCTCAGTCTTCTGAGTTTGGAGAAGCAAGGAATTTACAATGGCAGACATCCATGTTTTTTAACCAACGACGTTTAGGTCAAGCTGAAGGAGGAAGCAGGCAAGGCTTTCTCTCATGCCTGCATCAACAGGAGAATTATTTCTAAAAAGGAGGAGAAGCACTTGTATGTTTCTTGTTGTGCGTCTACATTCACCACAGAGACACATAAATGTAAAATTAAAAAGAGTAAAAAACATAGTGGGATTTTACATAAGAGGAGACTGTTAATGCAACAGTCAGGGGTCCATATCGTCTTGCCTTAGTCATTCCCCTACTTCATTCTGGCTATGGACAGATTACTTAAAGCCTTTCCAATAGAAGTCCTTGTTCGATGAAAAATATATTTGACCCTTCATTTAAAGCTATAAAGTGGCTTAAGCATTCTGACCCTGCTAAATAAAGTGCATCGCTTTCAATGTTCATCTTTTTAAAATTCCTGGCACTAATGTGCAAGGGTAAATCCTCTTCTTGTCTTTAAATGCTTTTTCATATGATTTTGCACTCTGCTTCCTTTCATGCTTCCTTTGTGGACTTATTGCACAAAGGACAGATTTTTCAGACTTAGAGAAAAGCACTGGCCGCAGTGCAGAAATATTCACTTCTAAAATGGTTTATGAGTGAGGGTCACTCTTCTAACTAGTCTGAGTATTTGATTGACGTCTGCCTGATTAGTAAGTTCTGCAGCTTTTTATTTATTGTAGTTGTAATGATCAATGCCCGAAGGACTGTGAAGAGTGTGGTGGAGTGTAGCAGAATGTAAAGCCTGGTAGGGCAGACAGAGGGAGAACTGGGTGGATTACAGCGGTTTGAATTTGAGCCTCATGCTAGTGCCAAACTAAATCCAAACTATTCAGGAGGCACCAAATGTATGGAGTGGATGCGGGGGAGGCACCAGCTTCCCAGTGTCCTGCAGGGAGTCTGTTCCTGTAGCCTGCTTCTCTGCTGCCTCTGCCTCTACCCCACTAACTGGTTCAGCTGTGTTCTCTTCTGTAATCCCTAAGCGGTCTTTCCTCTTTAAGGTCACAGGGGACTGAAGCCTATCCCAGCTGTCACTGGGTAAGAGGCAAGGTCCACCCTGGACAGGTCTCCAGTCTATCTCAGACCCAACACAGCGAGACATGTAGGCCTGCCTTCTCAGCCATGCTATTGGCCAGGGTCTAGTGTCTAATTAGTCACAGGTGATATTAATCATCTAATGAAGCAGATGAAACTGGAAATAACAAACAGGTTTGAAATGAACTCAACCAGGCAATGGGTTTTCCAAACATTAGTTTTACTACATGCGTTTAAATTAAAATCTAAATGCACAAGTGAAGTTAAAATACACAATAACAAATGCTAAATATATTTCAAGCAACTATAAATGTCAGACTTGTTAAACGTCCATCTTCTGGCTGCAAACCCTGTTTGCAGACGATCCTTCCATACACAGCCACAAAGTGCTGAGCAGGCTGATGCACACTTTCATATGTGATTTTATGTTTTAACTTCAAGTGGAAATTTAGCAATTTCAAATAACTTAAACAATTAAGTAATTGTACAGCACAGAAGGTCCCTGACAATAAGTGCAATCCACCCAAAATCTCATTCTTTACTAAAATACTAGTGTTTAAGTGTTTCAAACTGTGGAACTAGTGCATTAATAATAGGGTCTACAGTCAGTGTGCTTTAGGGAATTTGGGATGAGTAACTGCACAAATGACACAACATGTCTGTTACAGTTTGTTGACCTGTAAGGAACACTCTGTATTTCTACGTCATACTTTCAAGTATATTAGATTTTCTGTTCTTGCAGTATTTGAGGCTTTCATCTTTGAAAATTGCTGGCCTGCAGCTGATAAAAGCGAATTAATGCATTTAACTGTAACACTAGATGGCACTATGAAGCCGTGACAACTGTAATCATCAGAGGGAGGTTTTTTGCTTTTCACTGATTTCTTATTTAGAGCTTCTATTTTTTCCTCCCTTTTATCTCATTTCTGTTACAGAGAATTACCATTACATAGCCACCTGTCCATTCATTTAGTCATTCATGTGTATGCACATATTTGTGGACATGTGGGTTCTATGGGGGGAAAAAATGAAAGGAAAGAAGGCAATTTTGTCTCTTTCTTTGTGTGTGGATGTTGTTATTACTCTGTGTGATCAGTACCACCATTATGAGAACATTTTGGCCCCATACATTCAGTAACCTGCCTGCGGGTTAACACTAATCAGGTTTTTGTTGGAAATGGGGTAAGTTGTTAAGTTATGATGGCCATAGTTTAGAGTAAGAGGCCAGATAATGCATTTCACCAGTGTGTGTCCTCAGACAGATAACTGCACAACAAAGGACTAGCTGTACAGAGTGTGTGTGTGTGTGTGTGTGTGGAGGGGTGGTTGGGGGTGGGGGGGGGGGGGGTGATAGCATGTCAAAGAAGAATTGCAGCCTCCTGGGGGTATTGTACTTGCTTTATGGGTGTCCTCTGAGGGAGGATAGCTGAAATAAGGACACAGAAGAAGAGAAGGGAGGATGGGCTAACACATAACATCCACTTTGTTGTCAAGCCTGCCAGGAAGAGGCATTTTCTCCAATATATTACAGTGGTAAAATAACACTTTGAAGTACGCCTGGAATGAATGACTGTTCTAACACAGCATGTCGAAAAGAAGCATGTTTTACCAAAGAAGGCTAACTGGAAAACTAATAAGAAATACTGGTGTGCTGATAAATTAAAATGTGAATGAATGTTATTTGGCTTGGCATCCTATTGTTTTATTAACTTCCTTTTGGTTTTGTTACCTTGAAGGCAAAGAGACCGGAGCAGTCAGTGGGGTCAACAGAAATAGGCCAAGAAACTGCGATAAAGACAAACAAATAAAAACCAGAGGGCTATTAAGACTAAAGTGCTTTAGCCATTCATCTCATAATAAACCAACCTGTGGATTCTTGTTTGAGTTATTTAGTGATTTTTGTTTTTTAGTCAAGAAAATATCAGACTCAACTGATAAAGCTGAAAAACAACAAACTGAACCTCATGGTTTCCTGCTCAACAGTCCGAAGGTCTTAAAATATTAAGTCAAAAGCTAATATTTGGCATTTCTGACCAAAAACATTACTCGTGTGAAATGGTTGTCAGTTTGTTTTATTTCAGTCTATGTCCAACTGGTGTCAAATTACAAAGGTTGCATTTACATGGAAAATGTTGCTTCAAACTAACTAAACTCATTCTGATTGAGAGATCTGAGTGATTCTAGTTTCACTCTTACATTGGGTTTTGATCTGATGTGTGTTTACATGCTCAAATCAAAGCAACAAGTGAATTATTTCTTCTTTTTTTTTTTTTAGGAGAGAATCAATCAGAAGAAACTTTTATTTAAAATGTTCCTAATGAATTGACTATCAAATACTTGAATTCTTTTCAGCCAGGCCAACTGTTCCAACTGAGGTGATGAAAAGACAAATTTTCATTACTATTGGCTTTTATTATAATTATTATAATTATAATTATCCCCTTTTATTATTGGGGCCCATGTAAATGCAGCTGTTGTCGCCAAATTTTGAAGAACTGAAATTGCTCACAGAACAGATGAAATCGGGAGATGGAAGAATGGAAAAAAGTGAAGCTACAGTAATAACTAAACAAAAGGACTAAGGACAAAGAATATAAATAGATTAAATTTGGACAAAAAAAGACAGGAAAGAAATGGAAAGAAGGTTTTAAAAAAGAAAGATCAAAAAGAAGAAAAGATGACTGACTACTGGGGTAGACCGTTAAAGCAGAGCAGCTGATTCATTCACCCTTAGTTCTCTGTAAGGATTTGGACACAGCTGGTAAGGTGTTCTCTAAGAATCTCAGGCTGTATTCAGGCTTTTAAAGGCTCAAAGGATGTTTGGGAGAAAGCTTTGCTGACCCACCAGGGCTAAAAGTTAGTACCAGTCCTAAAGTTATCAGGAAAACAAGGTGCACTTAACCTTCTCAATATAAAAGAAAACTCTTTGATTATACACATTCCAAAGAGACACCCTGTGAATCATTATTAAAATTAAACCAGGTCCAACTAGATTTTTCTTTGAATTGTGACCAGACTGAGACAAAACAAAGTGAAATGGTTTAGAGAAAGTCTTCCCAGCAATGCATAGAAGACACTAAGCAGACTTCTTCAGTTCAGTGATCGCATGTTGGTGGAACGAGCTGCCAAACTCTGCACGCCCAGCAACATCACTCACAATATTCCAAAAAGTGCTTAAAACAGAACTCTTCCATACCTTCCTATGCACTTAAAATACTGTATATATATATATATATATATATATATATATATATATATATATACACTGAAAGCTTCGCGCATCGATCACTGACACAAACGGTCCTTTTTGATGCCTCAGCAATGAGGAAAGGCTGGTATGGTACTTGATGTCATAAAAACAAAGACTTAAAAACATACAAACAACTTGGTTTAACATTTTCGACCAGGCTAGGATACTATGGGTCATCAGGTTTTACGAATCTGGTTGCTGTTGTTTTAGATTTTACTTTTCACAGAGCTGAACATGCTTAAACATAAATATTCTGCAGTATTTTAAAGCAGCCCCCACTAACCCAGCCTGTCGTCTACATTATGACCTTGTTTATTTTCTATAGCACATACCTCAAGGGTATTTTCTTTTTCTTCTCTGTGCACTGATCTGTTTCTCCAATATGACTGTAAATTCTTTAATGGAGGTTGGAGCACTTCATCTTGGGTTAACAGTGAGGTCTTTTAGCAGCAGCCATGGGCTGGAGATCTTTCTGTAACAACTTATATCAGTCCATAACAAATGCCTTGCTCCCATCAATTAATATCACTCTAGTTATACTTCACGATGGTAGCACACGTAAAGAAATGTTGCACTATGTTACAGGCTACTTCAGAGATCCATAACTCATGTAGGTTTATGATCTACAGCAGATGACAAAATCCTACGGAGCATGAAAAGACTGAGAAGAAAACGTTTGCAAAAGATTTGTGTCTAGGTTTGCAGTTAAAGACTAGTGAAAACATAACATAATAATTTAATTTAGGACAGTGAATATTTGTAAGAAATTCTGTGCTGCCCTATGCTGAAAAACATATTTTAGGTGAGCATCTGACTTAAGTGTTTGCTTTGTGTCAGATGTGGCATCTTCCATTTAGGGGTCTATAGAAAAACATAGTTTAATTAACATTACAAAGCTACTTTTGCTTTTTAGAGAGTTACCTACTATTTCAGTAGCATGTTAAATGTTACAGCTTTAAACAGGCATACACATATTTCAAAATAAAAATAAAAAATACAAACCGTGTTTCAAACCAGGTCACATCTTTTAAAAAAGTGCATTTGAAGATCTGTGGTGTCAGTGTCGTAACAGGACTGCTACATTTCCACTACTGCTTTAAATGCAGCTGGGAAGTACTGCCACATTTTCCAGTGGGCAATGAAGGCACCAAAGAATAAATCTCAAATAAATCTTAAAATAAATCTCAAATAAGTCTCAAAACTCAACATTTTTGTAAATGTCTTAAATTACATAACATTAATGGTGTCAACTGGGTTGCAGCTAGTTCAGTCAAATGTTGAGTTGACCATCTGTTTTCAGTTCAGCTTTTGGAGTCTACGAAGATAATGGGGGGGTGGGGGGTCTTTATTTCTCGTCACTCTGCTGCACATCGTGCTTCAAAACCAAATGCCCTCAAAAAGCTTAACAGATCTTGGCTTAAGCCTTATTTTATTCGTATCTGAAGCATCATAATAATGATAATGCAGAGTAAAATAAGAAAATATGGGAGATGGTGTAGTACTGTATCCATGCTGATATTGGGTGCAGGCACCTGTTTTTTGTTTTTTGTTTTGCAATAAAGCCTTGACTTGTCAACTTTCTGACAAACTTCAGTAGGTTTAAAGTTATTAGTTAGCACTGATCCCAAAGAAGTGGAACAGTGTAGCTCAGGAAACTAGACAGTAGACTGTCCCAAAATCAAATGAACTGAAAAATGTCAGTTACAACAAGTATTAATATTTTTAGTAGTCAGCATACATAAGGTAGAAATAAACACATTGGTTTTACCATAGTGCCAAAATTGATCTTACTCACACAGACTATCAGTCTGTAAAAATAAACTGCTTCTCATATATTTAAATAAGGGGAATGCAATACACGGCAGACGCTTGCACAAGGCCAAAACAGCACTGTGGGTCATTAGATCTAGTTGAACGTCGCAACATAACATTATGTCACTGAGACAGATGGTGGGTCAGGTTTTGGCATCAAATGAACTTTTAAGAGAAATCTGTTCCTCCAGACGTACTTCCTGGTTTGTACTTCATTGTTCATATGTTTACATGAAACAACCCCCCCCCCACTACCTAAACCCTCTGCTTTGTTTTAACATAGAACAAATGTTTAATTTTAGCCATAAGATGCCCATCTTAAAACAATGCATTGCATTTTCTTTCTTTACAGGAAGAACTTTTTACTTGTTGGGGACCTTTTTCTAGACTATCACATAGAAATATACTCTGTATAGCGTTATGTACAGCTTATGTACACCTCTTTCTCTACTAACCCCTCACTTCCTTCCCCTTTGCCTTGCAGTTATGGCAGCTTTATACATGAGTCAGGGGCACCACAAAGAGAAAGAGACTCTGATGACATCAAAAGAAGACATTCGTGATAATGTCATTCACTATGATGATGAAGGCGGTGGCGAAGCAGACACTCACGCCTTCGACATGGGCACTCTGCGCAACACTCACACGCGGTGCACGGGCACTCACAGCATTACCTCCATGAAGGAAAAAAACGGTTATGGTGATGGAGTTCTGCTGCATCTGACCAGTCGCTATGATGATGTCAGGTCCCCCGACATCCATCGTCAAACAGCCAGCATCATCGCCACAGTGAACAATAAGGCCTCCCTCTCTTCCCATGGCAGACTGACTGAGGGTGATGCTAAAATGATCAGGGAGTTTATTGAACACCAGCTGGGGGAGAGTCAGCAGGGCTATGCTGCGCCACCCTTTGATTCTCTGGCAACCTATGCCTATGAGGGCGATGGCTCGGTGGCTGGTTCACTTAGCTCCATAGAGGAGTCCTGGGTAATTGAGGATTTAGGGGATTTTAGCTCGCTCAGTGACTGGGGACTGCCATTCAAAACACTAGCCAGCATCCTGGACAGACAGCCACCTACTCAGTCTGAGAAGAGCTGAGAGGAAGTTGGGCAGCTGACAGACTTCGGGCAGCCATGTGGGGATTAGTTTACTTTCCTAGACATTTTTTTTACTGTGACAGGCACTGGTTAGAGTGATGTGAGGACCTTGTAGAAAGCAATGTGTGTAGCGTAGAGTGGTTGGCTAGAAAGCTAAAGGTGTGTAAAAAGGTCAAGTGTTTAGCTCCTCAAAGTGCCTGAGGTACTACATGTTTACATGTCTTTTAATTCATGTTAGTTAATAAAAATGTACTGAACTGATGCTTTGCTTCAATATCAGATAATTAAGTCTCATCTAATTATTTCCTAACAGCGACTGAACCCGTGCTTTGCACACACCACCACTTTAGTTTGGAATACTTTACAACAATGTTGGACAAGATAATGGTAAATGTACTGCGCTGACTGACATTACAGAGTCATTCTCTGTATCCTCTCTTTCGCCCATTCACACAGACGCTCACGCTGCCACGCTAGCCTGTTGAGATACTAACAGCAAACTTTTTTGGATAGTATCACATCTTATTTCTTTTTTATGCCTATGTTGAAATCTACAGAGGCCACGTACTTACACAGAGCTCAGCTTAACATTTTACATATTTCCTTATTTCTTTTGTTAAACATTCTATTTTTTTTATTCTATAGACGAAACATAATTTACAACATCTTGTTGCAGACAATTCACACAGGGTTACTTTAAAAGCGATCAGAAAGGTTTGGTAAGTAGATTTTGAAGGTACCTATAGATCTGCACAGATGCGTTAAATATCGGACAGATCAAAACTGACAAATGATATCTTATATTATTTGTTTTCTCTACTTGTGCATTTTGACTGATTTTTTTGCATTTACAGTTGGGTGTAAAAGTTTGCAGCGTCTTATGCAGAAGCGGCAAAAAGAGTAAAACAAATGTTTTTTCATCAACATATTTAATGCATGAAGACTTAGTACAAATGTTCCTTACTAAAAAAAAAAATAAAGTTCAATCTTAATGATTTATTTTATTGAGGGGGATTATTTAATCTTTAATTTTCATTAGTTTACTGTAACTTTTTAAAATATACTCGTTGGCTATTTTTGCATTAGCTGTATGTGCGATGTTATTATGTTGGGTTTAGGGATAGGTTGGATCCCCATATATGCCGTTTCAATGTTTCATCATAGGTGAGAGCAGTAGTCTGTTCGCATGGCAATTTAAACTATACACACATAAGAGAGAAAAGGAAATAATTTCAGTCTAGTCTAAGTCTTCAGGAAAAGTCTCTGATCATCCTTAAGAGGCCCAACCAGATGCAGTCCAGAGGAAACAGATCAGTGTGCAACAACAGGGACTGATTTCAGAACAGAATTGTAAGTCAAGACATGGGAGTAAACAAGACAGGGAGAACTGTCAGCCGAGCATCCAAAACAGGTCAACTTCACATGGAAAGAGTTAAGTAAGCTGAGCATGCGACCAACGCTAGTTACACGTTAGTCAACGTTAGTCAAAGTCACTTGAAGACAAAGAGCAGGCTAAGAAAACAAACCAAACAAAGACAGAGGACAAATGTCCATAAACTAAGCACTGGGCTCAGTCTGAAAGCAACTAAATCACCGACACAAAGCACTGTGAGGAAAGCCATGAATGACAGTCAATACTGGAGCAGAATATTGAAAATTGAGAATAAGCATATTGGTCATAGCTGTGGAACATGAAGCTGACCAAAAATGTCAGGATCTGACGGGGTGTCCCAGTAAAGAGTGCCTGCAGACAAGGAGCTTAAACAGCACTGAGGCAAGTTTTCACTATCAAACAGGCTGAGAGGAGGGAAACAAATGAAAAGAAGGGGTGGAGCTAAGCAGCCTGTCCTCCAACCTTAACATCCATAAAGGTTGTTTGTCCCTACCCTCTCGTCTGACACAATAAACCGCTGAAATAGCGTTGCACCGTAGGGAGGCAGGCCTCTGTTGAAATTGCACAAGGCAACAAAATGGGAGATAGATAGACGGATAGAAACCTTCACACTTATTCTTGTTCTAAATGTTCAACAATGCAGTAAATGCCGTGTTCTCGGTGTCTAAAAACTACATGATATGTCTTTCAGCTGCTAGACGTCAGCTGTTACGTTTTGAATGGTGTTTCTGTGAACCTGCTCTGTATCTGCTCCATTCATAGTCTAGGGAGCCTAGACTACTGACCTGCTCCTGACCAATCAGTGGCAGCTGGTACACCTACAAAAAGCCCATCCTCCAAGTCTTGTTCTCTCTTTTTTAGTCAGCAGACTCTACAGGACCAGAGTCTCCATAAACCACGTTGCTTGGTGTTTTTATTTACTTCGTTTAATAAACAACTTTTGCTCCACTAAGTGTCTCTTTCTTCTCATTGTTGCTTTCCTTGAGCTGGAGGTGAGTTGCTGAGTTGGCGATTGTGGTGCAGAAGGGAGAGGAGTCATCCACCAATCCCAGGAATGTTGGTTCGATCTCTGGCTTTTTCTTTCACATGTCATAGTGTCCTTGAGCAAGAAACTGAACCCCCAATCTTTAACTCAAGCAAAGGTACTATGCAGATTATCTACATTTTACCCAAATTACACAACCATACAGCGCTAAGAAAACAATGTATTTTAAACAACACTGATGGATATAATAGCAAGACATGTACAGTGATTAATAAAACTAAGGGTCAAAGGTCACTGTTGGTAAAGGTGTAGCCGCTTTTAACCACTTTATACTCTTAATACTCATAATGATACATCAGCATTTATTAGTTCATATTTTATAAAAATATTCATATATTTATATTTTTATGTTAATATGATGAGGTGGTACTAACTGTCATATTTCACACAGTAGGACATTCTTAACTGAAGGAGCGTGTGTGTGTGGTTGGGGGGGGGGCATCATGACTAAGACCAGACTTTATGTGAACTTGAACCTATGGCTGCTTTAAGATATGTTGAATAATGAAGAGCTGTACTACTTTACACACCAACAATTTATTTATGTTTTCCTGTCTTGTCATTTCTGACCTGGTCAATACAGCTGACCTGCAGCAGTTCCAGCCCTTCCAATCTCTCCAGTCAAGTGCTCACCTCTTCCCTAGTCAGTCATCAATTAGTCTACATTAAATACCAGTTCACTTGCACTTGCGCTCTGCAGAATTATTTATTGTGTCACCTCATCCTTTTCATTAACTCTGCATGTTAGTAGACTTTGCCTTTTGCCTGCTTCTCATTTAGCTGACTGCCGCTGCCACATGCTGACTTGTTCAGGTCTGCTATTACCTCTTAATGAAGGTGAATTGTTTGAACTTCTTCTTGTCTCCATGTCTTGCAGCAGAGTCCTTCCTTTCTGAGCTGAGACAACATGCAATGACACTTAAAGTAAAATAGCAGCAACAGCACTGCAGTAATAAAGACACAGTATATGCCTTCTATTGTCCCATGTGCGCTGCTCTGACTACCTGGCCTGACATAATTTGACCTGTAAAGAAATGTTTTGTACTTCCATGCACTAAAACACCCGCTGGCATTTATTTAAAAACTGTGGGAAGACATTACTCTAAGGCAAATAAAACAGTTGAACTGTTGGGAGGCCATTTTGTTTGTCCCTTGGAAATTGCCAAATCAATACCTGTCTATGTGCATTGAATCCATCTTCTCCTCTGTGGCTACTGTGATGGAAAATAGATTTTGTTGATTGCTGCAGTGTAACAGATAGCCGCCGACAGTGGAGATGACCTTCATTATATCAAGCCAGAATCTCAGCTGTGACAATGGATAACACTCAGCTTGGCAGGATAGGGTCAATTCACTTTTGAGTTCATTTTGATTTAGAAGGTAAATAATGGTCCTAGTATGATTGTTCCAATCAGAACACACTGGAATAGGGAAACAACTGATATATGGGATGAGAAGTGCCTTTTGATTTATATGGAAAATGGAAAATCTATTTCCTAGCTGACTTGACTGAGGAGTAGATGAAGCACAGGGAACTCAGCTGGAAACAGATAAAAAGGTGGAAGGTGAAGAACTGAAACTGCAGTTTTGTCAAGACATGAGTATGGGTTAGAGTATTTATTATTTATTATTGACAAATCTCTATGTTAAATACAGTAAGTCAGAGCTCAACCATGCTGCTTTCCCCCATCCCAAAACCAATTCCAGTCATCTGGTGCTCTGCATATCAATTAATTACCTTCATGAATTGGATGCTGCTGAGATTTACCATAAACAAAAATAGCTTTAGTTTTGCATAACTGCAAGTCTTCAAAAATACAAGCAGTATTTTACAGGCACTCCTCTGAGGAGATAGGCTGACCTACTGTCAGAGATGCTGTACAAAACATAAGACAAAAGATAATTCAGGTTTACTACAATCTGGACCTTTTTTTTCCTCTTTGTTCCCATTAGTAATTAGTAAACAAAATCAAGCAGGTTAGGATAAAACAAGATGCCAAAGTCAAAGTAATGCTGCCGGAGCTCAGTAAAAACTATATTGAGGATTTTTTTTAAAAACTGACTAAAAATTATTCATTTCAATAACTATTTTATGTTCTCGAGAGAATCAACCTTATTTGAATAATGAATATTATTTCATATGCAGGGCAGACACACATTTAGTTATATTTTATCTCATATTGGTCACCCGAAACTAAACCTAGATTTGCCAAAAAATTCCATCATTTCTACTTGACAGCTGACTCATTGCCTGAATTTACAGTTCTGGTTACTGGATAATGAAATTAATTTCTGGAAGGTCCAAAATTTCATCACCACATAGAATTACGAAATGTCACCATCCTTCTGTTTTTTGTCAACTTTTGTTTATAAAGCCATGTTGTCTAGATACACCTCAGAATTGAAAATGGAAAGAAAAAAAAAAGGATGTTAGTTTGTTACACATACTACATGAGGATATCCAGAGGAGGTGGCAGATAGTTCGAACTTATAATGCAAAAAAACTGCAACAAATTGTAACCTACCTGCTCTAAGCATGTATTTTATCTACTCTACAGCAAACCATAGTAATAATTATAACCAGCTTTACCTACCGTATTACCTGAAAATTGCTGCTTCCCTAACTTAAATACTGTCCAGAGAAATTGTTTCAGTAAAGGTGACATGGTTTCAGTGAATGGTTTCAGGACTATCAAGTGAGGTGATTCATCCGCCATGACATTCACAGTCACCAGAGCTAAACACCTATGGAAGAGATAAATTATGGCATGTTTGCAGTGACACAATAAATGCCATGGAGTTTTGTAGCCTTTTTTTAAATTAACAATTTAATTTTCAATCGGCAATTCAATACGCAGTTTGGTCATGAAATTTTAAAATGCATTTTGCAATTGACAATTCAGTATTAAAACTCATTAAATTCAATTGGAACTAATTTGATTAAAAAAGTGATTGAAAGCTAAATCAACTGCATGGTTTTCTGTTTGTGACATAACTCAAATGCAATGCAAACTGTCAGTTCTCACATTAAGGTGAAACCCCAGCTGCAGCTGGTATGACCAGCCTCTACTCTACCTCTGTTTGGCTGACTCTAAACTTAAGTTCAACCAGCCTAACCAATGAAATCAATGAAACCAGCCAATCAAACAATGCGCTTTTTACACACAGCTGCAGTGAAATCTTCTGCTGTGGCGTTACAGTAGTCTGAGAACATAATACAAAACAGCATTGGCATATGTCACTTTACATTTAATGAAACTAAAATGTATGAGTTTCTTTGGTGGCCCCTAGGGACAAATCGTGTATAAAGATCAAAGCACAAAGATAATGCATCAGAAAACAAATATGAAAGCACAAACAAAAAGGAAACACACTACAACACAGAAATGCAGGAAATGGAACTGACTGCACATTTGAATAAAGACTCCAGAAAACCATGGCAAAAGATTTTATTAAAACATTTTTATCAAAATAATTTTAACTGAATTATAGATTGAATTGTAACTTTTAATACTAAATTGTCCATTGCATAATGGATTTTGAAATTGTATGACTAAACTGCATATTAAATGACTGATTGAAAATGTAATTGTCAATTGCATAAAGACTACAAAAAGCCATGGCATTTTGAAATGCAATTAATTTGCTTTTTAAAATATTTCAAACTGAAATAAGGATTAACTTTGCATGTTATCTATTGTAAAATACATTTTTCATTTGTATGACCAAACTGAAAAGCCAAATGAAATATTGAATTGCCATCTGAATTACAAGCCCATTATGCTTCCATAATAAACAGGTGAACAGGACTTCAGTCAAATGTTCAGTACATCAACTCATCTGATCACTGTAGTGATCACGGTACATTGGGTTGTGAAGCTAGGCCTGAGAGAGATGCTGATCAGGAATATTCTGAGATATCATTCTTTTCAGGAAAATAAGCAAATATTTTCTGCTTTGCTTTGAAACTGCTAAAAAAAACTGAATCAACAAAGTGATTAAGGGACCTACTGTTCATCTTTACACAGCATCCTGCTGCAGCTAATGTCACCAGGACAGAAACCAGCAAGATCATTGGCTCTGACTTAGCCTCTTCCCAGTAATTTCGTAGGAGCTTCAATCATTGATTTTTAAGGGTTATATCATTTATACCTGTTTTGGGATAGAATGCAGACAGGACTGGAAATAAAGCTCTGTCAACCACTTGCCCTTTGGGCAAATAGCTGAGGGGTTTCATTTACCCAATAGCCAAACTTACTTACATGCAAAATAGAAAATATAGGATTTTTAAAAAATATGAAAATTCTGACAAATATATATTATTAACATACAAAACAAAATATTGACAGGTAATACTAATAGCTAATACTATTTATGTTAAAATGTATAGAGTAAAAGTAAAACGTTACCAAAAAAAACTTAATTATTAATTAAAAATGTCTACTTCATGAAGTACTTGTACTTGATTTTGTTTCCTGATACCTTTTTTAGGTCAAATACTGGCTGTGGATATTTTGGAAATTGCCTCTCTCCTTAAAGTAAAACATTTTATGATAAGACTGATAGGGATAAGTTGTCCAACTATGGTCAAGGTATCGGCCATTGGAAAGATAAATTAAGCATAAACATTTCTTTGTAGGTCCTGTCTGTGTGTCTTGACCCATTTACTGGTAGTGGTTGTGGACTGTTTTTGTGTCTTTTGTTTGTAGTTAACAATATTTGCAGATGAACCTATTGTGTGCAGCCTGCACTGGCAGTATTTCACTTGCATATATTAGAGCATGCTTTTGTGTAAATTGTTTGAACACATTATTACCCAATTCATGTTATTATGTTAACACTTTAATTGAGCAACGAGTGACATTAGCAGATCTGAAAATATGGTTGTGTTGTTTATGCTGCAGTGTCTCCTCTCTGTCTGCACTATGCTGAGATAAAAAACTATTCATTTTTGTGCATCACATCATCTTAGATCTTTAGCTGCATGGTGAAATTCCAAGGCTCAGGACCCCTTTGCCACAATGTGTCGTGACATCCTGCTGTATCTTCAATCCCACCTGGAGATAGGCAAGGATTCGGTCCTCCTCTGGAATGTTTTGGCGGCCTTAAGGATGTCCTCACTGACACAGGTTGATATCTCAGCGGCCTGGTGGCCCGCTGCCTCCAGTCTGAAGTATCCCAGCCCCTCACTCGCAGTGAGCACATCCTGGGCAATGGTGACCCTGAACTCACACGACAAGCCGAAAAGGACAAAAGAAAAAAAAAACTAATAATTTACAGTCAGGCTGTAGTTATTGTAGTTACTGTTTTACTTAGTTGTTTCCCTTCAATAAAATGTATTCAGAGCTCCTTTTGGCAATACCCTGTTAAATCTGCCTAATGTCCAACACAACAAATGCAAAGTGCTTTGTAGAAGTCTAAATACGTCACTTTCCCCTGTGGATCTTTTTAATTCAGATAATTGCTGTTGTGGATCTGTGTTTTTTTTTTCCTTTCTCCCTCTGCTCTTCTGCAACACAAAGACACAAAAAAGAAAAGTCAAAGCAGCATTTTCTTTGACTATACAGTAAAAATCTGAGCCTTGCTTCCAAAATAAGTCAGGTGAAGAAACAAATCTGATTCTGCTGCATGTATATGCATATTTCCAGTAACCAGGTTTCATAAGTGCATGTAAACACCGTTCCTGATTATCAGAGAGAGCTGATTTCCCCGAGTACCACGGTTACTTAAGTGCGTTTAAAAGCAGCCCCTGACTGTTGTTTTGGGGGTTGTCTAACAGCTCTCATAATGGTTCTGTCATTAGCTGGTGTTTTTCGTTTCCCATGGCCAGTCGTATGATCAGTGCCCCAGTGATTTCTTGTACTGACTGTTTTATTGGCCCTATGCTTTTTTAAAAAATCTGAAATAGCTTACTTTGCTTCCATAGACAACTTCCTGTTTTTTGTGTGTGGTTTTATCACTTTCAGGAACAAATTTGGTAGCAATTTACAACCTTCTGTTGTTTGAAAAATTGATCCATCTCCCAGGACACACCAATGGATGTTGCAACACATAGCAATGATGTCATTGAGGAAGGTTCTTGTTCTTTGGTATTAAAGATTCCTCTGTGAAAAGATCCGAAGACGGAGCTTCACTAGGACATTTAAGTGCCATTTAGGAAGATAAGGAGATCATATTTCATGAATATGGACCCATGTGAAAATGTAAAATGGAATTTGGAGCATACCAAACACACACACACCCCATCACATAGAACAGTAATACTGGCTGCTGGAACAACATTAATATTCATGCTTCCAAGATTATTTCTAATGAAAGGATTCTTTTGTATAGTTCTGTCAGATGTTTGACTGACACTTTAGTCTATAAAACATCAAAAATAATCAGTTGGCATTAATTTCAACACAAATATGGGCTATTATTAATAAAACAGCACACACTCTGTCATTGCCTGCATCTGTTTCCATTTTTTCTTCATCTCTTCCTTTCTGCTCCTCATCACTCACGTCATTCATTTCCCAGCCTCTCTGCTTTTTCTCAGTAGGGCATTTACTACTTTCTCTATTCTTTTTTCATCATCACTCTCCTGCCACTCTCACCACTGTCCCTCATCTTTTATCCACTTATTTTTTTCTTTCATTTTTACCCATATTTCTGAAGAAGCTGTAAATGTTTTAGCCTTTTTTGATCCTCAAAAACTGTGTTATGCTGACCTGCAGTTATAGGATTTGAAGCTAAAGCTGGAGCCTCTTCACTGTTTGAATGAATCTGAACTGAGATCAAACTTTACAAAGCTCAGATTCACAGCTGGGGTTCACAAACAGCTGGTATTGTATAGGGGAGTACACCCTTAAGATAATGGATGAATGGATTGATCAGTTCACTCAATGTCAAATGTCCAACATTAACTAACAATATGATGTTGGTGCAAGACTTTACTGCATTTTCACATTCATATTTCAAATCAACTTTAATCTTTTCAGCGCTCTGTTGCTCTACTAAAAGCATTGCAGGCAGGCAGGGTGGGAGAACTGGTTGTTATCTGCAACTGTTAATGTTAGTGTGTTGTGATTCTAAGCAGTAACAATAGCATGTGTGCACTGGAAATGTGAACAGTGGTGTCCTTGTGTTTTTACAGTCTGTGGTTTTACCTTTGACTTCTCAGAAAACAAAACCACCTATTTGGCTGTGAGGAAATTTTGGGGTCCTGAAGGGTTGTCCCTTTTCAGGGAGATGTTTCAATCACTACCACTTAAAAAAAAATGAAGCGTGGGGGTATAAACTATGACTTGGGATTGCTCTTTAAAGGGCATAGTATAAAGCAGTTAATTCCTACTGAAATAGACAGAAAAAGATCCCCTCTTTATCTCCGTACAAACGTACACTGTAGATAAACTTTTAAAAATTAGAGAGAATGCCTTTTTTTCTGGCAATCCTGAGAAACAAACTACAGTAAGAATCCTTATTTTATGGCCTTTTTCATCTGTGACATTTTATGTATTTACAGCATTCTTACTTCTTTCTTACTCCAAATTTAAACATAGCTCAAACAAAAATACTATAAAATAAATAGAAATAATATTTGCTTACGTATCACAGTGAAGTGAAGTGCCTTGTGAAACTATGAACAATCCCAACTACGACCATCACTGAGACCAACAAGCTGATATACACCACGGCAACTGTGATTCTTTAGATGCTTGGCTATAAACTAATCATAAGGTGTAGTATCCTCCATGGAAACAGAGGTTGGAGGTTACCCAACTATTGGAATTGCAGAAAGGCAGGATGATGAAAAAGTACAACCAACTGAAGAAGTACAACAAACTCTCCATACCTGAGTCCTTGTGGACTGCTAAGACAAGGGCCACAGCCCTGATTACCTGGGTAAAGAGGTAGACCAGTGAAGTTGACACCAGAAGAATAAACAGGAGGTTGTCCACTGAGCCCTCTAAGGAGTTGTCCCAGTAGCAGGGTAATAACACGAGAGCAGACGCACCAAGCCTGGAGACTGAACAGTACTTGAAAAACATATGGGAGAAGGATGTGCACATGCACCCAGAAAACATAATTGCTGTACATTAAAAAATATGCATGTCATTGTGACCAATTCTACACTGGGTCCGAAACCACACATTGTATCTTTAGAATGTGATTATTGGAAATTATTTCTGTACTTGGTAGCGTGGTCCCTGGCCTCAGGGGGGCATACTTTGGCACTGCTGCTGGCATTTATTTACTGGTTTGTTTAACTATTTCTATGTCTTTTTTTCTCTCTTGGGAGTCACTCCATTGCTGTGACATTGCACATAAAAGTTGAATCAACAGTGCAATCCCGCTGTAGAGCAATTTTCTGGCATAATATTAGAAATCATTTTAAAAGATTGTTAACAGCTGTTTGGAAGAAATTGTACAGCATGACTGGGCCACCACAGTTGTGTATTCAATTCAGTTCACAACAAAGTTATCTCAACACGCTTTATATTATAAAGTTTAGACTTTACAGATATGTAGAGAAAGCTCAACAAATCACCTTTGAACTATAAGCTTTATCAAAAAAGAAAGTTTTAAGCCTAGTCTAAAAGGATAGAGGCTGCCTGCTTCCTGATTCAGTAATAGGAGCTGGTTCCACAGGACAGGAGCTTGATAGCTAAAGGCTCTTCCTTCCATTGTATTTTTATAAACTCTGGGAAGCAGAAGTAGGTTGGCATTGAGAATGAATATAATGGAGCTTGACCATTTGTGCTTTGTATGTAAGAAGGAGGGTTTCAAATTCTATTCTGAATTTCAGTCATGAGTTTCAGTATGATCTCTCTTGCTATGCAATTCCAGTCAGTATTTTCTACAGCATTTTGGACTATAAAAGGAGTTGTAGTGTATTTAATTTCAAATGGTGTCACATGAATCTGGTCTCATACAAATCTAATACTATTAGGTAATACATGGACTGCAGGACATGAACACCCTGGCGCCCTGCATCCACTGATTTTACAAGTTGTAGTCTATTTACAGGTGTTGGAAAGCATTTCTGCAAAAGTGAAATTTCTAGTAAGTCTATTGTGGTACAAAGGAGGAGTGTGAACTCTAATGAAGCACCTCATGTTGCCACTTGACAACTACAGGACTAGTTTGGAAACACAAAAATGAGCTTACCAGAACCATAGCGAACCTGTATTCTAAAAATTACCTTTCTATATAACTAAAGTGCATTCAGAAATACTTATTGTAGGGAACGTAATTGGGACTACATTGCGTTTACTAGGATATGTTGACATTTAGTGTAAATGTGTGTGAAATACATTGGACATATCAATAAATAGTTTCCAGCCTTTTTTTATTTTCTTGAGCCTCATTTATCACCGCTTTGTATCCACAGTTTAAGCACAAAACCATGCATACGAACATTCTTGTGCTTATAAATGCAACTTTAAGACCTCATAATGTCCGGATCTTTATCTTTAGAAAAAAGACTGTAGGTGTCTGTATGAGTTTGATAGTGCATGCTGCTGTATCAAAAACATCAAGCATCACGGCTATTAGCAGCTGGTGCATTCCCCTGATGGTGAGCTCATGAGAACTTGAGCACACCACATCACTCTCAGTCTCACCACTCACCAGAACTCTCAGGATGCTGTGTGGTATTTAGGAAGCTTTTCTGTATGTAAATGAGCCTGCATGTGCATGTGCAGCTGAGATTGTTCATTGCTTATTGTGTGAACTGATTAAATTCTGTTGCCACCTCCCCAATGGCATCAATGCAAAGATGTTACCTTTTAAAAGCTTCTTGGCTAAAGGCTTAACCTTTAAACTAACAAGGGAAGGTCAAACTTTGTCAGATGCTGATGTGAAAGGATAGCTTGTGCATATCTATGAAATTCCCCAGGTTTTGACGGTATTATATTGGACACCCTGAGTAGATTGGTGTCAAGCTTTATTCTAAAAGGTTGCATATTGTAGCTTTAATTAAAAAAAAATAAAAAATTACTAATTAAACACAGAATTAGGTCTGTGTGCTGCTACAGTATAGTCATGTGAGATGTCATTTTTGTTATTTGCTGTTTAGTTGGGTTGTTGCTTTATTTAGTACTGTCAGTTTGTGTTATCTTGCAGATCATCACTGTTAGATGGTGTGTAGTATTTGTCTATGAGTCCATAGATTCGAATTTTGCTCTTAACAAGAAAGCCAAATGAAAAACATGTCTTTTATGTTTACAGCACAACAAAAGCACATCATGACAACGTAAAAGCCCAGAGCAGAGTAGGTAACTTATTCTGCTGAATCTGCTGAAAGATGCTAACTTGCGCTGATCAACTTTGATGATGTTGTCAGGTCACTTCTTTCCATCTGGGATCAGGGTTTGTTGTGATGAACATTATAAAGTTAATTATTAAAGTCATAAAAGCCATTTCCAGCGTAGGCTGATGAGCTTAGCAATAACACAAACATTTCAGTGATAGTCTTTTCTCAGTAAACCCTATAGAGACATTACCACACCTCATTACTGCAACTACTGCAGACTTGTTTTTATTTATTAATTTGTTGAACAAATGTAGAGTTTGAGCCTCTTTATGCCATTGTCATAGTCACAGCTGTTCTGTGACTAAACTTCTCAACATTCCAAATGCAGAAGTAATGGTTTCACTCACCAGCACAGTTGTGGAGTGGTCACAGCCATAATGTCTTCCTGTTAACGCATGTTGTGTACTATCTTGTTCTCTGGCTCCTCTTTGTCTTGTGTTTTTTTGATGATTCTTCTTTGTGTTTTCTCTGATGACTCTCCTCCAAGTTTCTCCATGCTTCCTGTGATCCCCGCCTGACCCTGGAGTTTTCTGTCTTCTCTCGTCTGGGATCAGAACATCATCGGGTCGCCGGTTCTGTTTTCCTGCTCCCGGCAACTGTTTGTTGGACCGCCAGTTCTGATTCTCTGCTCCTCCTCGTAGTAAGTGACTTTTGTTCTTATTGGCTTGCTAGTTAAGAAGAGGAGTTTTCTGCAGGTCTTTAGCTTTTCTTTATGTCTTGGCTGACACCCCCATGCATTTTCTTGTCCATGTTCCCCGGCTGGGGATGAAGAAGCATCTGTCCATGTTCTTTACCCGGTTCTCCTTCCTGCCCAGTGTTCCCAAGCAACCCCAGTCTCTGCTCCTGTCCCCAAGAGTGTTGATGCCACTAGAGGTCCAGAGGAGCCTGCCGATGTGGACGTGGCCACCTGCTCTGCTCTGCGGCAAAGCACTGCCACAGCTCCTAATCCAACCTGGCCCCTATGTTGGCACAACCTTCGTTGCAGGCCATCCGCCTCACCCCAACAGGACTTTTATTGCTCCCCATGGTTCCTGCATTTCAACTGTCTGTCCCAGCCTCGCTGCTCCTGTGCTTATTTTGCCTGCCGGAGGCTCAACTCTTTCCTTGGTTCCCGTACTCCGGCAACCAACCTATGTTCATTGACGCTCTCATTTCCCACTACGGCACAGCCCATACCAGATTTATAACATGATCTATGACTGCAAGTTTTTGCATTTGATTAAATAAATCATATCTACTTGTTTATAAAACAAAAAAGCACATTTAAGCTTTAGTACAAAGGAGTTAAAATGGTCAGTGAAACAATTATGCTACAATGTCATTTCTGACCTAGAAACAGCTGAATCAGAACTACTTCATCTTCATTTTACATGTCAAAACTTCTTATATCTCTAAATTGGGTTATTTAAAAAAAATCTAATTTTTAAAGTGGCCTCAGATGTTTGGACTCTAATGTATGTTGTGATAAAATACATGCAATATTAAAATGATAAAAGTTATAAATATTTGTGCATTGAAGTTTTGGAATCAATGGCCAAGATGAGCATTGAAAGCGTGAGCACATTTTTAATTTTGATAATTGAATTCATGTGAATATTAAAATATTAATATTAAAAAACACATTGTGCATTTTCTTGGAGAGTAAGGAGTATTTTATTGTAGTGCACACAGCATCACATCTACAAGTCTGGACTTGTTGAAAGGACCTGGGTGAGGACAGAGGAAAGGAAAAAAATGAGTGACTATCATTTCTGTGGTATGCTCCATCTATCATTCCCTAATGCATCTGACACCGTAATATCAGGATGAAAGCAAAAGCAAAGCACTGAGAGGAAGGCTGTCATATTTTCATTGTGCTGCCACCTTACGAAAGTTGTCACTCATTCTTTGGTAAAAAAATCTAAACCTCAGCACATGGGGCCTTCTTCTAAACGTGTGTGACATTCATGTTACAATATTATATATTAAATATTATCGATACTAATAGCACAAGTTAAATTTGTCATGCAATTGGAATAAAAACATACATTTCTATTATTATTATTATAACTATTTCCATATTTCCTCCTACAGTTTGTTTTACTTAAAAAGTGGCTTTGGTGATGAAATCATTTTTAGAGCAGTATCTCTAAAATGAGTTACAATTAAATCTTGAAAATAATATTTGATTAGCACAAAAACAAGGAATGGAAATATGAGGAAAGCATGTCACGTTTGTGGAAGAAGCTACCTCAGTTTGTAATTCATTTGTCCTGCACAAATTAAAGCAGACAGTTTCAATTCATTTGAAGATTTCTGATTATCTTTAATAAGAAGAAGATTTGGTAATGCTCATTAGGCTGGAAAGAGTTACAGAACATTTCTCAACGGTCGGGACTCCATCAGTGGAGTTTCAGGCTAACTGTGTACCAACATTCGATACCACTGTTACCCTTTTCAGGAGTGGTCAACCAACAAAGATCCCACTAAAAGCATGGTGTGTGCATTGTGGGATGCCATGTACACTACTTGTTTTGGCTCCATTGTTGAAGTATTGGGCAAAGTGGTGGAGTGGTAATTGTTGCTGCCTGACAGCTAGAAGGTAATGGGTTCGAATCTCTGGCCAGCTGTGTCCTTTCTGTGTGGCATTTGCACCTTCTCCCTGTGTACGTCTCTCTGTGTGCCGCGCCCCCCTCGCCCAATTTCACTTGGTATAACTTCAAGCCCCAATGTGAAGCTTCATCGAATAAGTGGTTACAGGTGATGGATAACGACTTTACACACTCAACATTGTGACACTACTATAAAATTGCAAACTTACTATGTAGTGCACTATATAGTGTGTAGGCAGTGACAGCCAGAGTTTTTCAGATGGTGTAGACAAAAACACTTTTCATACCATTATTTATTTTTCAAATGAGAAAAAGCTGTGGCCCAGCTTAATTCTGTGCTGGCACTTGAATGTTTGACTTAATAATGAGCAGCTGTCACAATCACTGAACAATAAACAGCACGTTCTCTTGACATGCAGTTTACTTTACTGCCAAAACCAGTCTAAATGCATGCCTGGTTCCCCACTGTTGTGATTTTATAAGATAGCAAAGGGCTACAAGAACCTAAATTCCACATAATACAGTTGTTTACAATTACATCTGCATGTTTCATTCTTTTCACACCTGCTTACCTCTTTATCCAAGTTGTCAAAATTGAACACTGAAATATGTTGTTTGTCATCACAAAACTAAAAATGTGTGTATTGCCAAGCAGAGGCAGACTGCTAAGGGCATCTGATAATTGCTTGATACCCCTTTTGGATATTATCAATCAGTGGATGTCATCCGTCATTATCACCATAACAACTTTGGGCCATGAGGTACTATGCCTGCTCTACATGCTAGTAGGCTAAGTAGGTCGCTATCATGCCATATAAATGTCTCTATGCAGTTTAGCTTAGACACCATAAATCCATTCATATAGATGTGTTTAGACATGTTTTACAGTGTTGGACACTATATCCTTTTTTTAAGAGAAATATTGTTGTAGCATGCACCATTCAGGACCAAGCTACCTTCCACTTCGAGCCCTTAGCACAACAATACCTGACACCCAAATTCCAACTAAAATGCACTTTGCTTTCCTCCCATCAGTAACAGAAGCCATCACCAGCACTTACTGAAAACTGCTAAAAGAGGCATAACCAGGCATAGCACTTAGCATGAGTGTTAGTGGATGTGATCCTTACCACTAATGCAGTAAGATTACTATCATCAAATGAACCAGTGGTATATATTCATGAGTTGTAACTCTGTGAATTACAACTAATATGGTTACTGTGATATGGAAACGGAAAAAACAAATGTACAAAAGTGTCCATAACAACTGACACAACTGGTTTAGAAAAAGACACACAAATGATGTTTAATCTTAGGCTGCCATGAATGTGCAGAATAAATTAAAGTTGAAATTTACTTAAGCATTTACCATTTACCATTTTTAAGTTTTGTTATTTGAATTCGCTTCCTGCTGTAGCTCATGAGCTAGAGAGTTCACCCCCTCAGGTTGGCGGTTTGATCCCCATTTCCTCCCGTCTCAAGTATACTTGAGCAAGAAACTGAATTTAACTTGCTCGAGGTGGTTCAGAGAAACGCTGTGCATAGCAACAGTGTCTGAGTGTGAATCTGAAGCAACATGTGAAGTGCTTGAGTTATTTACCTTCATTTAAACTTCTAAAAATGACCTTAGGAAAACGGCTGAGAAATATTACACAATTTTACTTTTTAAAGAAAAAATACATACTTTAAGTGATGGAAATGAACAATAGCACATATGACCAAACTTTTGGGTTCAGCCAAACTGTGATATCAATTTCAATTTTCTCTAAACCCAGTACATTGGGGATCTGATTCCTTTGGACCCAGAAATAGAATAATACAGGGATGCTACAAGAGATACTGCCTCATGCTTTTATATCTATAGTCCATCGTATTTCCTGGTTTTGATCCGGCTGAAAAAGCTACTTTCACCAAAGTCACTGTTACATGACTGAAAACTATTAATCCAGGACACAATATTTCTCTAGCAGTCACCAAGTGCTGGGAGAGATGAAACACAACCATAAAGTTTAATGAGACTGTAGTTAAACAATGTGGATGTTGTGCTGAAAGATCAGATATTTTGGTAACACAAATGAGTTGTCTGGGAACAGCTTACTTCTCAGTTACGAGTCTATTTACGACTTGATATTTAGAATTAATGTCAACATATCATTATGTTAACAGGACATGTAAGGTTGCAATTATGTTACTAACAAAAACATACAGCATTTATTAGAAAAGTGGGGACAGGGTTGATCTGTTTACTACTGCTCTATGCTGCATAAAATGCTTTTACTTCATTATCTCTACGCAGTGATCTGAAGGCAGCAGAACAGTTATGTTGATATATTTGCATATACTTGTTAAATAGTTTGGGAAAAGGATAACGAGCAGCTACAACTCAACACATTGAAATGATTATGAAGTGATATTCTACCAGTTATATGTGAATGATCTTGACAAAGATGCAGAAGAAGCTGAATCTTCATATGTTGAGCTACTGCTGTCATTTCTAGTGTGACTGACAGGGCTGTTCAACCCCAGCCAGCCCTGGAATTGAACCATATGAACCATACAGTCTGTCTGGCCAAGACTTTTAGTCTCTTCAAGCGTGATGGTGCGGCATTTGAAGGCAAATTCTGTCTCTCTCTAGGGCGCTGACAGGTTTTTATTGCAGATGCACTGATGACAGACATTAGGACAGATCCCAAAGCCACAGTGCTGTTTGAGCAACAAACACTATACATATGCTAATACAATTAAACTCGTCCTCTGTGTGTTTGGAAACAAAAATCCCACAACTTAACCTAAATGTAAAAATGAAATAAATAATGCACTGGTCTGGTTGTGCTGAACGATTTTAAATGCTGCCATTAACGCCTTACGCAGCAAGCTGCAATGCTCTGTGCGCTCTGACACCTGTCCATCATCACCAGCATTATTGTTTGCTGTCCATCACAACAATAAACCAACCAGGTGGTGTTGTAGCTGATCAGAGATGCCCAGTGTGCATCCTGAAGAGCGCCTGTGTTCTAAATCAGTGAATGCTTGTAATTATATACTCTGTGCTGGCAGCTTCTGTAGCTGAGTGTTTAACACATTTGCACAGTAGTTTGTGCAGTTTACAGCAGTCATCTCTGTCATGTTGCTCCGAAGATTTGTATTCAGCAGCAGTGCTGTTGTGTGTGCATCCAAGCGGGCAATGCTTCCATTGTAAACATGTTGGTAAAGAACAACTTAAAATTAACCACAAAATCATTATAGATGGAGGAGTTTATATTCACCTTGTCCATTACTGTGTGTTCACAGTAGCTGAGCATTGGGAAATCTGTAGATCTGGGCTTGTGTTGTGCTATGCGTGTAATTTACCACATATTTACCACAAACACACCTGGTGTGACAATGGTCTCTTTCTAAAAAGTATTTTCTTTTTTCTGTTAATAATTTGGTGAATAATGAGGAAACTGTGAGGCTGTGGTGATCAACTGTGGTTTTGTTGAGAGTGGTAAATACAATAAGTTCCTTAGTTTCTGCTGTAATTAGGACACTCCCAATTGGCTTTTGTCTGGCTGTAGCTGAACTGCATCAGAAAAACTTTCTATCCATATGTGTTAACACTTCAGTTGACCCTTGAAGGGCTCTGTAGGCTGAAGTGTTTTTTTTTTCGTGTTAATAGCCACCACATTATTCAATTTCTTTTCGTGACTGCCAAACATTCACACATAACCCTCCTAATAAAACATTTCCTCATTATCTTAAAAAGTGACCAATTGATATCCTCACTTTGCTTTACTCACCTTAGCATGGTAACTATCACCCTTTTTTTTTCTTCTTTGAACTTGGCACCATATAAGATCAGCACTGAAACAGAACACTTTTATTAAGTCTATGAACTTTTTTGCCAGTTAAAGAAGTGCTTACATTGATTATGAGAAATATAACCTTACATTTAGAGGTATCTGGCTAAGCGCCCCTCTGATGTCCAAATGACCGAAGCGATGACTCATTTGCATGATATTTGAGCAAGCAATACAAACATTTTATGCCATACATGTTAAAAAAATAAATTGGTATAACTTGAGAAATAATGAAGCACTGGGATTTTTTTTTTGACGCAACCAATGTGCAAAAACACTGTACAAATGTGTGAGTCACCAGTGTGGAATAATTTGGATGTTAATAGAATGTTGACGTTATAGGTCTACGCCTAAAATATTGATATTTCATCTTCCAAAAATGGTTTCAGCGCTAGGGCAGCATGGTGGTGGAGTGGTTACCACTGTCACCTCACAGCTACAAGGTCCCCGGTTTGAATCCAACACTCCCACAGTCCAAAAACATGCATGTTGGTTAATTGGTGACTTGTCTGTACATGTGAATCTGAGTATGAATGATTGTTTTTCTGTTTTGGCCCTGATATAGACTGGACACCTGTCCAGGGTTGACCCGATGATGGCTGGTATAGCCCGTCATGACCCTGAACAGGGTTACAGATAAGGAATGAATGAATGGTTCCAGCACAACATTTAATATTGTGTTGAACAAACATAAACAAACTAAAATAGATTTATTCATCACATGAATTGTCAGGTTTAGTAGTATTTTCTACAGATGTTAGTAATATGGTACATTGTCATATTAGACTCACAGCCTGTGTAATTAACGCAAATGTATTTGTTTGTGTGCCTACTTGTTTTTGAGTGTGTGGTAGCATGTACTTTATTTCATACTAGCTCCAGTCTGTACTGCGCAGTGTAGTCTGTGCAAGTTGCTCAGAATTCAGGAGCCACTGTAAGTTGCTTTTGAATGTATACGGGGTAAACACTGGCCTGTGTACACAAAGATGTCACTCAGAACGCCATCTGTGCAAGGTGAAATGAAAATTGAAGAAAAAAGCAGAAGAGCCGCTGCTTAAATTGCAGATCACCCTGAGTTCTGAAGCATTACAAATTTAGAAATGGCTCAGTAAAATCTGATTCGGCTGCAAAGGCTTTTTTTTAATATATAATTTTCATGCTTGCACAAGAGAACAAAACCAAGTACTCCATGTAACAAAGAATTCAGTGCACTTGTGAAATGATAATCCTGGTTTCAATATACAGTGTATTTTTCCAACTGTTCCCACTGTACTCTACATCCAACAGAGATGAAAGCCTGACTGCTTTTCAGTTCACGTACTGTACTAGAGAACATAAGCCTGTTTCATCACAACTAAAAGTTTGTCACAGATACTGTACGTGAGTACAAATCAGAGATATGTCATGTCAGTGCATTCTAAAATAATTCCTCAAAAAGTTGGGACTGAATTTTAATAAAAAATAAAATTGTGTTATTCATTGCCTTGCTTGAATGTTTGTTTATCTGACTTAGGCACAAAGAAAAGATTGCTGCCTGGAATATTTTACTATTCTTGCTCAATATAAGACTTAGGCTGCTCAACAGTCTGGGCCTGACACGAGCTTCCTGACATGATTCGCTTCCTTACTGAGTTTCATGTTGCATTTACGTTTACATTTACACTCACTTTTATCCAAAGCGACTTACAAGTGAGGAAAAACAACCAAAAATCTCAGTCAAGGACAAAATATCAAAGCAAAGTCCTATCACAACAAGCGTTTTTATTTCATGAGATGCAAGTGCAAGAAAGAGCAGAAAGGAAGTTCTTGCTCTTTTTTTTTGTAGACTTAAGTGCATAGGAAGACGCTGAAGAGTTCTTTTTACAGCTGTATTTTAAACTGAAGTTGCTGAGTGTGCAGTTTGGTAGTTCGTTCCACCCCAATTTGATCAGTACAATGAAGAGTTTTTGTTGGTGCGGTCCTGGAGGACAGAAGTCGTTTGTCGACACAGTGGGGTGGGTGGGAGGGATTGTAGAACTGAATGAGGAAGTTGATGTAAGCAGGAGCTGTTGAGTTGACCACCGTGAAGGCAAGAGACAGGGCTTTGAGGTGGGCAGCAACAGAAAGCCTGTGTGGAGAGCTGAAGAGTGGTGTGACATGAGTCCTTTTTGGCTGGGTAAAACTGAGGCCTTTTTGGGTCATCTGCAGGGGTTTGATTGTGCATACTGGTAACCCCATCAACAAGGTATTGCAGTAATCGAGATGAGATTAGACCAGTGCCTGAAAAATTAGTTAGGTTGTAAATTCGGTGAGATAGGGTAGGATCTTTCTTATATTATAGAGGCCAAATCTGCATGCCCTGGAAACTGAGGAGATGTGGTCTGTAAAGCTCAGTTGGTTGGCGAAGATGACCCCCAGATTTCTGGCCAACTTAGTGGGGACAATCACTGCAGATTCAATGTTGTGTTGAAGGACTAGCTTTAAGACAAGAATTTCGGTTTTGGAGTGGTTGAGCTGAAGATGTCTTTTCCATCCAAGCAGAGATGTCAGAGAGATGGGCAGTGATGAGACAGTAGAGTCGTCCGCTGGAAAGGACAGGAAAAGCTGTGTGTCATCAGCATAGCATGTGAGCGGATGATAGAATCCAAGGATGAAGTATAGATGGAAAAAAGAAGAGGACCAAGAACTGAGAGTGTTTACCTTCAAAAATCAGGTGTAAATAACAAAATAATTCAATAGGCAATAACCACACACATCTCTAAATCAGATTCGACTGTTGGAAAACTATTATATGGGAGGTATCAACTTTCTGTGGCTCAGTGCAGTTAAGTGCATAAGTTTGTATCTTCTTATTTATAAAATGACAAAATATGTAAAACTACTAAAGAATATTCATACTAGCTAAATGTGCATTATTGCGTTAGGGTTAAGGATATGTTTTTATACTGTTACATGCACTTTCAAAATAAGGGCATGGAAACTTTTTGCACCAAATTGTAAATTGATATGCCCTGATCTTATTTTTAGCTTTTATGATGTTCAGGTTTTTTGGTATTTGATAAAATGCTGTTACAACATAAGTAAAATAAAAACTGAAAAATAAAAGCTTGGGACCATTCACCATACGTTTAAAAATATACATTAAACAGAAAGGAAAACAAAATCCATCAGCCTCCCTAAGCTTAATGTCCTGACAAGGCTACACTAATAACTCAAATCAAAAGAATTCACTTCTTATGTCAACTAACAAGATGATAGTATAGCTTATGTTAAGGTTGGAAAGCTTAGTTACAGTACATGTACTTTGAGTTTCAAGTCAAATGAATGATAATTCTATTTAGACATAAAATGACTAAGCCTAATGTAAAATAGGTCAGTTGAAATGAGGAATCCAAATTCCCCTCAGCTCTGCAGATGTTTTATTCTTTTTGCTGCTCATTGCTATGCTTATAGTACACAACTTTGCTGTTTTAGTAACACTCTCATCAAGAGAGGGAGAGAGAAAGGGAGAGACAGACAGAGAGAGAGAGAGCGAGAGAGAGATGGAGAGGGAAAGAAGAAAATAGAGCAGTCTCTCTGCTCTACAGAAAGGCGGGTGTCGAGGCGGTCTTTTATTCTCCTCAGTGCTACAGCCAGAGAGACAGAGAGAGAGCCAGAGGGAGAGAGAGAGAGAGAGAGAGAGGGGACATACACTCACTTGTCCACAGTGGCGGCCAGATGTAGAGCAAGCAAGCAGGATTGAGGGAGAGAGGAAAAGACAGATGAAAGCAACGCAGCGAGAGGACGGGGCGTCCAAACGCATTGGTCTACACAAGGTAATGACCATCACTACACTCTTCTCATCTCTTCTCTTCTTCGTCTTTGACTTTATCTTTCTTTCACTCGTGCTTCCCTGGTGAAAAAGATTTAACTGCTGTAGCTGTGTGTGTGTGTGTGTGTGTGTGTGTGTGTTATAAGAAGTGTCTGCAGTTAGAACCGTAGCTACTGTATGTTGCCTACTTATGTAGATGAGACAACAATAGGTCCAGTGTGTATGTATAATGTGAGTAGATGAATGAAAAAATATTTGAAATATCAGTAAAGAGCAGCTTCATATGTGACACGCCTGGTTTTGGTGACTGAATATATTTTAAATGTCTCCACATAGACTTGCCCTCAGCACCCACACATGCATACACCCTCAAACACATTCTCCTACAGCCATATAAGCCAGTGTGTTGGTAGTGTTGAACTCCGGGCAGAGCAGAGCTTAAAGGAAATCATTTGCAAAGTGGACTGTGATCAATTCTCTGCAGTACTGCATGCAGACCAGGCAGCTGGCTGAAAACCGATTATTACCAATCCACACACTTCTGTGGTGTTTTGCAAGCGACAAACGTGTGATGTTGTTATGCTTCTGCTGGCAGTAAGAAGAGTTTTATCAGTGATGCAAATGAATTAAAACAAGAAGTCTGTCAGGAAACCAAGCGTTGTTTTTTTTTTATGCGCAAATGGAGCCAATGTAAACCTAGTGCAAAGTTACTGAGTTGAACAAGGGTATTCGGGTTAAAGTGGTGATGTTTTAATTTACTTTTCTCATCTAACTCATGTTTCTGCCATTTTCCCCCCGGGTCATCACCCTGCAGAGATCCCTTTGGTTGTAGATATCTACACAAAGTTTCTTTCCCCTGACATTTGGTAGAAATATCCGTGTTGTCTAGATAATGCTCTGACTTTTCTTCGAGCAAAGTGTCCATTTATTCATTGTCCCCAGAGGACAAATCCTAAGTGCTTAGCATTTCTCTGACCTTTCCTTTAGCTCCACTATTGATGGCTTTGCATGAAATGTTTTAAATATTGGATGGATTACAAGGAAATGAGATACACATATTTGTGTCTCCCCCAGGTTGATTTATAATAACTTTAATAATGACTGATCTTTCTGCATCTGACAAACCTAAGACCGAGTATGTTTATTCAACGCAACCATAAATAACTATAGTAAATGTAAAATCTATTAAATTATATCTACACTTTATCAATATGTTAACATGTATTGACTGACTCATTAAAGAGGCCATATTAAGTTTTTTCATGTTTTAGTCATACCCTAACTCTGGTTGGTGTCCATATTAAACAACGCTACATTTTCAAAATATAAGATAAATGACACAACCTAATCTTGTGTCTCTGTCTGCTCTGATGTGAGATTTTTCTGAAGCTTTCCAAAGGCTTCCCAGGATTTTTCCTGGACCCTCCCATAGTAACTCTGAGTCAACTCAATAAAAAGTGTATTTTTAAAATACTAATTTAATGCTATTTGTGATTTGATTAATATCATGTAAACACAACTTCTTCTCTAGTTAATTTCTAACACTTCTAGTCAAGCCAGTCAGGGACATTAAATCACAGAAAATTGAAATTATAACTCACACATGTTGCTCAGTCTCTATTAAACAAAGTGTCTATTAAAAAAGAGTCTACAGCGAGTCTAAAGTCTGGAGTGTGTATTTACATATGTTGGTAATTTCACATCAGTTTAACATTAGTACTGGAACGTGCTCACAAAGACATGATTACCATGAAAGGTAGCTCAGTTAATATGTGCGATATCAGTATATTAGTCTGAACCAAAGGGGCAGACTAGCTGACTGATATTACTTTCCCTGCATTATAAAGCTTTTGGGACAATAACTTTACTTTGCCAAATAGATTTATTAGGACAAATAGAGGTCCAAATGAAACTGGATTCTACAGCAGTAAAAAAACACAGGAATTATGTTATTGCTATTAAAATAAAAATCAGAAACTTCCTACATGGAAACAAATGTTCAGCATGCAATTAAAATCATCATTGACAAATACCTGTGACCAAATCCCTGTCAAACAGGAACTCACTGATGTGCCAGCTTTTTTTCAATAATAAAGCTTGAAATTTAGTATCCCACAATTCTTAGAGCAGAACAAGATCTAGTGGACGGACCTGTCTGTTTACATCAGCGGACTTATGAATGGAATTGGAGTGCAGTGATAAAAGCTGTCATGTGGGTCGCATCGGCCTCGCGCTCTGTGCCCGCTGGACACAGCAGCACTGAATGATCATGTCAGCGCTGACGCATAAAGTCACAGCTAATAACATCTGTAATGGCACATAAGCTGTCTTTATGTTCTATGTGTATTTAATTTGTTATTTATTTAGACAGAATAACTGACCAGCGGACAGTTGAAGTCAAACGCTGTCCAGAACAATTTGCTACAGCACATATAGGTATAGAGCTGTTTTATACACATTCAATGCATAAAAATGAATTATTTAGCCCATTAATCTACGCTAATAACCTTTAAAGAGTGAAATTCTGCTACAGATTAAATATCATTTACAAAAGTATTCCAACCCTTTGCTCTAGTACTTTAAACTGTTGCCAGGTGCAGCTTGTTTGATAAATGTTTTTCTTGAGACGTATCAATAGGACATACTGTAGCTTACTTAAGGTCCAATTGTTCACACTTAAAAATCAAGTCAAACACTGTCTCTTTAGGTCTTTGTGATAAAATTGGTGGAAATTGCTGGACGTGCTCAGGAACACCTGTGCAAACCATTGTCAGTGAACCAAATGTTCAACTGACCTAATTCAAAATGAAGTCTCACCCACTGAAAATATTTCGCACATTATAAAGTATAATATATGATAAAGGAGAGTGGGAAATGTTGAGGAGCTAAAATGTTATATCAAACCAGAATAGAGGAAAAAATCACTTTGAAACAGTGTGTTAAAAGAAGAGGTCCTGCAACACAGTGGTAATGTCCCAACTTTCCTTAATTCCAACGTTTAATATTTGAGATAATTTCCAGAAAAATTTTCTTATGAAAATGAGCTGATTTACACAATTCATACGACAGCTATCCTGATATCCAATGATAAAATGTGATTTTGCTTTGGTTCAACAGAAGATGTATTCAATTCTCCACATAATTGTGATTTTTTTGCCATAGTGGTTAAGTTATAGAGATGAACAGGTCTCCCCTGGTCCCACTCATTCCCACTCTTGCAGCAGGTGTTTCCCATTTTAAATTCCTTGAATAGGTCAGTTAATTAGTTCATATTCTGCCCCCTCCCCTGGCCCATGGCCAGCACACAGAGAGCATATTGTGGTTATTTGTGACCATCCACCATGTATCTTGATTAAATCATGTGCAAATGAAACCAGATAAACAGCATGTTATTTCTGATGCAGAGTTATGTTCACAGCCCCGTGTTTCTAAGCAGCACAGTCATGGTACTTTGAAGTATAGCAGCTTCTAATCAATTTTTTAATTCATCTATCATTATGTATTATTATGTGGTATACAGTTCAGGGGCTGCTGATGAATGTGAGGCTGGAACTGAGCTGCATGCAAAGACTCACACGTTCTTCTTTTTGGGGGTGAAAGAAAAGTAGCAGTGTGTCATTTTGATTACACATATTCTGCGAGGGGGACGCTTGTATTGTACATGGTTGTTTTTCCAGATTTAGAGTAAGAAAACATATGAAAAATGTTCTTTTAGTTTTGGGGCAGAGAGAGAGGGAGGGGACAGATGTCTCATAACACTTTTCTGAAAGGACTTTGCTTTGATGTTTTCTCCTTGACTTAGATTTTGCTTGCCTTGTACCTCACTCATAAGTCGCTTTGGGTAAAGCATCTGCTGAATGACAAAATGTAAATGTATAACAAAACAACCGTGTAAAAATAACATTTATAATACACAAACTTTAAAGGGTGAGACATCAGTTATGATCTACAAAAGCCAAGACATTCACTTGGATTTTGTCATTAGTGTGACAATTTTGTACAGTGCAATCAGAAAGTAATCTTTTTCCACATTTTGTTAATGTTACTGCCTTATTCCAAAATGGATCAAAGTAATTATTTTCCTCATAATTCTACAAACATAATGATAACATGAAAGAAGTTTGTGTAAAAACTTTGCAAATTAATACAAATAAATGAAAAAAGTCACATGCACATAAGTATTCATGGCATTTGCCATGACACTCAAAATTGAGCTCTGGTGCATCCGGTTTCCACTGATTATCCTTAAGATGTTTCGACTACTTTATTGGAGTCCACCTGTGGGAAATCCAGTTGATTGGACATGATTTGGAAAAGCATATACTATAAAGTCCAAGGAATTGTCTGTAGACTTCTGAGACAGTATTGCAAAAAGGCACAGATCTGCGCAAGAGTACAAAAAATAAATTTTGCAGCATTGAAGGTCCTAATGAGCACCGTGGCCTCCAGCATCCGTAAATAAAAAAGTTTGGAACCACCAGGACTCTTCCTATAGCAGACCAGCAAACTGAGTGATCAGAATAGAAGAACCTGGTGGTCACTCTGAAAGAGCTCCAGTACTTCTCTGTGGAGAGAGGAGAACTTTCCAGAAGAACAAGCATCTCTGCAGCACTCCACCAATCAGCCCTTTATAGTGGAGTGGCCAGATAGAAACCACTCCTCAGTAAAAGGCACATGTTGTTCACACGTGGTCTGAAGGACTCTCAGACCACGAGAAACAAAATCCTCTGGTCTGATGAAACAAAGATTGAACTCTTTGGCCTGAATGCCAAGTGTCATGTCTGGAGGAAACCAGGCACCGCTCACCACTTAGCCAATACCATTCCTAGATTAAAGCATGGTGGTGGCAGAATCATGCTATGGGGATGTTTTTAATCGGCACGAACTGGGAATCTAGTCAAGAAGGAAGGAAAGATGCGGCAATCTACATCCTCGATGAAAACCTCTTCCAGGGCGCTCTGGACCTCAGTCTGGGGTGACTGTTCATCTTTCAACAGGACAATGATACTAAGCACACAGCCAAGATAACAAAGCAGTGGGTACGGGAAAACTCTGTGAATGTCCTCGAGTGGCCCAGCCATAGACCAAGACTTGAACCCGATTGAACATCTCTGGAGTAATCTGAAAATTGCTATGCACACACGCTGCCGATCCAACCTGATGGAGCTTGAGAAGTACGGCAAAGAATGGGAGAAAATGTCCAAGATGTGCTAAGCTTGTAGCATCATACTCAAAGACTTGAGGCTGTAATTGGAAACTGAGAACAAAGATAGGCAGATGAGTATAATTTCTACAGTGTCAAAAGATGCAGATGACAAGAGAGCTAACTCGTAGATGGAGATAGCATTTGTTTCCATACTCTGTTGAGTTCAGCTGGAGGGACAGGATGGAGGATGGCCAGGCGAGTTGAGGAAAGCAGGATGATGGTGTACTAGAGATGAGTGGCAGGCTGCAGGATAGCTCAGAACACAGGTGAGCATTTCTTTTGTGGCAGGAGAACACAGGTAAAATAGCATACAGGTTACCACAGTTCCAAAGTCCAATTTTCACAACCCAAGATCCATAATCCACAATCCCAGATCCGAATACAATAGATGTGTTAAACGTCTTTCACTCATCTCTTTCCTGAATCCGAAAACCAGAGTACGCATTCCGGAGGTCCAATTTGCTAAAAATAGTTGTGCCCTGCAGCAACACGAAGGCAGAGAAGATGAGTGGGAACCAATTTTTAAGAGTTATCTGGCTAAGTCCGTGATTATTGGTAGAGGGGCAAAGTCCTCCATCGAGTTTACCAACAAAGAAAAATTATGTGCCTGCTGAAGAAAAGGAAGGTCAGATGAGCCCTGCTGCAAGAGACTCTTGAATGTACATTTCCATGGGGGCATGGAGCCTGGAAGATAGCCTTGGCCTTGTGGAATATATTTTTCAAATCAAGAGAGATCAGAAATGTCTTTATAGCTTTCTTCAGGAGAGGTGCTGAGCGGGACAGATGCTGCATGAAGACAGGAGGAACATGAAGAGGCCAGAGTATGGCTCAGCAGTTGCCTCCCTGCCCCTGCTGAGCCTTTACTTTTACTGGGCAGGCTTGTACACTATGACCTCGACCTCCACAAAAACAAACAAATCCACCTTGATCCACCTGCCTTTCTCTGATCCTGCTGTGGCCAACACGTCCTTCAACTGGTCAGTCCCTCATCAACTTCCCGGAAGAGCTCAAAGCATTAGTTCTCAAATTTCCAAAGTTCAGTGTCCATAATACAAGATCCAAATAACAACGGTCAGGTCCAGTATAAACAATCCAACAAGTAACAAGTGGTAGGGACTTGGACAGAATTCTGTCTCTCCAGAATCTGCCAAGTCTGGTTGTAATAGATCACAGACAGATGAGCCAGCAGGCAGGGAGATCTGATCTGAGGTAACAGGCAGGTTAGCAGCTTAGCAGGTATAAATAATAGGCAAACAAATTAGAAGGCAGGTTGCAGATTTTCAGCCAGGTACAGCCCCTGCAACAGGCTTCAGGCAGGTTAACAGACAGCACACAGATTCTAGGCAGGTGCCTAGTGAAGCACGAGACTGTGACAATTAGAAGAAAACAAACTTTGTTTTCTTAAAAAAATCATTTATTTATCACATGAATATAACTTGTTTTCCATGAATTCTACGTTCACAAGGTTATAATTGTTTTAATTTTTAGTTTGAAACTGTCAGAATGGTGATAATTCTACTAGGTGTTTATTATTGAGGTCAAAGTGGGTAGTGGAGTGCATTATGAGAAGAGGTAGTTCTAAAGTTTTGGCCACCTCATTCATGGATTGCATCAGTGGCCTTCGGTAGAAAGGGGCCTTTTACACACGTCACAAATATTGTATCAATAGTATATGAAAGTCAGTGATTATGGCTGCTGCAGAGTAAATCCTTTAGAGCAGAGATACCCTAATCAGTGTTTCTTGTCCCTGATCCTAATCCAAGTCCTTACCTCTGAGTCTTTAGTAATATGTACTGTATGTATTACAATGATAAGCTTCTTTATCCAAACACATACTGGTTCAAAAATATTACACTTATAAACTTCATTAATTGAAATGTTCTAGAATGAGTATGTATCTGAAGGGGCATGGTGGAATCCCCCTGTTTGATTTTCTGAAACTACAGAAACATTTAGTCCACCTGCAGTAAAACTGTGGAGCATCTTCCCTCTGAGCACAGACAGTGCCTACTGCTTTCTTTTGTATGATTATTCCGATATAGCTTATAATTAGCCTTGACAGTGAAGACAGTGAAAAGATGTGTGATGAGGTGTCAAGGTGTCCAAAGAAAACATACAAGTGTGTGTTTGTGTCTTGCTCATTAAACAGCAATATATTACTACAAAATGTTGTTGGCTCCAATCACTGGCTGTATTTTTATATCAAGTTCTGCCAGCCTGCACATTCCATCAGCAAAAATTTAAAAATGCCACAACTGCTAAAATACTAATACTGCTCTTTGAAAGCCTCAGAACTTTTTAATCAGCTTCTTACTATGATATATTTTCTTTATGGCATGGAGTTATTTTACACGGGAGGTTGGTCATAGAATTCTTTTCTTTTGTGTGTGTGTGTGTGTGTGTGTGTGTGTGTGTGTGTGTGTTTGTGTGTGTGTGCATTTTTGACTGGGAAGCTTGGGAGAGCTCAGTTAGAAACAGGTGATGTCATGTGCTTTAGTGCACCAATTACAGATGACCAGTTTAACATTGCTGAGCTGGACTCACATACTGTATTTATGGTGGATCACTGAGAGATTTGTAACAAAAGGAGACAGAACGTAGGTTTCAGTACCATTACTGGGCCATGCTTAGCACCATTACAGTAAGTTGATTTGTTTTCAAATTTGGTCTGATATTTTTTTTACTTTTTCATAAGAAATTCAAAGTATTATGAGTTATTAAACTGATTTAGCAAAAATATGTCTTTAAATGTCCAGTGACTATTACATTTGTTCTTTATTAAAATTAGGTGCGTGGGAGTTTATAGCTCAATATGTTCGATTGTTGGTGTTCACACATAGTGATAATAAACAGACTGAGAACTTTGATTAACTGATTTTTGGTTATTTATTGCTTCAGCAGTACACACAAGACTGTGACTCCGTCAAAAACCTTTTAGCACCGACCGAGACTGACAAGAGCTTTATAATACAACATGGGGCTGCACGACATATATTAGTCAGATCACAGGACTTAAACATAAGTAAATGTCAAAGTAAAATAAACATCATGCTACAACTTTTGTTTTGCTTGAATAAAAAGAAAACTCACACGGTTCTCATTTCCATGACGACAGCAAATGAGTACAACCACAGTCTGTCTGATAGCAGTTGCACAGTTACTGTTTTGCATAGATGCACCAAAAGAACATGCTCATTTGAACTAATCCATTTGAACCTATAAAATGTGTAATTGAGTGTTGTTACTACACAGGGTGAACGTGAGCGGCAAAAGCTTCATTCACTCTTTGTGCCCCTGGCTTTCTCAGGGACTATACAACTACAAACATCACGCCCGTTATTCTAGAATGATCATCTCTTTCCAAATAGAGCCATGGAGATGTGACGGTACATCATACTATTAACTGTTGGGTGACATCTTGTGATCTGTGCCATCCATTTAGTGTTATTGATACGGTACCTAGAATCCGTTAACTGCATATCTTTTGTTTGCCTAAGAATAGGTTTAAATTGTTTAATTCTGGTAAAAATTAAAAGAGAGGAAAAAAAGGGACCCTACAATTTTTAAATCAGAATAGCAAGCATGGTATTTGGAAAGCCTAATAACGAGTGGCTCTGCGCGAGATCTGCTAATTGGAGTATAATTACACTCTCAAAGGTAAGGCTGCTCTTCTCTATTGACTTATGGCAACGGCACTGACCTACCGTGGAGATGTATTTCAGAATCACAACAGCAAGTCAGAACACAGACTCCAATGTACCACAAGAAAGGCAGTGACAATCTCACAAGATGGTGGCCACTTCATGTCATGGTAACTATTAGGTGAAGTCATCTAGTGAAAATTGTTTTTTTTTTTTTATATATATTTTACAATAATATATCTTTGTGGTTTTTAGCATTGATCAACCCCAGTAAAATGTACAGCTTTTTCCTACTGTATTAACTCTAAAACCCTTAGTTAATAAATCACATCTGCCATTTTACACTTTATAGTTAAAATCACTAATTCCCTCGGTTATTATAATACATGCTATTAATTTTAGTACTGCATTAATTATGTGCTAATGCATTTTTTAGGCAGTCTTATGTTTATTTATGTATCAATGTCAAACAGAGTTATTTACATGAATGTAAAATGGTTTACACATGGCCGCTACTTCGGCCTGTGTAGCAAGGGACATCATGAAAGCCAAGAGAGATGGAGAAATCGCTCCCTTACTGAGCGAACGTGTGTTTGCTCTAACAGCATTCCATTTGTAGTCCATGTGGCTTTGAACCCCTGCAGAGTGGACTGCAACAGCTTTTTGCTTCAGTAAGTAAGGTTGTGACTGAAAACTTGTTAAAGTGAGGGAGCTGACCCATTGGCAACATGTGTCCCCCGATTGTCAACAACATGCAGTGAACAGGTAAAGTGCCCAGGCCTTTACCTGTAAGTGTGTTCAATCCTCTGCCTTGCTAAACCTCACTCTGGGTGTAATTAATGCTGTCACGTGGTTCTAACTATCACACATTGGATTCTGTTGCAAAAATAAGGTATTCTAATGGTTGTTTTGCTTCAGCAGTTACCACCCAGAGGAAAAGTATACTGCTAACACTTCTCTTTCCTTTGTCTCCAGAGAGGGAAATTATGTTCCTATTTTTAAGTGCACTGAACTCTCAACATTCATCCCTTAAACCTGCCTTTAGAGAAACACGGAGAACCAGAGAAATGATTTGCTAAAGTATACGGAGTAAAAGACACATGGGAGACTTTACTTTCAGATTTATTGCCCTCCCCGTCTCTGATTGGCCCAGCCTGAGAGTAGACTGACTTCCAATCAATGCAGATAACAGCCAACTGAGTTATTAATGTGTTTGTGTTTCACATGCTCAATCCACTTTTAATAGTCCACGTGACCAACACAGGCCTGACATTGTGAAACCTAGTGGAAGTAAACACTGCTCCAAATATTCAATCGGATCCATATCGGTATCACTGTTAAATAAAAACACTATAAATTGTAAAGCGTGTGAATCTATGAGACGTAGGATTGGCTGAGTTTAAGACATATCTTGACCAAGGTGGAAAATAATTATTCTATTCTATCCATCTAAGTGTGGCCTCAGTAAAAATCATGTAGTAAGTTATGAAGTTAGCCTGTAAATAAGTCTATAAATCCTCCACTGACATTATCAATAGAATATAAAAAATAATACATTAGTTAAAAGGATCTAACACAGAGGTAATTCACACACATTATCTTATTATTATAGAACTTTGAACAGAAATGTTGCTGAATAAAGTTGCATTTTAAAATAGTGTAGTGGAAATGTCTCTGGGTTGACAAGAGGAAGCTTTGGGATAAAACCCCAGGTTAGACAAGCTGTAGGTTTATTTCTGATTATGGCTGTTGTCTTCTGGCCACATATTCAAGTGTCCCTGAACAAGACACTGAATGCCCAGAGTAAAAGTGCGTCATGTATAAACAACTGTCCAACAACATCTTCACAATGGGGATCAATACAGGAAATTAAATCAAAACATAGACATTTTTAACGTGGGCTGTGTGAAAGAACTGACATTGCAGTATTTTTCTCTGTGATATATATTGCAATATGAAAAATGATTCGGTAAGGGAGTGCATCTGTGAGACTGTCCTCCTGTAAAATAAGGCTCTAAAAGTCATTTGTACCAGCAGCAGAAAAGGACCCAAACATATTACATTTTGTCGACATCTAATATCTATAGTGGCTAAGGTTATAGCTCAGTGAGAACTGTGTGTTCTCTTTTTGACCCACAGTTGGAGTGGAAGGAGTAGGGGGCAATCTAGTGAGAGACTATGTGGTGTCAAAGATGACCACTTGGAACAGAGCATGTGTAGACCCTTCCTGTCCTCTGCCCTCCCGTGCCGTTCATGCAACTGAAGGGCAGGGACTGCTTTTTTTTTTAAAAACAGATAATCACAATCAGTTTTGTTACCACTTCAGCATTTAAACGTTCCATTTTGGGCAGGTTTTTTAAAAATTGTAGATAAGCAGTGTGTGGCACTTCAGTTCTTATGCACTTAGAAGAAATGTGTCCATTAAAGAGTTATGGTCCCTGTTATAGTTTGACTACACAAGTGCACTAATGTCCTTCTTCTCTTGTCAGTCTCATTGTTATGTACCTTTGCTCAGAAGGCAAAACAATCTTCCCTACAAAAGCTCTGACTAGCTAGTTTATTTTCTCCAACCACAGTAGCATATAAGAACTGAAACTATTGTCAGATGCATGTTGCAGTACTGCAGTAATAAAAAACAGTAGAGCTGCCAGACATAATCTCCGTTCCCTCACCCCCTCACCAAATAATTCCTCAGCTTTTTCTGACTGACTTATGATGTCAAGTTTCAATAAAGAACCCCAGACTCACAAGACACCTCAAATAGGTTGACAGTGGGAGAGAACAGGAGCCTGCTGTGCAGCATAATGTGGCTGCTGCCAGCAGAACCCTGCTACAGCACAGGGGATTGTAGCTTATCATTCAGACCCAGAATAAGAGAAACAGTAAAGAAACAGTATGACAAGCTCTGAAGCCTACAAGTTAAATACTTTCTTTAAAAGACATCAGCAGAAGGTAAAGACACTGTGACTGTTGAAAGACTTCACACAGACGCTAAAAATGTTGTGACGAGACGGCACATAGAACTTTGAAATTATTCTTGGGTGGATGCTATGGTTTCAGAGTTTACTCCATGCAGTTATTTAAGTGATTTGAAGAATGTTTTCACTGATAAACTGATGAACTTGCTTCTTTTGGTTCTAAATTGAGTAGGACATGTGAATTAATCCCTCTGACTTCCCTACATTCAAATATCTCTCTGCGTCTGGCAGAAAAATGTCTCCAGATGAAATCACTTGAAGGAACGTTTAGTTTAGGTTATGTCATTTTGTTGCGCACACCACAGAGTTTGAAATCATCACTAACCTGCTTTTCCAGAGCTCCCCCAGATCAACTTATTTGAACTAATGATGAAGAATTCCTCCAACTGATGTTGTCTGGGGTAGTTTTTTTTTTTTTTTTTAGCTAGAAGCAGAGAAATATATTTCTTTAGGCACATCAAAGGGAACTTTAAAAACATCAATGTACATTTACCCCCTAAACTAAAGCCATAGACAGCAACTTGAAAATTAGTGAAATTAATACTACACTGCCAGTTTGTAAATTAGTGAGCAGTAAATTATTAGCGGTTAACATCACTTGTTAATAGGAAAATCAAATCTCCTATATTAGTAGTAAAATGAAACTAAAAAATTAGAAATTTGAAGAAATCCTCCTGTGGTGTGAGCATTCACAAGAATGGAACAGTTACTTTAACCCTTGACCACCAAAATCTAACCATTTCATTCCTGAATTCAAGTCGCCACTTGTGGCAATTTTAATTTAAGTACCACATACTCTATGAGGTCACAGCATAGCAGAAGTCTTTTTAATGTGCATACCTCTGAAAGTTTTCCTACACTTGTAGAGAATACTTCTTCTTACCTAAGCAGTTATCTTAACATATCTTGAAGGTTAGTGGGGTATATTTTATGTCCAGATGTTCTCTCAATATATTTATGTCTGATGTGGTGAAACATGTTTTTATAGCCTCACATACACATTCTTCACTTGTACACACATACATGTTCTTCCAGCCTTGTTGTTATTATATATACTGTATCACATATATGTGACAATCACCATTATTGACACGCACACACAAACACACACACACTCAGGAAAACAAGACTTTGCAGTTCCTATGCGTGAAACTTACACATCATAGATAGATACATAGACAACAGCAGAAATAGAGGTCAGGAACCTTGTCAGTATTCAAGTCACCGCCTCAACCTTCTTTCAGAGCTCCACTGTGTATTCCCCTCCAATTAGCATCATAATTAGCAACATTGGATGCTAATCCATGGCTAATAGGTTCTGATAGATCTCCAGAAATCAAAAGACAGCCTCTGCCCTTGGACTGCAGCAGAAGGGCAGCTACTTAGAGTGCTTTCTCTTCAACATTATCACTATTTAAATGGTTTGATCGATGGAATGTATCCCTTGAAACACGGCTGGACTGGGAATAAAAACCAGCCCCGGACCCTCACATTCACTAATGATTCTTTGACTATCCCTAATAGCTAATACCACTCAACTAACATCATACATCTAACATTGATCAGCCACAACTTTAATACCACCCGGTGGTTTTAATGGGAAAAAAGTGATCGGCTGATCAGTGTATATTGTTATTGATACCATTCTTTTAAAATGTTTTTTCTTTGTTTTACAAGCACATATATTATTTCCACATGTATATTCTATTTTTTCAACAGCTCTTACATGTGGACCCTCCTGTTTTCTGTTCGGCTGCCTGTCTACTTCTGAACGAACATTTGGTCCCTCGTGTTTTTTCTTTCACCTACTGCCAATCAGTTGAAGTCGAAGTTACTGTAGACCTGGTGCTGGCAGTCACTGCAGCAAGCCTGTGTAAAGATTTCATGTTTGACTTCACACTGTGTTTTTAGTTGAGGGAGGGAAGGGGACAAATCTGGGTTGATACCACATGAGACAATGCAGGGAAACTTTCACATGAGCATGTGGCTGTTTGGGCTGGGTCAAAAAGACATAAAAGACAACAAATGACCAAAGTACAACAAATTCTCTGAGGTCACAGCATAGCACAAGTCTTTTTAATGTACATTCCCCTGAAAGTCCTCAGTTCTCCTTTGCTGCATAGCCTGAAAATGCACACACCTACAAATCACTGTTGCTAGAGCTTTTTATGTCTTATGCTTTAGGTCATGGTATTTCATGGCCTTTGGCTGTGATAAATATTTCTATTCTAGAAGGATACGGAACACTCTGATCCAGGGGAAGGTGACTAGTGACTAGGAGTTCCAGAGGACTACAAATAGAAGCTTCTGAATTTCCTTTACAGCAAAGTGAAGTTATGCAGTGCATTTTTCATGGTGATGGTGGTGAAGCAAAACCACCCAAAAAATAATTTAGTATGTTTTCATATTGCTCTTAGGACCAACAAAGAAACCTCAGTCCATGCACAGTCCATGTTGCTTGATGGAATGCCTGCGTGTGCATCTTTTCAAATGTTGAAAATGCACTGTCAATGTGATGCACACTCAGCATTTGTTTGTAGTTAACAGGATGTTTTTTCCAAATCCTCATACCTTTGGAAAAGGTGGTTTTTCTTTGGTCGCCAATGTTTGGGAAGTGTAAGTGAGAAAACTGGGAAGCCAGAACACTTCCTCTCCTGCATTTACTAAAGCTTTCCATTTTAAAGTAACTTTAGAGTTTCATGCATGGTGGACTGAAACGTGCTGCAGTTTTTGTTTCTAGTTTGTATCACAGGATGACTCAAAATGTTATATTTATATGTTTTCTTCATTTCTGGATTTTGTTCACCCAGGGGTAGTGAAACTGGTAACAAAATTAACAACCGGCCCGTATTAAACAGAGACTGGTTATGATTAGAAAGAGGAACAGAGATGGACACCCATTTTTTTGGCCACTTGTCCACCAACAGACAAAAACTAGGTGTTTTTGGTCATTTCATTACCATAAATTGAGTAGATTTTAGGAAAATATTTCCTACACTAACAATTGTTTCATGTCACCAATGTTTTCTTTTGTAATGTAACAAATCTTATTATATGTGTTTTTTTTCACTTTTCTAACAAATGTTTTAAGTTGAGTAACAGAACTGAAAAGTCCTAAAAACAGTGTAAAATGTGTAAACGTGAAAACAGTCCCTCACACAGAGTAACTGCGGATCGTTCCTCAGGGTTGCCATGGGGCCTTTTCACGGCTCATAAACAGCTTTACACTTTAGAGAAATTTTAGGGTCATGTTCTGGCTTCAGAAGGAAAAGGAGAAAGCTGACTAAAAACCTGTTACATGTATACACGGCAAAGACATCTACATTTTCTGACAGACATTTACCTTGGGGAAACCAGGTTACCTCAAGAGAGTGAAATCTCTCTCAGGTGTCTCCATGTTACCTGCAATACTTACCAGCTGTCCGGCAACCCCTATTAGTAACAGCCTTCTTATGTTTGCCAGTTAGAGTTACCTGAATGTGAAACAAGACCATTCTCCTTTGGCCAATAGCTGTTACTTGTGGTGGAGAAAGTTTCTCCCTCCCTGGCTTTAGGTTTGAGGAACTTTTTGACAGTATTTCGCTCTTAAGATTAACATTGTACATTTACTTCCCTTTTCAGTTGCTCCTGTGCCCTTAGTAATGAAAGTGACATTCTTTATTGCCTTTGTCTCTCTGGTTTCTTAAACCCCCACTCTGATTGAAAAGCAGTTACCTCCATTTCAGTAGTGTCAGCTGTGATTTTTAATTAATAAACCTTGCTGGACTTCAACTCTCCTAACTGTAACTTCCTGACTGTTTACCAGTCTGCCCAGCCTTCTGCCTCTGAATTTGGGAGGAGACAGTTTCATATCCTTAATAAAAGAATAAAGATGTATCCTCTTTATAAACACTTTGATTAGTAAAAACAACTAAATTAAAATGTTCACAATGTTCTTTTTATTTTCTTTGCTGTACATTGATGACATTGATGACGTCAGGGGTCAAGATCAAAACACAGAGTTTATTAGATGAAATGGCACCTTTCACTTGATAATAGTTTGGTATGTTAAGCACTATAGAGATCACATTTTGTAATCTAGCCTTTTGAGAAATGGCTGGGGCACACTGCTTGCTGTATTGGCAGTACATACTTGTGTAGTCTGGACTTTATTCTGTAAAGCGCCTTGAAATGACTTTGTTGTAAATTGGCGCTGTATAAATAAAGTTGAAAAATTGAATTGAAAGCTAGCACTGTTGTACATTTATCATGACATTCTGAATTGTCCAATATTAAGAATTGACTTGGCTGAACCTTAGGGACGTTAAATGGCCTCATCCTGTACTCGTAGTCTAGAGTTACAAATGTAGCCTAAGTAACTTTTTGACTAGTCCATGAGCTCCAAACCCATGTGGCCTATTTTTTTAATTGAGATTACTAAAACGTTTTTTAACTTCAAATTGCACTTCATGTACAGATTTGGCCTTGAACTATATGCTTAGTTATGCTGGAACACAATCATTGCATGTAGTACACTAGTTATTTTGCAACATTGCAAGAGGAATGACGGCCAAGGACACTTGTTATCTGGGCCTTAAGGTGCCATTAAAAGAATGCAGGCCATATTAGTCACAAGAAAATTCATTTTCAAAACTCCAACCTTTCTTTTACCATGAAAATATAAATCTAATTCTGTGCACAATCATGGAGGGGAACAAAAATCATTTACAAAATAATTTCCCCAAGTCTAGGGAGAGGGTGCCTTAATCTGACACATTGCATCGACTTGGTGTCTTGTGCAAATTAGTCTATCAGCTCTCCATTCTTACTCCTTTTTTTAATACAGTACTTGTTAAAATGTAGATCAATGTCTGTTCTCAAAACAGAATGAAGGGAAGGAAAGAGAAATCGTTTCAGCAAACACTTGGTTTCATCACTGATAAAACATTTATCACTTGAATATCGTTCATGCTGTGCTTGCCTGTGTAGATGAGGTTGGTGCAGCTGGCAGGTAAAATGATCTAGATTTAAGGTAATGCTCAAAATCTAATGAGCAGTACATCCAGTCAACAAGGATAAGCAATGCAAAACAGCTTAAACAACAAGCTTGCTGGATCTTTCAAACCAGAACAATTTTTTGACAGGAGAATTTGAGGCTTTTGTTAGTTGCTGTTGTTTTCAAGTTGCCTTTTCTTCTTGAAGTATGCTAATTTGTTCATTTCAGTCATACAAAAAGAGATAATGGGGTTGACATGTTTGGCTTGATGAAAAGATTTCACTGCAGCAAATGCACGAGTTAGTCTGTAAAAGGGTGGCAAAGTCAGCGAAGAGGCATGGGTTAGTTTGATAAGATGTACAGTTGCAGAACAGAACTGGGCATGGCACCCAAACATTTTCTGTGATATACCATCTTCAAATGGTAGAAACATCAGAAAATCCTCTATTTAGGACTTCTAGTAACTTCATGATCACAGTGTTACAGTAAACCCAACGTGAAACAATCTCACTTTAGACCACCTGCTAAAACTGTTCTTGAGAGACTATATCTCATACAATGATCACTGATCATAGTAAATTCTTAAATTTTGATGAATTATTACAAAAACACACACAAATGTCATTTTGGGGAAGTGATTAAATAGATCTGTCATTAGCTCCAAACTTCAGATTAGCATTCATGGCATCCAACCTATGATAGATAATGGATGGATATCTGGATGAATGGATGCATGTGTGGTACAGTTTCTTGACATTAACCTGCTGAAAATGATTTGACTATCAGGAAGTTTTCCAAAGGGGGTGCCCATGTAAATAAGTGTCTCCTGCCAGTCAGTCATTTTGTATTGTGGCTGTGTTTTTCTCTTGATTATGATCATGGATTTTATGTTCTCTCTTTCAGGAAAGAAGATGGGCCTTTAAACCAACCAGCAGCCCTTTACTTTCTGCTGTCAACATGGATTTTAGCTTTTGACCACAGTCAGTATTATATAGTGTTTGACATGGTCCTTGGTATATAGGTTCGTTGTTCCCCCAGCCCTTTTTGTTTTGGATAAAGTCATGTTTCTAGTGTGGGTTTCAAAATAGTCCAAGCGGTCTTCATGTTTGGGAATAATGGTGGAAGGAACATATACTGAACGTATAGAGAATTTATGTCCACACAATGTCAAAGCAAAAAAACACATTATGGAGTTCTTTTTCTTATTCTGAGGAAAATCTACATTATTTGGATTATTTGGACTGCACTATGTGGACACTCATTGGTACCCTGATGTGGAAAAAGACTGATCCTATGTGTTTAAATGTAATTGTGTATGCCCATGGTGGTGTAACACATTGGAGGTGAGAGGGAGGAAGACAATTCAAGACCATTCTTTCTTTACAATGAAAGTTCCAGCTGGCGTGGCTGCCGTTTCCTGTCTTTGTCCTCTGGTAGTTTTCCTATGTGTTGTCTCCCAAAGTTGTTATGGGACCCAGGTCAATCTGAGACCTCACACTAACCCTAACCCCAGCCTATACCCGAACCTAAGACTCAAGTCAATGCCGGTACCAACACCAAACTTCAGGACCAGTTCTGACAAAGATATGACACTTGAGCCCAGTCAGGTCTCAAGCTCCAGCCAGAACTTTTGGGTTAAGCCTAGACTTGTCACCATGTCCTATATTACAGACAACCAGAGGTCAAACACAAACTTTACATTGCCAACATCAAACTTAAACAGTAGACCAAAGCTACAGCATACATCTAAACAGAATTCTAAGCAAGGGTTGGCTTTCACATCAACTTCTAATCAAGCAGCAAGAAATCCCTTAAACAATCTCAAGCAGTCTTCAAATATCACCCCAAAAATTAATTCAAAACCAAGGCTTGGATCACTGTCTCAGGCAAAGCCCAACACACTCCCCAACTCCAAGATGAAGACCAGGCCTGAAACAAATCCTGAGTTAATCACAAACACTAAATTGTCTTCACTTTTTAGATCTGATGCAATATCCAACTATTCAGGTGCTACCGATGTCAGTACCTACTATAATGCTAGCCCAGCTTCACTATCCAGTCCTAAATCCCTTTCAAAACAAAGACCTTCTTCGCAAACCAATACAAATGCCAGACCCAACTCCAAGACCCCCAATAGAGACTCCAGGACACCCATCAGAGCACAGAGCAACCAGACCAAGTTGTTGGACATAGAGAAAGATTCCCAACATCGACCCAAGAGAGGTTGGATATGGAATCAATTCTTTGTTCTGGAGGAACACATTGGACCTGAACCACAATATGTTGGAAAGGTAAGATTTATTTCTTTACTGCAGTTAAGCGATCAAATTTACATAGTTTTTATTTAGTTTTATTTTATTTTTATTTTTGTGAATGTGTTGGTGCATTTTTGGTATAGATTTAATGAGATTTTATGGAGTAAAAAAGTAATAAGTAGAAATGCAAGATGAAAAAGCAGGTTACAAGGCACAACATATAAACGAGAAGCATTTACATGCATTGTGTGGCCAAATGCAGGAGGGGGGCAGGCACTTGCATTGGTTGGGTTGGTAACGTAAACCACAGGAGTTATCTAGGTTAGCATGCACAGTTCACATCACACCCATCATGCACATGAGTTTGAACTGTGCATAGTGGGTCAGTTCATGAATTGAAAATGTGCAATAAGCTGTATATATTGAACATCGATATAAAGTGGCCTGGTGGCTCAATGGGTAAGACATGCAGAAGTCTCTCAAATCCACGACCATGCATCAGGTGCGTCCTTGAGACACTCAGTGCTAGCTCCAAGGCACCGCCAGGGGATGCATTAAATGCAGCGGATGTATGTGACAGTAAAAAGAGCTTCCTTTTAAGATATCTACCAAATTCTTGTAATTAATTTGGCTAATCTTGCTGTTATGTTACTGTTTGTTCCCCTTGTTTTGGTCACTGTGTGAGTACATTGACAGTCAAATCCCTTGGATGTTCAATCATACCTTTGATTCTGATTTTATAAGTGAAGCAGGCATGACATTTATTGGGTTTAAAATTGACATTAAACATAAGGTTGCTGGGACAAAAAAGCAAGTATGTAATATAACTGTGGAACTAGCTTTAGTTGCACTGTGAGGCCAATAGAAGAGCAACAGCTGAGCAGATAAAGCAGTACCACGTGCAACATAGCACTATGTTTACCTATGTTTATCTAACAGGCATCTTAAGTCCTATTTTTAAGACTACTGGCAGCATTTTGTGATACTTTTTTCAACATAGCCTCTCTCCGAATCTTTAAATCTGATCACCACTTTGTTGTGTAGAAAATTGGAGCTGCACTCCTGTTCCAATTACAGGGGAGCCAATTGGCTCAGCTCCATCAAAACAGCCCTGAGCTTACCAGAAACAAATTGTAGAGAAACAAAATGTAGACTTAACTTAAAGAGGGTCTGAAAAAAACATACATATCTATTAGCATTTCTTATGCAGCAATGAGCAGAGAAATATAAATTTAAACTCAAATTGTAATTTTGTTTTTGCACGTCTGCTCTAGTGAGTGTACTGTTTTTCTGTCAGTAATGCAACGGCTTTAATGCATGAAACACAAGGGTGTTTTTGCTGTCGGATCAGTGATTTTTATACTACATCACATAGCAGCCACAATCCTAAACAAGTTTAACTGTTTCAAGCACATTTTCTGTGCAGAATGCAAAAAACTGCAGAGCTCCATGTTGGGATGGAAAATGCCACTCAGTGGCAACTTGCTTTAATCCTGGGCTAGTGTCCTTTTTGTGTTGAACTGGGTCATGCTTTATGCAGTACACTGAAATCTCAAAATACTCCCATAAATCATGTGGTTCACCAACATACAATGCAAATGTAATTTTACAGCCACTGCATTCTCTGGCAAGTCACTGAACTGTACTAGTCTATCTAGCTCATTTGCATGGCTAAACAAAGCAGGACCCTAACCTAACTCATCTCTAATCAAACAGCTGTATTAACATAATTTTAGTGCCATGTTCTTTAATATTTAAGGTTACAAATAGTGGTATACAAGCTGTAATTTTGGTCCCGTACTATACAACCCAAAGTGCCAATTCCTCTTGGGTAATTTAGAAGAAAGAATCAATCTGACGCTGCTTTCTTATGTTCACAGTAGTTAAGTCGGTGGGGTAGCCTGAGTGCACACCTTTTATCCACTTGAAAACATGCATAGTTTGCAGCACATGGGTCCAGACAAATGTTAAGTAATATTTATCAAACCACATAAACATGCATTATCTTTAACACTGCTAACATGTTGGCTGAACCTCAACAGTCTCCAAGGTTTGTTTGCATCAAACGTTGTCATCAAAGTCACATTCATAATGGCTAAGGAGAATTTTCTGCCTAGAATCCAGCCAAAACCCAGTTGTCGTATGTGTAAAAACCATAACAATAGTGGTAACAGTTTTTTGACTCAACAATACATTATTGAATGTATATATAAATGCATAAAGGATCATTAACCAATATTTTTAAACCAATAAGGTCTTTGTTTTAATAATTGTTAAAATATCAATGAAATTTTTTCATAAATAGGGCTTGAATGCATTACTGATAGGTCCAAGCTTCTGTTTGTCTATTGTGATGTAATAAATAACAATAACAGTGCCTTGTATAAATACACCTGTTCTGTGATGCCCTCAGAGGTTTGTTAGAGAACATTAGTGAACAAACAGCATCATAAAGTCCAAGGAAGATACCAGACAGGTCAGGGATAAAGTTTAAGTTTAAAGCAGGGTTAGGTTGTAAATAAATATCCCAAGCGTTGCACATCTCACAGAGCACTGTCCAATCTATCATCTGAAAATGGAAAGAGTGTGTCACAACTGCAAACCTACCAAGACATGGCCGTCCTCCTAAACAGACAGGCCAGGCAAGGAGAGCATTAATCAGAGAAGCAGCCTAAAGGCACATGGTAACTCTGGAGGAGCTGCAGAGATCCACAGCTCAGGTGGGAGTCATGCACTCCTCAAATCTGGCCTTTATGGAAGAGTGGGAGGAACAAAGCCATTTTGATAGAAAGGCATAAGAAGTCCCCACAAGGCATTTGGGGGACACAACAAACATGTGAAAGAAGGTGCTCTGGTCAGATGAGATCATTATTGAACATTTTGGCCTAAATGTGAAACGCTATGTGAGGCAGAAAGCTAACACTGCACATCACCCTGAACACACCATCCCCACCGTGAAACACGGTGGTGGCAGCATCATGTTGTGGGGATGCCTTTCTTCAACAGGGACAGGGAAGCTGGTCAGAGTTGATGGGAAGGTGGATAGAGCCATATACAGAGCAATGTTAGAAAAAACCTGTTGACTGGGACTGGGGAGGAGGTTCACTTTCCAGCATGACAACAACCTTAAACATACAGCCAGAGATACAATGGAATAGTTTATCAAAGCATATTCCTGTGTGATGCTCTCCATGCAATCTGACTGAGCTTGAGCTATCTTGTAAAGAAGAATGGGCAGAAGTCTCATTCTCTAGATGTGCAAAGCTGGTAGAGACATACTACAAAGGACTTGCAGCTGTAATTGCAGCAAATGGTGGTTTTACAAAGTATTGACTCAGGGGGGCTAAATACAAATGCATGCAACACTTTTTAGATATTTGTAAAAAACTTTTAAAACCATTTATAATTTCCCTTTCACTTCACAATTATGTACCACTTTGTGTTGGTCTAGCACATAAAATCCCATTAAAATACATTTACATTTGCAATCTGCAATTTTCTCCCACAGTCCATAGACATGCTAATTTGCTAATTTCAGTAGGTGTGAATTTGAGTGTGAACGGTTGAGTATAAGTGTATGTCTCTCTGTATTGGCCCTGAGATAGACTGGACACCTGCCCAGTTTGGACCCCGCCTCTCACCCTATGACAGCTGGGATAGACTCCAGCTCCCCAGTGACTCTAAACGGGCTCAGCGGTTGAGATAAGGGATGGATGGATGGATTGTGCTAAACAGTACTGTCAACACTAATTACACATATTGATCCATTGTATTGTTCATTCCAGTCATGTTTTACAGCAGGGGTCTCTGAGAAGCCAACAGAAATGATGTGTTATTTTCTGTAATGTACCTCTGAAACATATTATTAGTTGAAAGTCATAAATATGTCTAATACTCACAATAGATTAATTGTCAAGTGGGGGCCGTGCAGTCAAGTCTGTGCACACCAAACTCCCCACACTTATATGGATGGCCATGCTCGCAGCGCCACACAGCTCTCACCATGCAAGTGTGGCGTGCACAGTCAACAAACGGAGAGTTGCCTTTTTTCTGTGATCACCTTCTATTTTAATACCTTGACCTACTCCCGTGGTTATTGACACAGGCCTGTAAGCATGCATTTTCTGCATGCAGTAGAGATTTGACTCTCCTAAACTGTGATACTTTCAGAGTGGATTCCATCCTCTCTGTTTGTTGTTGGAGAGTTTAGTGTAAAGTTGGGTTGCCGAGCTCCAAAGCTCAAGCTCTAGTGTCATAGATGAAACATCTAAACTGATACCATCAGTCAGCCCCATCATGTAGTCACTTTGCTGCTAGCTTTGATGCCATCCTCTTTCATCTTGGTCATGCCTCGGGATTTGCCAGCCATTTTTGAAGATTTAGTATGATAACAGTGTTTAGAACCAGTTCAAGTGTTTTTCAGACGGAATAGCTAAAATTGCTGAACTTACGAGGAGCACCTGTGAAGACATCTTTACACTGCCATATCTGTTGACAATAAAGGTACATTTAAAGTTGCAAATACTGTATGTTGCTGTACAGCATCCACTGTCTGATATGTAATTAGAGTTTTTTTATGGTTGTGTTTAAAGAGTCAGCACTTGTCCTTCAGCTGTAACATTCATATAAGTCATTTGCCCTTAGCTTGAAGTACAACTCACAAGAGCATTGATTGAAAAAGTGCCCAGACATTGTGAGGCAGCCATCTGATGAAGTTACATTCCTTTTGGCATCAGCTACCAAAATGGCAGATTCTATCTCTTAAAATGGGAGCAAAATGGTAGCAGTTGTTACATACAAACTCCTGATAAAATCTCATCTGTTTACACATGTGCATGTGTGCAGGATCTACAGTTGCCTGGTCACTGAAGTGTAAATTAATTTGTGAATTACCACCATAATTTGGTTTCTATGAGTAACCATGGGACTGTCAGTGAGAATAGCTTCATTTGTAGCTGCCGGTTGCTGTCTCTTTACTGTGTGCTGTTTAACAATGCTCTGCTTTGCATACTCTGTTTGGAGCAGATGCAATGAAGATGACAGTCTGCCATAATACTGTTGGTTTTTGTCTGAGGGACTGTACACATGCATTCTACATATTGATAATGAGACTAGTGTTGGAGCCAACTATAATAAGTATTGTGATTACAGATGATGGTGCAAGAAGTGCCAAATAACTGATTTCTTGTGAGAATATTAGAATTGTGTGATAATTCAAGACTCAAAAATAATTTTATTTGCCCCAGGTAGCAATTATATGTGCATCTTCTGAGAAACACAGAGACTGGCAATACAACATCCAACATGAAGGAATTTGAATGTACCTGAAAGTGTCATTGTGTCCTCTGTAAATTCACCAAAGTAATAGCAGAGGGTATAAAAGCATGTAAAAGTACCAAAGGTATTAGCCTTGTAGATTTCACATTTAGCACTTTTTTTTCATACTGCGAGAACTTAACTATGCAGAATTACCCTGTTTGAAACGATTTTTCTTTTCTCAATGAACAGCAGTTTGACTTCTTTGTTCACCCGTGGTTTACTGTTAGGGTACCCCTTCTTAAAATTATGTTTCCATCACAGGGACGATTAAAGAGATTCACTGACCATATCTAGTTTGTCACCTTTTCGCAGTCACTTTCTCCGTTTCTAGGCATAAATGGTAAGTAAGGACAAGATACACACAGCTGTGATCTGCGTGGAAAAGTGGTGGAAGAGAGACACAGTATATGCTTCTTTTATTGGGCCACCGCAGCAGCCTAGCATTTTGCAATTTCTAATAAGGCAGGACACATAGTGATAATAGTTCCTTAGTGTATTAAGTGTTTGAAGTCACAGCAGGCACAGCATCTTCAGGAGTAAGATAATCTAGAGAAATTCGAAACTTCACTAGCTTCGCTGACAGTTTTTGTTATAGTTATCACCAAATATGTAATAGTTGCCATATTCAGGTCCTTTTCGATCATGATTTGAGAGGGGCCAGAGAATTCAGCTGAACTTTTAAATCCAAACTGACAAAAATAGTTAAACTTAACAAGAGTGTAATACCCCTTAGAAGACGTGTAATGAGTATGTTTTTAGGAATCCTACATCACATATTTTGTGCTATTTGAGTGACTATACTTCCAAAGGATTACAAGGCCTGCAGGATCTTGTACCGAATGGCTTATCCATGCTAAAGGTATTGTATGGGTAGTTGCTGGGACTTTTGAAGTGTGGTATGACTTTAAAAAGGGAGTCTGCAGTGAGGGGGACTGGTGGTTCAAGGACCATTGACAGAGAATGTCGGTTTTCATATTCACATTTCATGAAAATCACAGACAAGCCTGCGCTGCTATATGTTCTAACAGTCAGGGTGAGAGTGGAATGCAGAGCTTCTGGAGTGTGGGATACTAGAGCACAGTCATCTGCCTATTGTAGGTCCAGCAAACAGTTTAACCAAAGCTTAGTCACTGCCTGGAACTTTCTGAGACATTTTTACATTCTTTAACATTAGTAAAAATAAAAGTACAAGGGTTGTGGATGTTTACTAAATAGAGAATAGAGAACAGAGAATGAATCTGTTGATTGTTTTGCCTGATTTGGTTTCTGTTTTTCCCCGACTCTCTGGTCTGCCCCATCAGCCCTGTCAAACATTGCTTCATAGGCAGCAGTCATCATGATGTGTGTCTTAGATAGACATTTCTACAGTGTCCCGGTAGAAATATGGGAGGGTTGCGTCAGTAAAGGCATCCGGCATAAAAACTTTACCAAATCCACATGCGGACAATGATCCACTGTGGCGAACCTGAACTCACAATATAAGCCTGAAAGGATAAAAAAAATAAAATAAAATAAAGTCATGTATATAATCTATTCTACCGTCTATCTATACCTGCTTGCTAACTAATTCCACACACTCTGAATTGCAGCACATGGTAATAATGTTAGATACTCGGAAACTATTTTTATCCAGTCACAATTTATTCAAATAGCTATTCCACAGTCATTCTGGCCGCAGGGGTTCCCCAAGGGTATTTAGAATCAGGTAACCACCGGGGAACAATTCTTCCGGCCTTTATTAGGTGAAAGCTGTTCAGTCACAATAGCAAATGTGTAAAAAGCAATGTCCAATTTTTGATTCATCACCTACATCTAGAATAATTATACAATCAATATGTTGGGGACCCATTAGTGTTCATTGTTAGTTATTAGTGTGTAGACATAACACAGACATGTATCTTGGGAATTTCTGATCTCTGAAAGTAATAACTCTTAGTCAAAAGGTTGGCCTAGTGTAGTGGTTCCAACCCTGGTCCTCAGGGACCCCCTGCCCTGCCTGTTTTTCAACTACCCCTACCCCGCTAGTGGCCTACCCACCGCTAACTACCTGCATCATGTGTGTTGAGTCATTTAGAAGCTTAAAGCTAGCACCTAAGAAGATGGGGCACAAACACAAATTGGTATCTTCCAACTTCTGACTGACTGATCACACTTGATTGGAATTAATTCAGAAATGTTAGAGCATGTTTCAGATGGGTTTGTCAGCATCTTTAAGTAAATATTAATGATTTGAATGAAATAGTGATAATTACTGATATAAACTGATATGAAGGAAACAATGTAATAAAAATGTTTTAGATCACCCAGCCCTAATCTCAGACATGTTTCACTTGACAGTTTATCAAAGAAAGCTATGCACTGAGCTTTGGGACATGCAGTACAAAACACCCAACTCAGATTTATACAGTGTCTAGACAAAATCAGGATGGGAAAAGCAAGAGTTTTATCATGCTACTGCTCACGCCCTCTATCTACGGTGAATTGCTGTGAAGTCAGTGGTCAGCTAGTCCAGGGGCCAGTTGGGATGTGGGAATGCAATGAGGCAAATCTAATCTCCCCTGACAGTGACATTGCATGACATTGACACTGCACTCTTTCTAAAGGTGAAGAAATCAGCTGGGACTTAGACCCTGGGGAGTTTTACTGGGTCCTTGTATGTGTCTGTTTAAATGTGTGAAGTTTATGTCGCCATCTCACTGAAGGTGGAAGTAGATGTGTTTAAGGTGTAAAACTGCACACATAATAGGAATACACATGCACGGACTTCCTTGGGGCACATTGAGTCATGCCTTTGTAGGTTGCTGTGACAGATGAGCTACAGTTTTTCTCTCTCAGAAGATGCCTCACTTTGTACTGATTGCCCTGAGCATCGCAACAGAGAGGTTGAAGTGCAGGCCCGGCACACGCTTCCAAAACCCATGAACTTGCTCACAGAAGCAAACAGAAACTCACAGTTTCGACATCAACAGTATTCTTTTGAGAGAAGAGGGCAGAAAGTAGGTCCTGCCCTTGTGTACTTGTAAAACTTCTCCAATACTGTGTCTGAGACCACATTAGGCTCTGCAGGTGGGCGGAGGTGGAAAAATGTCTGTGGTTTAGAACTGCTTTAATATAATTAAGGAGGACAAAAGTAAAGCTGAATACAAACTCTGTTGTGCTAAAGAGCTAGTTACTAGCATTCATCTTTCTCAAGAATATTTTAAAAGCAATTAATACATAGACAACAACAAGGGTTAACCTGAAGTTCTTTTTTCCCCCCCAAAGTTATTTTACCTTCATATTCCTGTGTAGATTCTACAGTCCATGTTGTCCACCCTTTTCCATCCAGGACACCACAGTACATCTGTACTTTGTTTGTCTTTTAGTTTTTTCTGTTGCCACTATATTTGTTTTGGCGTATAACCCGTGAAAATTTCTGTTCTTGTGGGAATTGCTTGACTGCATTTGATTGATGAGGATTTTGGTGCCTCATACCAGAAGTAAAACAGTTTAGTACTTGTCATGGTACTCAGTATTAGTGAGTACTAAAATGTAAGTACCTGTACTCATTTAGGAAAAAGTGGCATCAGGACATTCCTAGTAGAAAGCCTGGCTGAGGTAATTAACAGAGTGGAACAGAGAGGAAAGCTAAGGCAAAAATAGGAAGTAGAAATGATAACCTGGAGCAATGAAAAAAGCACTTAGCGGAGGAAAGAGAATGAAACTACAGCCACACTGAGCAGGAAGAATGTGAAAATACCGGGAAAAAATGTGCCATTTGGATTTAAGCACAGAGCATCTAATACGTGGCTGAATGTGTTCATTATCTGCTCCCTTCAGATGCAACATCTGGTTGGGTAGGGGGATAAACCGCCTGCTAAGAGCTTGGTTACTCTGCTCAGTTTGATGATTTTCTCGACTGTTTTAAAAGTTTTACAGTAAGAACTGAGTGAGCCTAAAACAGTGATGTGAGCAATGCTGCATGATGCACATAGGGACATTGTAACATTAATTCTGTGCTATTTTATTACCACAACGTTGGTGCCAAAGCAAACATGGTTTAAGCTTAACTATGACATCTGTTCTGTGATCAGCTCCAGAGCTGTTATCTGGACTTGCCATCTTTCAAGAAAAAAAGATGCAACTTTTTCAGAATTTTGTATAAATAATTAAACAAACTTTATTGTATTTTTATACGCAATGTGTTTTAACATTCAAAACGTGAGGGTTTGGAGGGACAGCAATAACCTCCTGAAAATTTGTCATAGCTGTCTATTATTCAGAGACAATTTTAAGCCATTCTTCATCACGTAATTGCTTGAGTACAGCATCAAGTTTTTTATCCAGGCCCTGCAAAATTATGAAGCATTGACTAAAATTGTTTAGTTGCATAGGAACATATTTTGGAGACCGTGTTAATCAGATTCACCTGTACTAAAAACAACATTTCTGCACTTTGAATGTTGCCCTGTGTTATTGGCCCAATCATTACTAAGCGTGATCATATTTAGAGAGGCCGATGAAAGGAACAGAGAGTAAAGACAGGGATAGGAGAGGACTGTTGGGGAGATGATAAGAGCCCTGGTTAAAAAGCAGTAGGGGTGGAAAAAAGAAGAGAAGAGAAGATGAAAGCAACAGCAACTGAAGGTAAGGCAAGGTACAGAGAAGATGCTGGGGGGTGATGAAAGGAAGGGAGATGAAGTGAGGCAAGAGTTGGGAAAGAAAATGAAAAAAGGCTTAAAGGAAAGTCATGTCTAAAGATTCCTTTAGGTTACTAAATGTGGGACAGTTTGCTTCTGAGCCCTGACAGTCGGAGCAGTGCTTCACACCTTTCTGAAGTACAGCCTCATCATTCTCGCTCCTCTCTTTCACACTCTATCTCCTGGTCTTCCTCTCTGGTTCTGCCTGCTTTCCTTTTTCATCTTACCTCAAACTCAGAAGTGCCAGCATATCAGTGGCCAAGCAGTGAAGCGAAAGATATAAAAAGAAATTTGCCAGGAAGCTGTGAACCTAACCTGTCTTGTTATTTCCTTTATAACCTCCAAGTTCTGTCAATCAAATTCCATGCTTCTCCCCACATATGGCTGAGCCTGGCTGAACCCCTCATAAGTTTTATTTGAAAAGTCTTCAGAGCCATACCACCTGCTTGGTAACCAGGTAGCACTGACTATAAACACTTTTCACACCATGATTTTTTCTCTTCTTTATGCACTTAGCTGCCACGATTTCATTACTGCCTCTGCATTTCCTAGAGTAAGGTCAATACTTTTTCATCCTTTGAGAGACAATAAGACAGGGACTACAGTTTTATGTTATTATCTTACTAAATCCTTTCCCACAAAGAGAGAATGCCACAGGCCAACAGCCGGAGTGGCAGATTTAAACAAGCTGATAAATGACGACCTTTAAATTGAAATGCCTTAGGATGTTGGTTAAATTCCTACATAATATTAATTACTCTTCACATCCAGCATCCATATCTTGTCTTATCCACTTAAACAACAATCAGAAAAGAAGCCATTCGTTTCACTTTTAGTGGTAACGGTTCGGCAGGTGGCAGGTGTACAAAACAGAGGATGGTTCCTCAGTCCTGTGTCTGGTTATGTTCAGGCAAGAAAACCCCTGATGTTATTGTTAGAGAAAGATTGGTTGTGTTTAAAAGCGATAAAACACATTTTGTGTTAAATTTTCCTGTATCATACCAGCCCTCGTTCTTTCTCTGAACCTAAACAGCGATGTACTAAATAAATACCAAAAAAACTTTAATAACACTGTAGTCACACCATCAGGCCGTTGTACTGCAGGATCACATATCAAGACAGAGGTGGCACAATGTATACTGACAATAAGACCGTTCAGTTCTTGTATTCAAAAATGTAAATGCTATGCTGAATCCTTCTTTTGAGCCATACATTCTTCAACGTAAATAAATTCAAACGTGGCACACACTAGATAGTGTGAAATATTGATGACCTTAATCTGTCTCAAATTCTGATGATCAATTAAGATTTTAATATACAGCAGGCATAAGCAACTAAAATGGTAAACCTGATTAAATGTCAAAGAAATCTGTGGAAAAAATATAAAGAAACTATAAAGAAACTCCAAAACTCACTAATCAAACAGATAATGTTGCTCTTCTTTATTAAAATAGACGCACTTTCTATTTAAGAAAATGTACAAAATTTTGCCAACTGTAGCTTTAACGTTATCTTTCTTTATTTCTTTGGCACTTCCCTCCTTTGGGTCAGAGCAGTACACCATTACATGTTTTGTGGCCACAAAATTCACATTTACTTTCATAATTATCCATTTCCATCGAGTGCTGTTTAGCCCCGTGTTCCCAAATCGTTGCCTACAGTAAGTATTAGTATCTTGTTTCCTGCTTATCCCTGTTTCTCACATGTTTAAGTGAATGTGTTTTTTAAGTGTTTATAGCTTTTGACTTTACCTGAGAGTATCACCCTATAATTGCAACACAAGCTGCATCTTGTGTCAGCTTTTGTGTTAATTAGTGGTAAAACAGGTTAATGCAGGGACTCTCCAGGCTCGGCAGCGGAAGACTAGCTCTTTGTCCTCCCACTGTTTGGATTCATTTTGCCATATAAATTGAGATCTTACCAGCCTTCTGCTGCAGGGAGAGTTCATGTGTAAACATCATAATTGAAGAAGAAAACCTGGTGCAACCTCATCCACAATTTATGAGAATCCTATTTAAAATTTCAGGCTTCCTCCGCTGTTAAACAGGCTACTTTTGCAGAGAGATGCTGTCATGCTTTCCTTGTAGATCACCACTTTCAACTCTGAATAGTTAAGCAGTACACAAAATTAAGCCTATGATTTCTGTCCCCTTGATTAGAACCTAGCAGTAATTGCTAAGTCTAGAGGCTTCATGTTCTATTAACTGGTTTATTTATGGTAAGTTTGAGTCAATTACATTTGAAAGGTTTGTGTAAATCCATTAAGATGAGAAATACTGTGAGTGTGCACAACAGTCAGGGTGAGTCCAAGTGAAACGCATCCACCAATCCAATCATCCTTACTACAAACATAGCTATTACCACCACACTGGTTCTGTGTCGCACACGCATACACACAAACACACATTCTCTATTGCAAATCTATCGCCTGGCTGCCTAAATAGGAGCAATCTTGTCAGATGGCTGCAGCACTGCTGTAGAATTGACCTTTCCATCAAGCAGTGTGCTGTAATTTGGGGTTAGTACAGCAGAGGATACAGATGGTGTTTGCTCTAATCAGGATCTGCAGTTCACAGTGTTGGCTTCTCATTGTGGATGAGGGGAAAAGTACAAAAATACATTTTACAAGCATAGTTGCCATCTATTTTATCACAAAAGCTATAGAATTGTCTCCAGAATATTCAACACTAAAACAGTCATCAACAAATCTATCAAAGAGATGGTGTAGCCAAGGAAGATCACATTAGAACACATGTGGCTTGTAACAGAAAAATTATTTCCCTGTTGAGAAGCCCCCTTTACAACAGTTGGTCACATAAAAGCCACTATTCAGTAAGTAAGTACGTCTGTGTCAAAGCCAAGAATCAAGAGAAGTCTTTACCAGAGAAAATAAATGGTAAATGGTCTGCAATTATATAGTACTTCCTCGCTTATTGGTACCCAAAGGGCTTTACGCTGCTTCTCATTCACCCATTTGCACACCAATGGTGGAGCTGGTATTACCAGGAGCAACTAAATTGGGGTTCACTGTCCCCCATGGGAGGAGGAGCGAATCAAAAACCAACAACCCTGGGATTGGTGTACAACCACTCTACACCCTGAGTCACTTTCAGCCTTTAAAGTACTGATGGTTTGTCAAAGGTTGTGAACAATTTTAAATTTTAAATTCAAGAAGACCCAGTAAGAATTTGTCAAAGTAAGAAATAAATAAAAAATGAAGAGAAAATCCTGGAGAAAGAGAAGAATCAGCCCAAGGTCTGAAGCTAGTGTTATGGCGTTGGCTTGTATAGCTGCCAAAGGAACTAGTTGTCTTGGATTATTTTATTTAACTATTTGACTGCTGACAAAAGAAGCAGGATGGATTCACAGTGTAGATGGACATTTACATGAGCTCTACTTCTCTTGATTCTTAACTTTGACACAAACACACCTTCTTCTTGGATGTTATTTATGAAAAAAACGGTTTAATGTTTTGCAATAGCCTGTGTTAATCTGTGACACGACCATAATCCAACTAAGCTGTGTTTCATTTCCTGAAAACAAAATAACCCCATAAACAAGCAGAAAGTGAAAAGAGTGTTAGTTTGGGTCGGGCAGAGCATCACCAGGAAAGAAACCCAACATCTGGCCATGTTTTCAGGTTTCAGATTTCATGTGGTCATTGAGTGTAAAGGATCAGCAACCAAACTAAAACTGACAATTTAATTCTTGATTATGTCAATGCTTAAATAAACCCTTGAATTGAAGCTGACAGTCTACACTTTAAGATTGTTTCATTTCAAATTCTCTGTGGTACAGAGCAGAAATGTTTAAAATAGTGCTGCTGTCTAAATATAGATGGGCCTGACTGTAATGTATGCTTACACTAAGTTTAGGCAAAGTAATTTCACCAACCCTTCATCCTTACTTCCCACATCTCTACATAACTTTCTGTAATGCCATTGACCAAGAGCACTGGGTGTAAATCATGCACTGCAGGTGTTGTCCAGTATGAACACAGTACTACACTGAGGTGACAAATACAACAAATATGATACAAATTTAGACACTGTCCTCATAAAACATGAAAAAAATGTTGTTTGTCATCATTGGACGATTCTCTCTACCAGCCATAGTAATTTCAGTTGATGTAAAGACAGAATTGACGTCATATATTTAAAGAACCACAGAGGTGATGGTTAGATCAACAGACCTTAGTTTGGGTTTAGGAAAACATCATGATAATTTACTACATCAAGCTGTGCTCCAGTGCAGAGGACTGTCTTTGGTTTAGTTTTCTATATTTACAGTAGTTAATGTTGTGCCTGTGTTATCAAATTAGTTAAATGTTCTTCATTTCCCCGTGCTTCGTCTGTTTGCATGTGTTTTCATAAGGTCCAGTGTACTGAGCTTCTGTGACCACTGTAGCAATATTCAAATCCAATATCACACTGAATTGTTGCCACAAGGAATCAGACAATATATTGCAGCAGTTAAAAGAGGGAAATGCAATGATTTTGTTGAGAAAGATGCCGAATGATCTTTTATTCTTGCACACAACTGTTGTAGTGTCATTTGGATGTTCTGCATTTTCCACTGATAGTGATATTTGACAGATGAAACAAATAAGACTGTGACTGGATGGTAAGAGTTCATGATGTACGTGTGATGTTATTTATACGCTGAGGGGCTTGTGGTCATGCAATTTCCATTGGTTTGAATCAATCAATACAGTCTACCTCAACACAATAATCGGCTGACTTGACCCTTATGTACAGTACATGTTAAAATTCAATTATTCTATTATTATTTATTGAGTGAAGATCAGATGGACGTTTTATGGTTTACATTTTATCATTGCATTTTGCAGTTTATATTTTATATTTCATATTCTCTGCTAACAGTGACAAATTAGGTGTGCATGTTTATTTATTTATTTTTTTAAACACTGTGTGGGTTTCAATAGGTTTGTGTTTGCAGTTCTTTGAAATAATCATTGAGGAACTATTACCACTTTCAGGAAGGGACACAGGAATGCAATCTCAGATAGAATTACCAGTTTCAAAGTTCTTCCTAAATTTACAGTCTGATGTATAATCACACAAAAAGTTGTATTCATAAAATGTACATAGCCACTCTCTTGGCCTTGTGGGATTTACATTACAGCCTATTTGGTAAATAAAGGAGGTTACGTTCTTGCTTATATGAGACAGTAACCAAAAGAGAATATTTTAACATATATATAATATAATATAATATAATATATCATATAATATTTCAAACCACTGCTGTGAATGTGTGTCCCTTGATCTTTTTGCAATATAAAAAATAAAAATCTAATGTTTTTTATTTCTTATTTTTTTTACTTAGTAAAACTTTAAATCCTTTGTGTAATACAAAATCTTAATTATTCACGTCAATTAGTTACTGCAAGTTACTGTGGACTGTGAAGGTTGTTTAATTCTTTGTGTGAAAAAAAACTATGCCACCCATAGGATACTACGGTCTAATGTGGTGCACAGTTTTCCCCATGAGGTCCTTTCATATCTTTACTACTGTAGGTCAAAATCACTGATCGAATGACGTGCAGTGCAAATCAAACAGCATTAACACTTTTAAAGGCAGCAATGTGTACAGCCTTTTCAGCACACAGTAGGCAAGGGAGGTGGAGTAGGAAAAGGGAGAGAAGAAGAAAAGAATGTGGTTGACGAAGATGGGGATAAATCAGAATTAGAAAGAGGAAGAGGACCAAAGATTGATGAAGAGACTAATAAAGGCAGGTAGATGAACAGATCCAGCTGGACTGCTTGGTTTTTATTCTCTGTTCTTAAAGTTTATAGTAATATTCAGTGTGGTAACAAACCATTTTCACTCTATAGTCTATTTTCTGTAGAACCATTAGGGTGAGCCAAAACCCCTATGGACTCAATAATTATGGTGTATAGGAGTGGCAGGATCCGATGTAGGTAAGAGCTGTGCCAGTGATTTCATATGAGAACAGTGGTGCAGTTATGGTGTAGAAAGCATGACTGAGGTCAAATAGAATGAGGTGGTTAGAGAGCCAAAGCTCCTGGACAGTATCAGGTCATTAGTACCTTCATTGGTTCAATCCCTGGTCCTGCTTATATGTCAAAGTGTCTCTGAGCAAGACACTGAACCCCTAACAGCCCATTCCCCTCCCCAGCTCTACCCGGTAGAGACCCTTGTCCTTTCAGAGGGACTAAATATAACTGAATCACCATCTGATTGAGTATTTACTTTTAACCAATTTTTTAATTCAGAGATTTTTACATATAACAGATGTGACAGTGGACCTACTGCCATCACAGCCCAATTACGAATGCCAGATACCGATTCGAATATCTATGTAATCTGATTTCGGAGTAATGTAGTTTATGTATGATTTTAAAATTGAATTAAACTGAACCCTTCTGCATATAGGAGCAGCCCATCTTCAAAGCTCCAAATCCACTACAGCTTTTTTATCATAACTCAAAGTTCCTAGCTTGAGTATGAAAATGGCATGGAGACTCTGACATACATTGCAACTAGCAGTTCAACATAACCGTCCAGTTTTTTTTTTTTAAGTTCAAAGGGTAGAGATTCATTTGAAGTACTTTTAACTTTTAACTTTTTTTAGTCTTTATAATTTTATACAAATACAAACCATGTTAGGTCTATAAAAGCAAGTGCATTAATCACCTGAAGTGGGATTAAGGTCAAAGATTGATGTCCAGCAGATGGAAAACCATCTTCCTACATGTTTATTTCAACTCATGTTTAAAGAAAGGCCGCTTTTCTCTCTGCAGGCATTGGCAGACAAAACCAGCGGTTAAACAACAGTGCACATTAGAGTCAAAGATGCCATTTCTTGCATTGCTCTTTTTCAGCTCGATCTATCTAACACTTGGAATGTGTTATAGCGGGAAGTTGAGACAATATTTTATGTATGTTAAAGTCTATAAACACCTCAGTAGGAGAACTAAACCAGGTGTGAGGACTGTGAAGACCTGCCCTGGGGAAACACAGAGTAATGTGTTTTTGAGCACCTGGAGCTGAACAAATACCCAGAAACTATGCTCTTTTACATTGAGACCTGAACAGATAATGCCACGGTTGATAAGTGAATCAGGTTTTACAATGATAGGAAACCCATGATGATGAGGTACGGTCACTCCTGAGAGCCTTCAATGCAGGGGACTGAGAGACTACAGATTAGCCAGGGCAAACCTAAGGAGAGGAGTCAAAGCTGCTAAGATGGAGTTTTGGAAAAAGATTGAAAACCATTTGACTGATAACAATCTGAGGCAGGTGTGACAGGGCTTACAGCACCTCAAGAACTGAAAGGGCAACACATCGGAGGCAGCAAATGATGCCTCACTGTTAGAGGAACTCAATCACTTCTTCATCCACTGTGAGACAGAAAGATCTCACTTGGCTCCTCTGACCTCACAGTTCACCAACCCTCAGCCACTCATCTTGCAGGAATATCAAGTGACTATGAGGAGTTTATGTTTGGTATTTCAGAATACTGTAGTAGTGGGAGAAGACCAAGGTGTTGAAGGCCATAAACCTTCACAAAGGGGCAGGACCCGATGTCCTAAAGTCCTGAGGACCTGTGCTGACCAGCTATCGGGGGTCCTGACAAGAATTTTTAACACCTCTCTGAGATTGGCCAGTGTACCACCCTGCCTGAAAGCAGCCACAAACATCCCTGTCCATAAAATAAGACCATAAGCATAAATGACTACAGACCAGTGCACTGACCTCTGTAGTCCTGAAATGCTTTGAAAGATTAGTCCCCCACCATCTCAAGTCCCATCTCCCCCCCAAACTTTGATAAACACCAGTTTGCTTACAGAGCAAACAGGTCAACGCAGATGCCATCACCACTGCTATTCTTTCTGCCATGAGCCACCTAGAACAACCAGGGAATTATGTAAGGATGCTTTTTATTGACTTTAGTTCTGCTTTTATATTCTATCCTGCTGGACATTTTATTCAAGAAGCTGACTGACCTGGAATTTCCCCCATCTCACTTGCGTCTGAATTAAGGACTTCCTTTCAGAATGGTCACAAACAGTGAAAATGGGGGCCCACGTATCCTCCATGGTGACACTAAGCACAGGCTCCCCACAGGGCTGCGTGCTGAGCCCATTCCTGTATGCTTTGTCTCCTCCCAAAACTCAAATTTGTAGACGACACTACAGTGGTAGGTCACGTCACTCATCTCAATCTCATGCTGAACACCCGCAAAATAAAAGATATGATGATGGATTTTAGGAGGCAGAAAGGAGACATTGCCCCACTACAGATAAACGCTGACTGCGTGGAGACAGTCTCCTCTTTCAAGTTTCTCGGGGTGCATATTGCTGATGACCTTACGTGGACCATCAACACGTCAGCAGTACTGAAGGTTAAACAGAGACATAATTTCTTCTGATTGCTGCAGAAAAGCTACCTGAAGGTCAAAGTGACTTTCTATCGCTCCACAATAGAAACCGCATTAGCCTAATGTATTACAGCGTGGTACAGCTGTACAGCAGCAGACAGGAAAACCCTGCAGAGAGCGATAAAAACAGCACAGAAAATCATTGGCTGCCACCTCCCTTTCCTGGAAGACATTGCCAACCTACTTGTTTTGTGACCTGTGTGTTTATTTGAATGTGATACTTTTACTTGTATTTAAAAGTGCATTGATGGGAGCTGCTCAACTAAATTTTGTTGTACAACTGTGTCTGCATTGACAGTAAAGATTAATATGATTGATATTACAATTAATGCTTGTTTGTTCGGGATTTTTTTTCTTGCTTTCAACACTAATTTAAAGACATGTCAAATGCAGCTATGAAATAACTGATTGGGCCACTACAAACAGTAGAATGTGACCAGAAATCACAAATTAGCAGAATAAGTATCATTGTACAGTGTTGAATGCTTCATAGAACTTGTCTGTACTGAGGTGTTTACACCCTGAACAGAAGCTTGTAATGCACAATGACTAAAGCTTTTCCAAAACATTTACAGTGATGGCCAAAATTTTTGGTATTCATGTGCGTACTGTTTTTGTTTGCACTGGAACAACAACAACAAAAAAAAAAGTCAAATCTGATACAAATCAACACAGAACCCAAAAAATGCAGTGGACAAAAATATTAGCACCAATTTCTTACCTAAACTGTAAGAAATTATTGCTTTTCAAGCATGTGATGCTCCTGTTTTGTATTTGTATTCAGACACACCTGTGTCAAGTAACAGCTGTGGGCAATATAGTAATCACATTTGCAACCAGTTAAAATGGAGAATAGCTGACTTAACCTTTGTGTTGTGTGTCACACTGAGCATGGAGAAAAGAACGTGTCTGTCAATTTGACAGAAAAAATTGGGGAAAAACTTGGACAATCTCCATGCTATAAGTCCATCTCCACAGGTCTTAATGTTCCTGTGTACACTGTCCGCAATATCATCAAGAGGTTTACAGTCTATGGCACTGTTGCTAACCTCCCAGGACATGGACGGAAGAGCTAAATTTATGAAAAATTACAACAAAGGAATGGTGGATAATAACAATCCTTGTGGGAGAAGGTACTGTACCAGATCTATATCCCATAGAAAACCTGTGGAGAGATCTCAACACAGCAGTTGGGAGAAGGCATCTTTCAAATCTGAATCACCTGGAGCCATTTGCAAAAGAAGAGTGGTCCAAAATTCCAGTTGAGAGGTTTTGGATCTTGTATCAGATTTGACTTTTCTTCAGTTTTTTTGTGTTGTTCCAGTGAACACAAAAACAATAAGCATGTAAATACCAAAACATTTGCAATTGAAACAATTACAATTTCTGAGAGAAGGGTTGCATGAGCTGATGTCTTGACAACATAAAAAATACAAATAAGTGAAGACACTTAATTTAAATATTCTGATTTATCATTAAAGTTTGAACAGCTCCATCTTATCTTGTTAACACGGCCAATTTACAAGGACGAGAATGTTCAGAATGGAGTGCTTTAGAAATTGGTCCTAAAATTTGGAAATCGATTTTGCTATTCTGTTTCTCTCATCCTGACATCTGTGGGTTGTTTGAATAGGTTTTTGGTCAAATGCCTGATACAAGGTCTGTAGTTAACACAAGGTCAACATATTTTCACATTCATACTCTAACATAATGCTCGTAAATACCCACCCTTGTTTTTTCGGAGCTTTTTGTGTCATAAAATAAGATGGTTGCTAATAGGTGGATAATGAGCCTACAGCAGCCCACGGATCCTTTCATCCATAGAACTGTTATGCAAACAATTTGACAGTTATAATGTGTTCAGTGGTTAGTTATCATATAATGCCCATAGTTATGGTTCAGTTCATGTCAAGGTAGTGTGGAGGTCCTGTGGACAGATTCAGGACAAAACACAGGACTTTGACAGGCAATTGAGCTGTTAGTTTCCTGTTTAAACCATTTTTTTATCACAATGCCCAGTGATTTATTGAAGATTCTGATCTAAGTGTTATTGAGGTTCTTTAAAATCTATAAGTAAGACTGAAGGTAGAACTGCACAAGTCATTCTGCAGAAGCCGTCATTTGGAAGACCCCGTCTGTTTGTTCAGCTCACAAGGTTTGTTACTGCACATATTACAACTCAATAGGTGAGGTGAGTGAAAAGCAGTCTCCTGCTTATTGTGGAGAGTGAGCCTCACAGTTTACCTGTGTATTTATAGCTCCTCCCCTAATGCAAAATGCCCTCTAGAGCTATGAGTGTCATTTCACATAGAATGACACTCATGCAGAGTGAAGTGCTATGGAGAGAGACTGATTTAGGAAATGGGCATTTGAAGCATTTGTGTTTATTTGGTTCCAAATTCACTGAAGAATATTTCACCAAAAAAAAAAAACTATAAAGAATGATTGTGATGAACACAAACAGGCTAGGAGCCTTTAATAAGGCTAAGAAAAGCTGACTCAACAGGAGGGTTTAATTTTTTTAACAGCCAGTTCTCCATTTGAACATTAAACAAAGTCTTGTTGTAACACAAGTATATAGTCCTATTAACACAAGTCCCTTCCCGTAGAAGTGATGTTCATGATTCTTAATGATGTAATTGGCTTTTGTTATTTTAACGGCTGCTTGACACTAGGCCAAGGTACAAAAGTTGAATATTTACCTACCCTACCTAACAGTGGCACATTTACAGAAACGATGATTAATATGCAGTGTCCCTGGAATAAAGATTTAAATAAATAAACCCAAAATGGATTGAGTTGTGTATCTAAAGCTAGTATGAGGATTCAATCAAATTAAGTTTCCAAGTATTTGCAGCATGAAATTTCCTCTTTGGTGTTTCCTGTTGACTTGCAGCTTTGAAACCCATTGTCATTAAACAACCTGTTTAAGACCTTTTTGAACAAATGCAGGATTGTGGATTTTGGAACCACCTACATGGAAAGCATCTTTAGCAGTGATCTCTGGGGGGAACAAGTAAAACCTGTTTCAGTGTCCAAACTGGAATCTGACTATTGTTTTAAAACAAAAAATGAATATGTACTTTAATTAATTTAATTAAGTTCCTGTTAATACCCTTTTGTTCATTTTACAATAGAAAACTACTCAAGAACTGTGTGTAAATGCTGCCAGAATAAGTCGTAAATGTAAAACAGGTTGAGCAAACTGAATAACATTGTTTGACAAATACAAAGAGAAATTGTGACATAAAATTCTGATAACTAACGGGTTTATAATCTTCTACGTAGATTTTTTTTTTCATAGATACAAACATTAATAACTGTAAATATTCTATAAGAAATTTGTAGTGGGATTAAGAATCACTGTCATCTTTTCACAGGCCAGTAGTAGAGGTAAAAATCATGATTATTCTAAAGCAGGTTTTGCAGGGAAAAAACACTTTTCTAAGTGGATTATGAGCTTGTTTGCAGTGGATTTGCGATATAATGACATCCTCAAAATGTGTCAATAGCACTGAATTTGTAACAGCATCTGTGTGTTCAAATTTAACTGACTCAGAGAAAAAAGAAGTTTTTGATGCAAATTTCAGCAATCAGGTAAAAAATACCTATATTGCTTGTGTCACAGCCACTGCCTCTGCGTCAGCTGCTTATCACGCTGGTAAGTGGACCAAACACCAGCACACACCTGTCCCTTTCACCTAAAGCAGTGTCTTTGTCACCTCACATCTGTCTCACACTGCTTCAGCTCCTCGCCTGCTGGGGAGGTACACAACGTAGTCGGAAAAGCTCCGGTGTAAAGAAAAAGTTTCTATCTTAACGTGAAGCAGACTAATTCGAGCCTGCTTTTTAAAAACAGAATTTGCTGGAAATGGCTGATTTATAGTGCTGTGGAAACTCTGACTTAGCTGGAATCTGTGGTTTATAAAAAGACCGTATAATAACTTTAGGTTTGGATGAGGTCAGCATTTCCAAGTGGAGTGTAACATGGTCAACACAATGACAACCATGTCCATATATTTTTGCACCCTTAAAGTTGTCCTTCTCATCCATCTTCATATCTTATTAGCTTCATATCATCTTTCAAACCTTCCATCTTTACCTGTCTCCCAGCCTCTTCCTCACTGTCCTCTCTCTCTCCTCTATTAGTTTAATAATTGTTGTGTGACTGTTCCCCTCTGGCAAACGTCAGTCAGGGACTGTCCTCGGCCATTAGCCTGTCAAAGAATTAAAACCCACATCTTTTGCTGAATGTGCCGCATCCCTCTTCCTCCCTCTCTCCTTTTCTCAGCACTACTCTCACTTACTTCATGAGTGTCAGGGTGGATTTGTGATGCCAACCGTTTGTGTTGTTTGTGTCTGTTGGTGTTTTCTGCTAGTTTAGGTTTTTATGCTGCTGCTTTTGCTGTAGCTGAATGACATTTTAGAACATTTCTGAGCAGAAAATGATATAACCATCGGACCTGTGATGTTAAAGATGCTTGATTCTTCTTCATTCTCTCCAAGTGTTTTAAAATGTTTTTCGAAACTAACACAATTATGGACCTGTGTTTGTTATACATACAGTATTGATATACAGTGCAGTATCCTCAGTACAGATGAGGATAATTCAGCTCTGACACTTGACTAAGTGATCAGCCACAACGATAACGCCAGCTGGTGCTTTTAATTTAAAAAAATGATTGTTTTTCAAAAAATATCATGCCAGCCGTTTGTGTCTCCATGGTAGTAAAAAAACCACAGAGCCACCAAAACCACATAAAAAACAATAAAAACCACCTGCCATCACATAAAATGATTAAAATCAGATCCACTTTTACTAACTGTGACCTTTGACCCTTAAAAAAAAAAAATACTGTACATGTTTTGCCATAATTAGCATAATCAGTATTGTATAAAATACATTTTTTTAGACCAGCAGTCACTAATAGGGTCTGGACCAGACTCTATCCTGTCTTGAGCCACAGCAGTAATTAGTATTTCAGCTTTGGCGGAGGAAACATTTCGACCGACGACTTCTTTCCGACATTATATTTACACTAGTGTCACAACACTACACAAGCCGATTCTTGTAGCAAACGAGAAGAGCCGACACCTATAGGGGAAAGCCAAATCTTCGGCCACAGAGAATCCATGCAGACTGAGGGGGGACTTTATTTTGATTGGCACACCGTGTGGCCAATCACATGTGAGGACAGACTAGGATCATACCACTCTGTTAAAAAAGGGTGAGGGGCATACTTGTCATAATGTCAAGACTTCGGCCTTTATTTATTTCATTTGTTTGCTGTGGTTCTGTGTTCCGTTGTTCATTTTAAGGTTGGATTAAAAATAATTTAATTTTTGGGTTTCAAAAAAAAAGCATGAAAATAAAACACTGTATTCATAATTGCTAAATTTGGCTAAAATATAATGCTCCAAGTGATAGTTAATTCAGAGCCATTTTTGAGCCAGATCTTTCAAGGGAGCTGAACCAGAAGAGCAGAATCTTTAAAAAAAGAGTATTGAGTTTGTGTACTTCTACCACCTCTGCACACAGTGTATCACATGTTACTGTTTATAGGGCTGTGTAGCCGCAGACTGCTCACAGTGACCATGCTGACCCTGGCCCTCCATGAAAATTTCAAGACCACTAGTACTAATTTTGTGGTTGATCGGTCTACAATGTGGTGACACGTAATGTGTGTACATTTGGTTCCTTACACAGGAATGATGTACTTGATGTGTTTGTAACTCAAAGTGGATATGTGGATGCTCTCTCGTGAGTAAATTATTTGGTGAGAGCTGACGTTTCATAACATCATCGAAGGGGATTTCCAGAGTAGTAGCTTATTTTGACCATTGAGTTGAATCAAAGCTTTGAGTCATAGGCGTGGCTTAGTCTTCTCTGTTTCAGGCTCTGCATAGGAAATCAGAATTAAGAAGATGATTTTCTGTCATCAATTTTTACTGCAGAAAGTCATCAAAATCATGAGCTGTGAAACACGAGCGGCTAAGGAAAGAGATGGCTGTTTCTGAACAAGTTTGGTCAAAATATTGTCAAAAATATTAAGATTATGTTAAGTGTTAGGAGAGAAGAATTGGGTCTAGAAAAGCTCACAGACGGAGTATACTTGTAATTTAGTCCACTGTCATATCAGTTGAGGTGACAGATTCCATTTTTATATTTTTTTTCATTTGCATTACTCCTGCAGGTCTGTTTTAGAGCACAAGTTTCTTTAGTAAGCTGGAATGTAGACCTCCATGACTGATTTGATATTGAGAGGTACGACTAAACCCAGGAGACTAAAATTGGCTGTGTTTAAGTTAGTGGCAATTAAAATTTTTAACACAGCCCATTGCTGCAGTGAAGGGTGCCAGGAATGCTGGGAGTGATATGACTGATATGACGTGTGTGAAACTACTGCTTCAATTTTTAATTAAAAAGGGATCCGACATAACTGATGTGATGAGGGAGGTACTATCCCACAGGACGGATTCAAGTCCAGAGTGTTTTACACTGCATTCATGGTCATACAGAAACCAAAGTTGTCAAAAAGTTCCAGTAAGTCTCTACTAAAGATCAGAGGGGTTATGCCGTACAGCATACGCAGTGTGTAGAACTACGATGAAACTTGAGTTTGTGTCCAGTCAGCCTACTTGTTGCACCTTACAGTATAAGTGCTTTGTTTGCAAAACTGATCATCTCATATGATAACTAAGCTAGTGAATTCCAACAGGGTGGGCGGCCATCTGGCTTGAGTGGTTGGGGTTCTTATTATCCTCCTATTAGTGATGAATAAAAATGAACAAATAAGTCCTCTGTAACGCCAGAACAGCATATTAAACAGTTTTTCCAGGCTAAATGGGATTCTTCTAAATTAGTGGAATGCCACTTCCTTTTTAACTAAAAGTAAGACGAAGGCCGTCCGCATTCATCAGGTCGGGACAGCCCCAGAAAGAAGACCAGTTATATAACATTTCCAAATCCTTGCTCACAAACCAGCCAGTAATTCAGTGCAGTAAACCTAATGGACTGGACATCTCATCTTTACCCTGCACAGTTATGGCACTTCGGATAATTGATGCCGTAATCTTCCTGACAGTCGCTAAAGATCCCGAGTAGACTAACATTTGGGGTTTTAGACTGATTCATCCTCTTATCACTGGTGCCAACATGGAAAATAATTATCAAATTAGTGGTGGTGTGGGCCTTAAATTAAACTTTCTCTCCACAGGATGCCAGTCCCAGAAACAGAGTAAAATAAAATATTTGTTGGGATTTTGTGTTAAACTTGGTAAGCTCTGTAGTTTGATGTTACAGAGTACCATCTCATATTCCAGTCATGCATGAGGCATTATCTGACTGACTTTGGAAAGTCTGGATGTATAAATTCTTCTCCTTCTTTTTGTTATTATGATTATTATTTCAATTTTTATCGAAAGAAGATACAGTATAGAACTAGTCTGGCATACAGGACATAGACAAGAAAAAAATACTTTATGAAAAAGAAAACAAACACTGCAACAAGGGGTTTGTTATCTTTTTGTTCATTTGGCCTGAGATACTGCTGATGAAATTCTTTGTCAGCTGGTTTTAGGATAATGTAAAAGAGGTAAAGCAGAGCATGAGATGAAAGTTGAACGTACTGCATGGGTGTGAGTGTTTAACATTAAGAACTGTCTGTGACATATTTTGTGAGCACTAAACACTGGCTGGCTGATCTCAGTGTCAGTGATATGGTAATTTGACGTCTTTTAGATATGATGGAGCTTGACCGTTTAGAGCTGTATTTGTAAGAAGGAGGGTTTTAAAGTCTATTCTAGATTTAATGAGAAGCCAATGTAGAGAAGCAAATCAGGGAGAAATATGATCTCTCTTGCTAATTCCACTCAGCATTTTGCAGCATTTTGGAACAATTGCAGGCTCTTTAGGGAGTTACTGGGGCATCCCAACAATAAGGAATTACAGTCCAATCTAGAAGTATCAAATGCATGAACTAGTTTTTTTTTTTTTGGCATCACTTTGAGACAGGATGCTCCTAATTTTGGCTCCATAACCTCAGTTTTGTCTGAGTTTAGAAGTATGAAATTTTAGGACATCCAGGCCTTCATGTCTTTTAGGCCTGAAGTTGATTAATTTGTCCTAACACAGAGCCTTGTGGAACTCCACAAACAACCTTTTATGTGCGTGGAGGTTTCATCATTAATATTAACAAATTGGAATCTATCTGATAAAGAAGATTTAAACCGGCATAGTGCAGTTCCTTTAATCCCATTTTCATGTTCAAGTCTCTTTAATAAATCGTTATGATCAATGGTGTCAAATGCAGCACTAAGATCTAACAGAACAAGTGTAAAAAGGAGTCCATTTGCTGAAGCCAAGAGAAGATCGTTGGTGACTTGTATCAGTGTTGTTTCAGTATTATGATGAACTCCCTGACTGAAAGTCATCTTCACATAATTGCTTTGCAACTAATTTTGGGAGATTGGTTATTGGTCTGTAATTGGCTAAATTACATGGTTCAAAACAAGATTGTTTTTTTTTTAAAGAAGCAGTTTGATTACAGCTACCTTATAGGCCTTTGATACATAGGCTGTTTCAGCAGATAGATTGATGACATTTAAAATAAATGTGTCTTATATAGGTATAGTTTGAATTTAACTTTGCGAGATCAATGGGTAAAAAGCAATCTAAGAGGGATTGGGGCCTTATTGATGATTCTAGCACTGTTGTACAATAAGATCTATCTGTAATATTTGGGTGGAGGATCTGGTGAATTCTTTCTCTAATAGCTACAAATTTATTTAAAAGACAGTGAAGTCATTTCTGCTCAGAGTTAAGGGAATACTGGGCTCAACAGAACTATGGCTCTTAGTCAGTCTGTCTACAGTGCTGAAAAAATGATGGATAATATGCTGTTCTGGCATTACAGAGGGCTGTTAAAAAATATTATTAAACTGTTTTTCCAGGCCAAGCGTGAATCTTCTAATTTAGTAGAATGCCACTTCCTTTGTTACTGTCTGGTTTAAGTTGCGAGTTTGGCATGAAGATCACCTCTTCTTTTTTTCTGCTTTGTTTTTCAGAGGGTGTTGTACAATATTGAGTACTGTATGTGGTTAGGCTGCAGAATCATCAAGATGATCAACTTGTACAGGATTAAAGTTGAGGTGGCTACCTTCCAATGTATTGACACACGCCAACAGCTGTTGGAGTATAGCCAACAGTTGGGAAGACCCAGATGCATACAGGGTCTTGCACTTGGGTCACTAGACTGAGATGACTGCTGGCAGTACAGATCTCACAGCGCTGAAAATGTTGGGTCAAATTTATATACTGAGATTGGATAAACTGATTTACTCAGACCTGTAGTTTTAGAGGCCGACATGTGAAGCGTGATTACTTCAGGAGAAGAGAGAGACGCTTTTCAGTTAAGTCTAATATTGAACTATAACTGTATAAATATTTTTATACATCATTTGTTATTGCGTGGAAAAGTCACTAATGTACATGTTGAGATGAGAAAGGAGGAGCTGCTTCATCTGATCTGACACCAAGTTCATGCACAGTAAAACATGACCGCAGCCCATGATGAATAAAAAATAATCAAATCAAATTCGTTCAAGAGATGTTGCAGTGGGTTTAAATCCAAATAGCAAATGTTCCCTTCAAAATGATTTTGCAGTCAAGTTGCTTATGAACCTGTAGGAGACAGGGTGACTGACCATAGTAATGCAAGCTCATCACAACCCACGATAAAGAGACAGACACAATCTATGGGAAATCTTATGTCCATCATATCATTTGACAAAGTCAACATAAACACAGAGTTATGTCAGCGACAGTTTGATAAATCACATTTAAAACTAGTTTTCACCAAGAATTTGTTAATGCATCTACAGACAGCAGGGTTCAGTAGTGGACTGGGGACAAGGACAACACTTTGTGATGCCTGGTGGCTGAAAAGACAAACTGTAGGTTGGATTTAATGACCCTTTTTCAGAATTAAAAATAAATAAAATGTTACGAGATAGCCAAATACGTTAACACTCACGATTACATCAGACGTCTTGTTTTTCGTATTTCTGTTTCTCATTAATTATGCGTGTCCGGACCTTACTTCCAGCTTTCTTGTCAGTGGTCTTAATTAGCCCCAGAACTTTGGGTGTAGTACAACGGAAAGCCCCAGTGCTTCCATTTTTGACAATTCACATTTTACAATGACACAGTATCTAAATTGAAAAGGTTTTGTACGAAGGTGGACGCGAGACAGGACTTTTCCACAGGAGACCAGAGTTCATCTCTATTGTGAGATGTTGTGTGCGTTAATAATGATCATAACGCAAAGTGGCCCATGTGATTACTAAAGTAAGGAAACACGTGTGTGCTGTTTTCACTATTTGTATCTTTTTATTAATGTAATTTATCTTGTAACTTAACTTAGTCCTGAAGTTTTTGTGCCTGACTTTATCCCATGTTGTCCCTTAACGTAACCTTAATCTGAAGTTGTTTTCCTAACCCTAACGCAGTTTTGTGTGTGTATATAAAGTCGTTTCCATGGGCTCAAATGGTGATAATCCTGGAAATAGTAATGCCAAAGGTTCTCTGGGGCTGTAGGAGGAGAACATGTGAGAAATGTAGAAATAAAACTGAAATATCATGGTATTACAGTTTAAATACTTTAAACACTTAATTTTTGGATATTACCATTAACAAGTTTAATTGTCGGGGTTTGTAATAGAAATAATATAGAGGACTAGTGGAAAGAACTGTTTATACTTTTAATACACAGCAATCTTTAAGAAAAAAAACAGACAAATTCAAACTGTTTGCAGATGAAGCTCTGGCGTAACAAGCTAGACCCCCTGATATGGTCCATAAAAACAGGTAATTTCACATTTAAAGTACTTTTGTGACAAAAAGAAACAGGTTATTAAGAAGACAATAAAAAAGAGCAGGATCACTGTAGAAATTGGAAAAGTTTTTGGATAGGGTGAAATGAGGTGAAACAACACAACAACATAAGCTGATCAAATACCAGCTCAGCTCACAGAGGGAATATAAGTGTTGGTAATGTTGGAGATCCGTTTCCTCAGAGGGGAAGCATTATCTTACCTTAGTTCGCTTTTAAATGTAACTGTATTACTTTATGTGTGAAAAGGCGTATATGTGTGTGTATGTGGGTTTTGTCAGTTCAGCACTGGCTCAATGCCATAATTCTGTGCAGTGGATTCCAACACATGAAAATAAGAGCAGCAGCCAACATGAACGGCTCTCTGCTGCCCTGCATCCTGCTCACACACCCTGCTGCTGTGTGACACTGCCAGTCTGTGTGTGTGTCGGAGAGATCACTTAACTAATCGCGCCCTGTTCAGGGAATACACTTGCTGCCAAGAATTAAGAAGACTTGCAGTGAGTGACTGTGTGTATGTTTGCAATTTATGAGTGTGCTTTTCTGTTTGTGTGTGCTTGGTGTCTTGCCAAGCAACTTTGTGTGGGTGTGTATTTGTGTGGATGTGCTCAGACCCTGTGCATTCTCAGTCATGCTCCTGTGTGTGCTTGGATTTTGTAGCAAACACTGCACCACAGCCAAACATGGCTCCATCAGTCTGATGCTCCCCGTCTGACAAGCTGGTGAAGGTTGGTATCTGTTTGATGTATGATTCATTTAGTTCTTCATACTCACAGAAATAGATATTCACATCTGGGACCCCCCGTTTTTCTCTAGCTCTCTAGCTCTCTGAAATGCAGCAGCAGTGGATTTCTGATAGTACTGGGAGTGTTGTTAAGATGAACAGACAGAAACTCCACAAACTGATGTGTGGCCATGATAAAAATATTTTTCCGGTAGTAATTTTCTTGCTTATGTTTTATCTTGTCATTTGTGGTGTAAACATTAATTTGCTGTTGTCGAGAAAAGCAAGGATTTTTGTAGTGTTCCTTCCCAGTGTAACAATAACCATCGATTTTTACAATCATTTGTAAATCTCACCTGTGGCTCAAGGTCATGATTAGGTGAGGCTATAGATTCATCAAGAGTAGCCTTAACAAGACATAATCCACTACTGACTGGTGATTGGTTTCTTCACCTGAGCTGTATATGGACACCAGCAAAGAAATTAAAGATTTCTTTAAAAGGTGCACAGTATAGTCTCCAGAGACCAGAAGAACCAGTGGAAGGCCCAAGTGCACATCTGCCCAAGTAGACAAGTACTTACAAGTGTCTTTCTTGTAAAACAAAAGCACTCACGGCTCCTGAATTGGCTGCATTGTTGAAAAAAAAAGGGGTGCACAGATATTGTTTGTAGGAGACTGAAGTCACTTGGACTCATGTGCAGAGGTGCCCAAAACAAAAGGCCCTACTAAGGTTGGCAAATCAGAAGAAATAAGTGCAGTGGGTCAAGCTGTCCAAACAATGGACCTTAGATTACTGGAACAAGGTCTGATGAGGTTTGAAATGAAGAAGAGATGCAGAGCCCATGAAATGACAAAATATACCTGCCTAACAACATAAATGAAGCATGGAGGTGGAAACATGATGTTGCTGAGGATAATTTTGCAATGAAAGTGTGAGTGATCTACATCGTAAAAAGTGTGTAGGTGTTTCCAAACTTTTTTCTTGCTCAGGGTATGTCAAATCACTCCATAAACCCAAATTGACCAAGCAACGATTGTTAAAAGGGTCCTCACTTAAATTGTTTTGGGTGCAGCGATGGTGCACTGTGTTAAGGAATTTCCAGGGGTTAAGATGAGTCAATATTTGTCATTGCAAAATGTTCCAATAAGAGTTGCTGTTGGAGGCTTTTCTCCTAAACGTTTTACGAGCCATAAACATTTGCCTGGTATCCCTATAGCTGTTTACCTTATTACTTGTATCTAAACACTTGATAAAATATTATCCACATTTATTGTAACATATGTTTATATTTCTTAAGCCTTTTTAACAATTCATTGTAATTTTAACCTTGCTTGCGCTAGTGTGAATACTATAACCTAAACTAAATAGTCGTATGCAAACATTAGCATTAAGGGGTTCAAAGAGGTTTAATGGCCCAACATTAAGGTGATGCCATTGTGTGTACAGAACTCAACAACAAGTTAGAAACGTGAGCATAACATAGCAATTATGGGCTGCTGGTACAGAAAAATACCAGCACTGCATTAAAGCATCTGAAGCTCTTAAAGCTGTAATATGCTGCTACTACACTCACCTTTATACTTTCTGTCTAGGGAAAGTCTTATTTAACAGTACAATGTGTTGACAGCAGATAGGACTGGACTGAGGTAGTGTGCACCAAGCTACTTTAAGTTTTTAGCTCCGACAGTATATGGGGATGGAGTGACATGTGACCTGAATTTGCTTTAGTCAGCTTTTCCTTTTCAGTCAGTGTAAACTATATGTCAATGTGAAGTTCACAGTGTGAAATCATAATCTTACATTGTGACATTTTTTACAGATCCTGGATGGTGTGTATGTCCTATTGTGGTCCTTTGTGTGGTTTTAATGGTTAAAATAAATATTCCAGTTATATGAGACAATTAAATTAAACCCTAGTTTATTCCTCTACTATCTCTTGTCTGTACTGGGATATATAGCCTACTCAACACACAAACTTGCACAAACCTATTGTAAATTGTCATTTCAGACAAAAGGTCACAGAGAAACGTAGTCTGTTGGTTCATGACATGTGAGAGTTCAGCGCTCATCAATTTCATTCCGCATTAGAAAATTGATGAATAGAACAAATTCTCTGTAATCGCTTTTATGCGGCATGTAAGAGCTTGCAGGAGGTCCATTGAGTGTGTTCTGCTGATAATCGAAAAACAACAGGTGAATGATGTGGTGAAACTGAACTTTTGATTTAATTTTTTCAGAGCTTTTAAAAGTTGCTGGAAACATCCATGGAGAACATTTCCCACTATGATTCTGAAGTAAATGAAAAAGTAGACAAACACACAGGCGCACTGCATGGTACCAGTAAGCAATTTACATCCAATCATACTTTGGTATCTATAAAAGTTCTGAGCAGGCCCACTCTGGATTTGGTTCAAGATGGCAAAAGGAAAAGATCCCGTTGATTGAAAGAGGAAAGCAGGAGCTTCAGGTGCAAAGACTTCTGCGCAGATACCTGTGCATTAGGACCAAATACAAGAACTTCCATAAGGAGAAACATTATAGTGGGGTTGCAGTGCATAAACCCCTCATTACAAAGATGAATGCAGATCTTAGAGTTCATTAGTGCATAAACCACAGGCACTGGTTTACACAGATGCAGAAAAAAGTGATCATCCTTCACCATGTTTGTGACAAGTGGGTGAGTGCATTGCTGGCATACACCATGGTACAGGTCTGCTTGCCTCCTACAGTGAGAGGTTCTGGTGGCTCTGTTATGGTGTGGGGGGCATTTTACCGGCATAGTTTCAGTCCAATTGTCATGTTGGAGGGAAGGGTGACTGCAAAATGAGTACAAAGCTGTTCTGAGTGATTCCCTTTATCCTATACTCAAGCATTTCCATTGCAATATCACTGGTTCTCTCCAGGATGGAAGTGCCCCCCATCCAAAGTGCCGCTGGAAATGCACAACCAAACCAAAACCCAGCCTCCTGACCACAATGTTCCCAACCAAACTGCAAACATTATTAGGATATGATGACATTTATCATATATGGCAAGTTGCAACTATGTTGAAACTGAACATATTATATAAAATGCTACCAGACAACAAATTAGGACATCGTGTTTTTTATTTCTAATAAACTCTGTCATATTACAATACACCATCAAGTTTGTCTGACTACAGGATTAATAAACCTTTTTGGGGCTGTGTTTCAGCCCTTACAGCAGCTGGTTGAGGACAGAGAAAGATCAAGGACTGGTTTAATAGAGTAAAATGTAGCAGTTGCTTCACACACATTGTTAATTGCTTTTATAAAACTCTACATCCATCCTAGTTTTTAATCCAAACCTTTGTTGTTTCTTGCACCACCCACCCCAACCATCTCCAAACCACCTTTTAGTGAACTCAGTGTGTTTCAACTGAACATAATTATTTACTCATTGCTTTCTTTCCGATTGCAGATTAGTTGAATAGAAAAGTAACTTTTAGGAGACAGTTTCCTAACTACTTGTTAGTAATGAGGGTTCTATCCCACTGTGTTACATTTCTTCACCACCATTGTGAGTTTTTTGATGTCCAACAAACAGTGGTGACTGAAACTGAATGGATGATGAAACTAAAGCTAGTAGATGATAAACAGTAGTTATCTTTCTCAAAATGTCTGCAACATAGAGACGAAGGAGATGTTTTGTACAAAATGCGTAGAAGGAAATCTGATCCTGCAAAGTGGAGTGCAGTTCTACACTGCAAGTCAGGCTAAGGGATATGGTACTGTGTAAGGTACAGTATGTGCCTATGACTTGCCATAGGCCATACCAATGCTGTTGTATGAACCAGAAGCATACATCAAGCTTTAGCTTCAGTGCTCTCCACCCTCACCAAAACATGGGAATGCAGGTTTTGCGAGACTTCCAGACACTTTTTTTACATGCTGGACATTTAAATGCACTATACCGTTTACATGCTGCTCTTTTTTTTTAACACCCCTAGCACACTTAACTGAACTGTACTGTACTGTAAAATAGTATACAATAGGTTTACTGGTTGGCCCTGTCTTGGGTCTTGTGTCTTGTGTCCTGTCCTGTGTTACTTGTGTTGTCTGTCTACACTGTCCGTCTGTACTGTTTTTTCGTCTGCACTGTTTGCACTTGGTTGCACTCGATGCACTTTATTATAGCTTGTGTTGTTTGTAGCACCTTGGTTCTTGGAGGAACGTTATTTCGTTTCTACTGTGTACTGTGTACCACTGTGTATAGTAGAAATGACAATAAAAGCCACTTGACTTGACTTGACTTGACTTTTAGGCTCAATGTACAATGAATCTGCTCCAGCCTCAGATGATGGCCCAGTGGCTTACAAAGACACTTTCCTTTTTCTTTACTTTGACAACTTTCAGTTTGTAACAAGCAAAAGTGTTAGTTTAAAAGGCCTATAGGTATTGGTATTAGAATCGAGGAAGTCACAGATATAAAACAGGTAAGAATACACACTTGCCAAACTACAAAATCATGAGGGTATTGCCTTACGTCTCCCTGAAAATGTTTTCATATAAGGAGACACCTGAAACACTGTTTTAGTAAGCATAATTACACCATTATTATAAAATACAAATTCCAGATGAAGTTGGATTTAATATTCCTGATCAAATTCAACTCCAATATTTCAATTAGAACAAATGCATACACCCCTTCATTATACAGATGTCTCATGCTTTTTCCTGCATCCTGCCTCTACATTTGACCCACCAAAGCTGTTAGAAGCTGTGTGGAGCCACAGCTCAAATACCTGGGGACCAGGTCCAGTTCTGAGGACTGTACTGCTGAAGGGCAAAGGCAGAAAAAAACACCATACCTGAACACTGCACATAGACGAGCCTCATTACACTTGCTCCCTTTAATCGAGAGAATAATGCACTGATGTTATAAAAACTGGATAAAATATATAGAATCCGAGTGAAACCACCTGATTGTGTCTCTGCTCTCATCGTTAGTAATGGAGCTTACTGTAGTGTAGCATGTCCTATAAATCCCACTAGAGGGGAATTAACCTGTTAAATTAATAACCATTGAATACTGCCCACCCGCGCATCTTTTGATTTATATTTCACTCTCTCACAAGCCTTTGTTCTTTATTGCTGGAGAGACATGCACAGGGGGAAATACTTTAGCCTCAAAATGTCACTCGCTGCTCTTTCCTCACCAGCTGCTGCATAGGAACATTGTTGTTTCATGCTGTTGTATTTTTATCCTCCTTCTTTCTTGTCTTTGTCTTGTCCAGTCTCTTTTTTTGTGTTTTGTTTTAAATGTTTTATTTTGTGCCAGGGAGATGGATTTTCTTTGTCTTTACACCACAACATTGTTGGAGCTCATACTGGCAATGTATTTCTTTTCTTTTCTCTGCAGTTCATTGTGCCGTCTTGTCTGCCTTTGTTTCATTTAATGCTGCAGACTGTCACGATTTCTGTCTTTTAAGACTTTGTTCTTTTCAACAAAATGTTGGAAGGCAGGGTACAAGGAAGGATGTAGGTAGTTGGCATATTCACAACGCTCCATCTGGCGTGAATACTGTTCTCCACCGTTGTAAATCGAATCCATGTGCTCAAACTGTGGAGCTTTTCTCCGGGGATGCAAGGCTTTGGAGGTCTTTTCCTGGAACCACTGAGTGATTTCCACACAGACTAGAATCATGAAGGTTGTAAAGATGTGCAGGTGACCGGATCAGATCCCCTGAGAAGGATTTAACAACCTTTTTTGTAATTAAAGCTAAAATATGTAATTTTTTTTGTCAATTTAGCAGTATGCTGAAAGTACTTATATGTCCTAACACGTGATAAGTATACTTGTTTAAGAAATCTGGTTGAATAAATGGTAAAATAATAGTGATTAAAAACAACAACATGTAGTTAAGTTAATGTGACTCCATTTAAATAATATAAATGTAATCTCATAGTTATATTTAATTAATTGGCACCATAATGTTCAGTGTACTTAAGGAATGTTGCATTAACCTGACACAGTTAAGTTGATTTTAATGAACACCAATCAGCTGTATTAATAATGTTGCTTTGTTTAAGCTAGTGGATTCAATAAATACAACTTTACAAGTTACAACAAGTTACAACAAGTCAATTTAACTGACTTTTAATGAAGAGTTTCATTCAGAACAGGTAAATAATTTGGTTACATTACATTTTGCCATATTCCATCAATAAAGTTACCAGGAAAGTAAAACTATATCCAAACTAAATTAGGTGAAATGTGTACAGAAAAATTAGACAATAATAACAAAGCACACCTTGAAGTGCAAAGCAAATTACAAATAATTGCCTTTTAAATTACATCAACATTTTCTTGCATTTACAAAGTGAGTAATGTTGCTGTTCTCCTGATTAATAGGTGGATGGCAATGGATTCTACATGATTCTCTCATGAGCTGCAAAGCGCACATGGCTCAGCTTTAAAAAATGGCGCCCTATGCAATCAGCTTGTGTGACCAAAAATACAGAAAGCGTGTTGGGACACTCTTAACTTGGTCCAAGGCCTTTAGTGAATTTTAAGCGAGTGAGTTATGTTGGTCTAAATTAGCTGTATTTTGTAACTTTGACTAAATATCCAATGATCACTCTAATAGAATTTTATAAATTCTCTGTAAGTGCAAAATTCTAAAAACATGACTTCTAGGGGTGTGATTCTTTGTTAACTATTTCATACATATTTTTACACATTAACCATGATTTGATGCAAAAATGACAGTTTTAACTCGAGTAATTTTAACTGATAACAATTTTAATTTAGCTGCTATTTTAAAGTGCACATTATATAAAGTGGTGGAACTAGGGCTCAAAATTACAGATTTCCCATTGTCCCAGGGAGGAAAATAGTCCTAACCGTTCAATCTGATACCAACAAACGTTAATGACTAAAGGAATCAGGCTGGAGTAAGAAAGTAATTTAAAGTTGTTGTTTTGTTTTTTCAAACAAGCAAAGGGAATAACTAGCAGAACTTTGATGGTGAGTTACTGATTATCTGAGCTACTGGAACAAGATATTATCTGGCTATCTGTTATGAAAAATCACAATTATTTTTTTATTTGTAAAGGAGTACATTTTTAAGCAAATACTCGCCTCCCACCCGTGAAAAATTAAAATTAATTGTTAAAAAGCTGTTTTTATCCAGAGGTTGAGTGACGTCAACTTGACTTCTTTCTTCTTCTTTCTTATTGGGGACCCAATTATATCCTTTGTTTCTCACCTGGCCTGAATAGCCTACTTATATTAGGGGAGGACAGATGAGGGTGGAGAAAATGGGATATAATGATGATGACTCTTAACAGACTAATCCGCCTGGGAGGTGATTGTTAGGTGTGGCCTGCTTGGTGGGTGTGTGAAGTGGTCTTAATCTTCCTAGGGATGGATGATAGGGCAACATGGAAATAGGAAACAGACTGTGCCCAAAGACTCTTCCTCTGTTGGTGAAACTTATGAAAGATGCAATTCAGTCAACATTGGCTGAATGTTATCAGGCCACAGTCACACCTATGAAGACATTAAAGGTGAGAAAAGTCAGTTTATCTTCGAACTGCAAAGCACAGTGATGGTGGCTGGATGTCCACAAGGCTAAAATCCACTACTGAAAGCACTCATGTGAATTAAAATCAAGGACAACAATTATAACAGTGTTAAAGAGACTGGAGCTAAACGCGTTTACCTGGCTCTGGACATAATGTAACTGACTGCTAAATGAAGTGAGGACTTGAAGTAGTTAGCACATTACTATCAAATGATTTAATTATTGGAATAAACCTGTGTATGGTCCAAATTGACAGAGGTATGTTTTGGTGTACGTTCACCTGACAAGGCTTTTTTTAACTCTGCAGGTTTGATTCATATGCCTCACAGTGACTTGATGTTCTCATATGACAACAAAGCTTTTATGGTAAGAGTTTGGTCAGGAACTTTCCTGACAAACAAGAGGATAGAAAAAGTTGTTCCCCGAGGGCGTCATTGTTTCATCAATGTCATTTTGCTTCTATTAAAGGTGTCTCCAACTGTTGCACCTACATTTTCATTCTAATTATAATTAGTGGGTAATAGGAGGTGTTCCCAACAGAACAGTCATTACACGATGTTGTGATAATGACAGACTCTTCTCTGTAATAAAAAAAAAAAACCCTGTGGGTTTAATAATACCACATTATTTAATAAGATTTTAATAATGGCAGCTGACTGATCACATGACTGATCTAATATTTCCAGCAGCAAATGTGAAGTTTTGTATAGTACAGTAGATTATAGTATTGTACAGTCTAGTATAGTTTGGTATACTATATCATAGTTAACCTTACTGGGACATGTACAAATAGATATGTTCCCAGTGTGTGGCTTTAAAAAGCCCAGTAATATCCTCAATATGATTGTTGTCACAGTTCACATGCTTTCTTTCAGAAATTCAGAAGATGTGAACTATGCCATGAAGTCAGTAGTGAGAATAGAAATGGTGAAATTTCAAGTACTGAGTACATTCACTTGGTAAATGCACAAAAACACACACTTGTCCATACCATGTATCAATATGTGTGTGTTTGTGCGTGCGTGTGTGAATGTGAAGCAACATTGTAAATTACTTTGGATTAAAGTGCTATAAAGTATAAGCAGAGCATTTACAAGTTTCTTGACTTTCTTGTATTTTACTGTATTTTCATTCAATGCTACTTTTATTTTTACTGAGGGAAAAATATTTTACTTTTTACTTCACAACATTTTGCTGATCGCTTTAATTGCAAGATATCTTTAACTAACAACTGATGATGAATTCTTGGGAAACCATTGTCACATACATACGCACAGTACATGAAATCAGCTCCACCGGTGCAGACAGCAAGATTATTGCTGTTTACATATTACTGCATCAGAAGTAATAATATAAAATGATATATTATTAAAATGGGCCACTGGGCAGGCGTAAATCCAAAGGTAGAGTCGACGCCTATTAGGGGTGGCAGTGGTCTCGCACCCTGACCCTGCTGGCCCTGTGCACAACACTGAACCCCCAAACTGTGCAACCCCAGCTTGCATATCTGAGCCAAATCAACATGTGGATCAATGATCCACTGTTGCAATCCTGAGAAAATGTGTAAAAGTGGGCCATTCTGCATAATAAATATATTCCCAAAATATTGTAATACTTATATATTTGTATATACATATACATGAATATGTTCAATTAAAGCAAAATTGTGCAACATTTTCCACATATTTTCTTTAAATAGAGATATGCTCCAACATGACACAGACTCATTAAACAGGGCTGGCAGCAGTGTAGAGATCTTTTCTTCTAAAAGATCCCTAGTGACTAATCAGAGATGAGTAACAATTTCGACTTGATGAGTAAGTCTATCAGTATTCTGATTCATTGTATATTGATAACTATGGTTACCTGAAGGGCTGTGGAGCTTGGTGGAGTGTAACGGTGAAGAAGAGCTGTATCAGAGCAACAAGAGGGAGAAATGAGAAAAGGGAGGACTACCCAGAACTAACCACACTGCCCCACATGCTCCAGAAACTCTGCTTGTTTTCTCTTTAACTACTTCCTGTCTGCATTACTCCTCAACCCACTGATATTTGTTTCTCTTTATTTCTTTTTATTTATGTGTTTCTTTTGTTTTCTTGATGTATTTCACATTTCTGATGTTGGAAATGATAGCACTATATTGAATGCAATGAATTTCGAATTTTATCTTAAATTAAATGTGACACAGACCATCATAACTGAGGGTGCAAGTGACACAAGACGAGCTGACCAAGTGGCAATAATGATCTTATATAAAAAGGCTATTGAAACATAGCAACACAGTAACAAAAATCGTGTTTCTTTGTCGGCAAACAGGGGTGCTGAAAAGATTTAGTCTTTTTAGCCACCAAAATACAGTCTATACAAAGCTGACAATATTTAAAAGCATTTTCAAGTCAAGAGACTTTTACTTAAAGCTGAATAACTCAAGGTTTTTCTCAAGGTGCTCTACAATCGGTGCAGCACACAAGAACCTCTAGAATGTGAAACATCAGAGAGGCAGAGATCATTAAAGGGTGGGCAGAAACACCAGGTGAGCAAGACAACAGAGGCAGCAAAAAAAAAAGTCTAAAGTCTAAATATGGGCAGGAGGCCTAGAAACAATCATAATGAGACAAGGGGAAACAGGGCTGGAAGGCAGGTGAAAGTTTATATAAGGCAGAACTAATGAGGGAGTGGGGTACAGGTGCACAGGTGGGTGTGGGCAATCAGGTGACAGGGGAAAAGGGTATATCTGAGCTAAATGGAGGACAGGAGAAAGTGGCAGATTCGGAAATGGCATGAAAGTTGAGGAATGTCAACACAAACAGAGAATGACTGTGTGACTTTGAATGACTTGTGACAGCTATCGGCCACAACATGCTGTAGACACCACCTGCTGGTTTTATTGTTGTGGTGGACACGGGTCAGCATAGGAAAAATGTAATGCTGGCTATAATTGACAGGTGTCAGAACACATAGAGCATCACAGCTTACTGTGTATTGAGCTGTGAAGCTGCAGATCAGTCAATGTCCATGCTGTGCCTTGTCCACTGCAACAACAATAAAAGCCTAATGTGATGTACACAGTAGGTTGTGGCTGATGGGTGTACGGTGCCAAAACAGAGGAAAAGAAAAGTAAAAGTTTTGCTTGTGCTGGACAGTGCATAACTGATAGAAAACAGGGTTGGGATGGATGAACACTAACGTGATCATATTAGTGGTGCTGGGTTAGGGCGTTAACATGTTTTCAGGTATGTAAGGAACAGGTTTCCTTTTTCTTTCTCCTCTGCCTGTTGTGTCATGCTTATCTGTGATTCTATGGTTCGGATAGAGGAAGGGAAATCGCCCCTACATGGGACAACAACAAGAAGTAGATTCCAGCTTTAACAGGGAATTAGCGATGGCCAGTAGCAGTAGAACACAGTGAGATAGCAAGGCTACGTTGAGTAATATAATGTGGGACACTGTCAAGGATAATTCTAGATAAGACTCAGCATTTAAGCAATTCAGTGAGTGTTTCATTACACAAAGCCCAGAGCTAAGAACGCAGAGCTTCAAGTTCTTCACATCACAATGGACTGACTACATTTTCATCATTAAACTCTGTTTATCGAGGTGTCTCATTTCACTTTATCTAGTCTTTGTCTAAAGATCTGACTCATCTTTAATTTGCCTGAGGACACACCAGTTCAGACTGAATTTTTGATATTGTGTTCTGTCACACTCTCCTGTTTCTTACACTTCTCTATGGCAAAAAAACTTAAATCTTTTGTACAAGCTGTCACACTCCAGTCCCGCAGCTCTCCTGCTTCCTCTTCCCTGATTGGATAGCTGTGCCTCTCATAGTCTGCTCTTCACCATTAACTGACCACTCATCCTGACACTTGGCTATTATTCTGCATTATATACTTGTCAGACACTTTAGCTCTCCCTTCCTCACTCAATTTCTCCTTCTTACATCTCCAGCTCCACTCCAACTCTGACAAGGGCGATGGCTCTGTGCGTTACATCCTGTCTGGTGATGGGGCCGGGTCTATCTTCAGGATTGACGAGACAACGGGCGACATCCACACCACTGAGAGCCTGGACCGTGAAAAGAAATCCCAGTATGTCCTGCACGCAAGGGCCATTGACCGACGGACAAACCGCTCACTGGAGGCAGAGTCAGAGTTCATCATCAAGGTCCAGGATGTCAATGACAATGCTCCAACATTCCCTGATGGACTGTTTTCCGCCACTGTACCTGAGATGTCTGATGTTGGTAAGGCAGGAGCCTTCCTCCAGGGGCCCCTGAAACCCCCTTTACCTTCCTACCCCCCAAAATATACTACTAATAACATTAATATTGACTGTATTCTTAGTAGTAAGTAGTATGTTTTCAGTTTAAACATAAAAACCTTAATGTGACACTGTACTGATACTGAGTTTTAGAAGCCCTGTTCTTTTAGTTCTTGAATGCTAGACATGGTTCTTTGTTGTCAAAATCATTATATCAGCTCCAGCAAAAAAGAAATGAATAATAATAGATTATATAAATAGATGAAATTCTAATTGATCAAAGTGTAATTTGTGCCTGGTAGTGGCCTTTCTGGTTCTTGTTTATATATGGTTGTTTCATTACACGGTACAGATTTCACTTGCATGTCTGGATGCTGAGACAAACTGGGTTCACTGAAAATGGTTTTCAGAGGTGTTCCTGATCTCATGCAGTAATTTTCACTACAGAATCATCTTTGCAGTTTCTAATGTTTTTTAACATGGTGCTGCTTAAAGGGCCCAAAGATCACAAGACTTTTGGCCTTGAGATTGATTAGGTGTTGGTTAGGTGTTGATTAGGGGATTTGATCATTTACTTTACTGTCCTTTGTGGACACTTGTTGATTAGATTTGGATATGGATTGAATAAACAGTCCTCCCACTAATTCCCAACATTAATCAAGATGACCCACTGGTGGTATTCACATCTCAGTTGTTGTCTTTATCTATATTAATCAATATCTCTCTCACTGTCCGTGTCTCCCTCTCGTCCATCTCTATCAATGGCCCATAGTTTTCTGTTTCTACTCATTGTTCTTCCAACTCTGCTCCTAATCACTCCTATCTCCTATTTCACACTCATTAATAAACCTCTTTGTTTTCTCAGTTGGGCGTCTTCATCCTTTTCTCTCAACAGAAAAATGGTTTTCTAACCACCACGCAAAGTGGTTTTCTAACCACTTCTCTGTTACTTTCCTATTCTTTCTCCCACTGTCTTCTCTACTCAGTAACTTTGCAACTCTGACTAATTTAAGATGGAAATTGATGTGTAGCAGTGTAGAAATGTCCTTAGATCTCCGCTGTAGTGAAAATGTTGTCATTATGGCCATGGCTATTTAATTAAGAGAAGGAGCTATTCTTCAGTCTAGACCTTTAAAATTTCAGGTTCTACATTAGACTAAGAGGATTAACTGTTGATAGGAGTAGAAGAGGAGTAGGAGTATCCGCCTGCAGTAAATGATCCATAGTCAAGGTCATGTATTCTATAAAAAAAAAACATACAGGAATTTAATGGAATTAAAGCAACTTTTCAAGTTAATGAATGTATTGTACTGTAAATATTAATGTAAATACGTACCTTTTGTTACTTTCAAGTGACTTGAACATAGAATGTCTAGTTATAATTTTCAGACCACTTTTTCTTAAGGTCTTTCAGCTTGAAATGAATGAATAGACTACTCAGAGAGTTTACTCAACCCAGTATATGAAGTTCTACAGTGAACAAAAAAACTAGAACACTTCAAGGCATCCACAGCTTGAGTGTAGAAATTCAGACTTATTTTTTATAACTTTCTTTAGGTATTTAATGCATATTGTATAGTTTATTGTCATAATATTGAAAACAACAATGATGGTAACCATGATAAAGGCACTGATGTCAGCCCTACCAACAGACACAGAAATTAGGAATGACACAGACAGTAGCCTTAGATGTCGCCTTTGTGGTGATTCTGCTTAATGCAAAATGAAGGATTTGAATGTTCATGTGATAAAATAGTTGACTCAACTTATTATTATGAGTTGATTGAACATTGTTTCTTAAGTTAATTTAATGTAATTGAGTTAGTTTTACTCACACGCAAACCTCATAAACTGACACTGAACTAATTATTAAACCTACGTTCAGTTAATTTGTGTTTTCAGGGCCGCAGGTGAATGTTCATTACCAAGTTAAAGTAACTTGGTAACTAACAGCTGTAAAATAATAGTGTAGTAAAACGCATACTTTTACATATATGTATAAATAGACAAACTGAAAATAAACTAAGAGTATCCTACAATAATACTTAAGTACACAACTTTGGCAAATGCAGCTGTAGTGAGGTGCTTCCTGGGAAGCCTTTTGAAGCAATCTATTGAATTGGTGCATTGGTATGGCTAGATTTCAATATGAATTTTTATTTTTATTTTTGGTCAGTGTTATGATGTATTTTGAGTCTGAGAGGTAGCTTTAACGTGGTAACTTAAAGAGTGGTGTCTCACATCTTCTCACAGTTCTGTGTTTTGTTGCCCATACGGTCCCCTACCCCTCTCTGTCGACTGATTTACGTCACCAAATGCAATGCGAGCAGCGATTGCTAGAAACGATCAGCTTCAAGTACCTCTTTACAAGATCCCAATTCTCCCTGGCATCAAAACACACCAGACACTGTTTGCTGGGGTCCATTTTTATTCTCTACTTGAAAACCCAATTAAGTTTTTTTTATTGCATGACTGATAACAAAAGGTACCATGATACTGCTACTTTTGTTTCCTCCACGCCATAGGTGTGGCAGTAGTGGATTGACGAGATATGAAAGCATCATATGCTTACATATTCAAACAAAAATATAATATGTCGAAATAACTAGTAGTTATTAAGATAATTTAAACAACCCAGGAACCTTCTTTTAACAAATTAACAGTTTTTGCTGTCTTTGCCAAGAGAAAAATCGCACTGCAGGTCTGTCATGATGGATGAAAGCTTTGGCTTCTCCTGTCTGCTGCTACATGCTCGGACTAATGGGCTGTGGCTCTTTACACATTGTATTTTACTGCAGCTCATACTGTGCAATAAGGGGGAAGTTAAGAGAATAACATTTACTGTGCATTGAAATAATAGATTTTCATACTGTTAAAAAAAATGATTGTGGCTTTATTTTAATTTTAAAATCTAAGCAAAGACAATTGTGTTAGCAGTGACTGTAACATTATATCTGTGTGTGGGATGAGCCTTTTCTAAGCTAAGAATTGGATACTAGCACTACAGCCACATTTATGCTTGCAGGCACTTGGATAAAACCTATTACAAATTTGAATTATGTGACTGAAAAAGATTAACTCAATTTAGTATTTTAACCACATACACCACACCAACTCAGGCTCAACTAAAATCCACCAGAAATATTTTCATAAAGACGTTAGAGAGATTCTTTTTTTTTTTTCCGACAGAAGTCTTTTTTGAAAAATTGTGTGCCCCTTGTGACCTCAGCTATGGAGCGGAATCAGTCTGATAATAAGGGATGCTAGAATTAAACCCACCAGATTTTCAGGGGTATAAGACCCAACGCTGACCCATAAAAAGGCAGCAGGCTGAAGCCAGAGCTTATTTATAACCCTACCCATTTGCTCTCACTTCAAAGGTATTTTATACATATTTTGGTATCTAATTTTTAGCAACGCTAAAAAAACATCATCACCACACCTCAAAACAGTTGAAAGAGGGGCAACAAAAGGCTGGAAAGGTAATTGCTGCAAGTTAAAAACCAATGGAGAAGCATTTGAAAACTAATTAAGAAAATTTATTTATTATTAGTTAAAGAATAGTATAACTGAATGTCATCAGCATATAAATTAAACACTGAATAATCTGAGCAAGACTGATTATATGCAATAAAACAAACTTCCTAAAATGGAACCCTCTGATACTTTACATAACAGAGGGATTGAGTCAGACATCTGGTTTAAAGCAACAGAAAAAGTTGTATCATTAAGATACGTCAAAAACCACTGAAGTACAGGGCCAGACAAACCAATAACATTTTAGAGACAATTTATCAAAAGTTTGAGGTCATCTGAGGTCACATCCCGTAAAACCAACATTGTGTACTGATAGAAGCCTGCAGCCATCAAAATGTCACTTGACACTTTAAGAGGGGCTTTCTTGGTTGAGTGCATATTGAAGAAAGCTGATTGAAACTTCCGTCCAAAATTTGATAACACAAAAAAAGTGGAAAGTGGTTGTCCTGCCACGTTTTCTACGATTTTGGGAGCAGAGCGGGCAAAAGCTCTGTTTGTTGAGGCAAGGAAGGGGGCACAGTGAGGTGGATGGAAGAGGAAGATCTGACTGAGTGGGAGGAGGGGACGATATGAAGGAGATCGGACAGAATTGACGAGGTGAGGTTGTGAATGGCCTTGAAGCCATACAGGAGGATTTTATTTAACTGGGAGCCAGTGGAGTTGCTGTAGGATAGGGGGGATGTGATGAAATGAGGTCGTTTTGGTGATAATGCAAAAAGCTGAGTATTGGACCAGTTGGAGCTTATGGAGGGCTTTATGTGAGAGGAAAAGGAGAAGAGAGCTACAGTAGTCAATGAGGGAGGTGACAAGCCTGTGAACAAGGATGGAGGCCATATGCAGGGTGAGGGAGGGGCAGAGACTATTAATGTTTCGTAAATGAAAATATGCAGATCTGGTGATGTTATTGTTGTGGGATTGGAATGATAATGAGCTGTCGAGGATGACACCCAGACTCTTCAACGGAGGGGAGGGGGCAACAGAAGAGCTGTTGATTGTGGGAGGAAAACTGTCAACTGTGGATGGTATGGATTTTGTTCCGTCTTAAATCTGTTTAATCATGACATTAAGAGATGTGATCAATTTCCTAAGTTTAATCTGTGTACAGTTCTGTATTTAACAAATGTTTTACTTTCTCCTAAAACTATAAATGCTTTCATTTAGCCAATGACAGTGCTTTTAAGGAGAAATACAAATATGCTTAAGTAATGCGACATTATTGAAAACAGACACACGATGATTATTAAATGACTGAACTAATGACTCAGCATCATTACACATTATACATTAAAAGAATTAGGTCAAAATAAAGCGCAAAACTTTTCAACAGCTGCTTGATTTATCATGCGTCATGAGTGATCAACTTAGATGGCAGAGAGGACAAATAGAAGAAAATAGAATTGTGATTACTCATTTGAATATCTTTGATAGACAATTGATCTACACACGGGCCCAAACTGAAAACCAAGTACAATTTATGGCCCTTTGTGTGGGACCAGAGACTTGCTGTATGAAGTAATTGACTCTGTCAGAGATACTCCACTTTAAAGCAGGACTTTAACATTTTTTTTTTTTTTTTTTTTTTTTTTAACCAGTTTTTGGCTGGTAGATTATAATGAACTACTGAGCCTGCCAGCACATTGGGCAGGTTCCTACTGGCCTAAAGTTATAGTGCTGATAGCAACATAGGGCGTGGGGCGCCAATCTCGCCGTTGTTTGTTCAATCCCCGACTCCTCCGGTCACTGTCAAAGTGTCCTTGAGCAAGACACTGAACCCCAACTTAGTTGCTCCTTGTGAGTGTTGGCCATCTGCATAGCAGCTCCCCTATCGGTGTGTGATTGTGAGTTCGAATGCGTTTAACATGTGAGTAAAGTGTCCTTCAGAAGCATGAAGCGACAGCTGAAATGGGTGATTCATCAAATACTGAAAGATGTAACCATTTAAAATCATCTCTTTATTTATGTTTCATTGTCAGTCTGATCACCATCTAATTCATAATTACTATTTCCCCTTCTCTCTGCAGGAACATCAGTTTTCCAGGTGGCAGCCTCAGATGCAGATGATCCAACTTATGGGAATAGCGCCAAGATAGTTTACAGCATTCTGGAGGGACAGCCATATTTCTCTGTTGACCCCAAAACAGGTAAAATCACCTCTGCGTTCACTTCAAACACTAAACAACATGCATTTTAACTGGTGCTAAGGAAAAAACAGAGGGTAACAAGGGAGCAACTAGCAGAGGCAGTGCTATAAACAGATTAATGATGCAAAAAGGAACGGAAAGCACTGTGATTTTTACATTGGCGTCAATTGAAAGAGCATTTAATGTTGTGGAAAATTGTAGTCCAGTATTTAAGGGTGGTGAATTAGTTTGTGTGAACTGCTTAGCACATTGGTGCCACATCTACAGTATTAGAGTGTGACAAACGGTTGAGGTCCTTCAAGTGGCACCGTCCACCTGCTCCATTTTTTTCTTGCTGAAGAAGCAGGTGCACTGGATTCCACAGCTCAATAATGTTCTGAAACCCCTGCTGGTTTTTGTCTAATAGTCATATTTTTTGACAGAAATGCACTAATAGTGTATATAGAGTGATTCTCTGCTGTACCACGTGAATTTCTCCACAGGAATCAAATAAAATATTATCATTCAGGCAAAATATCAATTTTTATATCCATCAGTTTTTTAAGATAAATGTTGAGTGTGTTTAGCCTTAAACATACATCCTTTAGGTCATCTGTGCATGCGACTCCATGATCCACAGGTGCAGTTTATTAGGTGACCTCTACTGACAAGAAAAGAATTAGATTTTTTACTGTGTCCTCATGAATTCTGTGTCTGCTGACTTGCTTTTGACTACGTGGTCGAAGTGCTACAAGATCCTCCATGACATTCTTTTTTTGTCTGCCCTGCCCTTTCTCTTAAAGTAATTTAATTATACTTTGAAAAGATTTTGTAGTTATGTAATCCTGTGACCCTGAGTTTTGTGTAAACTGTATAGCAGGTTCACACCGGATTTATCACACAGCTGCAGAAAGGATGTATGTGTGTTTCATCTGCATTGTCTGATTTAAGCAGAGAGGCTGTGCTCAATTTTGGCACAGCAGTGTGATTTCACTGATTATTTATATCTCAGCATACAACAAAATATTCTGTCTGAATCAAATTGTTCTAAATTGTTTTTTTAAAGATGAGACACGTTTTCCATCTTGCCCCTTACAGTCATGTGAAGAAAAAAGGCTGGAGAAGAATCCTGCATGAGTCCAGTTGGCAGACAAGTTCCTGCACATACTTGCATAGCTTAACATGAAGCCATTATTAGCTACAAAATCAGTCTGGACATGTTACTACAATATAAGACCCATTTTTAAATATGGGCTAAGAGCTGCTGCTGGATGGTGAAGGGTAAGGCTCAGGGCACAGGGTACTTTGAGGATGCACAATAACATGAAGTAAAAGGCAGAGAGGCAGGAAGAAACTCATAATTCCATTTTTTTTCTGTCTGTTCAGAACTAACAACTTGTACTTCTCCTTAACCCTGCTGACTTACACACTGCATAGCACATTAAAACTATGAGAATATATAATGTCTTACATCTTTTGAAGTAATGTCTTACTTTTCCTGTACAAACCTACAGGAATGCTTTAAAATTTGCAGATGTGAATGCACAAGGTAAAACTGGCTTAATTTGCACACTGCAACTTCAACTTTGTAACTTTTCTTCTTGCAGAGAAACTTTTTGTCTGAGATCACAGTCACTTTCTGCCCCCTTGCTTGTTGCTCTTAAAGGGGATGAGCAGAACTTAACTGGCCAATACTGAATCCCATCCCAACTTCACCTGCATATTTTGTATTTCTCCCAGCTATAATGTATTCCACCTGTATGCCATTGTGCACCTGGATTCCCCTACCTGCTCCTGTAATACACAATGCCAGCAGTCACAAAAATTGCTAAAAAGTCCAAATTGTTGAGCACACCATACTGTAGCACCTTCACCCGGGGTGTTTAGATTTGTGTTTGGACTGTGCCTTGTTTCCAGACAACCAGTCCATAATGAGTGGTTAAAGTCTGTAACCATGCACTGCTACTGTCTGTAACAAGAGGTAAGATTACACCCGATCTAAACTGCCCAAGCATCAGCAAAATACAGATACCCTGGTAGATTATTACAGTCCAACAGTATAACCTGGGCTTTACTGTGATGTTGTGAAATCCAATTATAACACTAATTGGGAGTACAGCAAAGACAACATTCCTGATAGTAGACATTAGTAGCTGTGTGGAAAGTACATCAAACTGAATTAAAGAACTGGTGTTATTATCATTCTTGAAGCCTGTTGTGATGGAAAGGTTCAATCATCTGTAGTTGGAGTTTATTGCAGACAGATGATAAGCAAAGCAGGACATTGAAAGTGTGCTTTAAACACCACCCTCTTGCTGAAGGTTTAAAATAAGGACAGCTATAATCTTCTTTTCTTTTTGCTACTGAGGTAAAGGAATGTAAAATAACAGTCCACAGCTACAAATGCAGGTTCTTATATCAACTTACACTATGGAGAACCTCTAGCTCGATTAGTTGAGACAGAAATGGAATGTGTGACGCTTTTAATCATTAGATAATATTGTGAAAGTGTGTCCCCACGTTCATTCCTCAGCTAATCACAGTAGGCGATTATGAATAATGCAAACTGTGTGGAAATAGTAGATTCTGGAACAGCTGCTGAAGGAAAGATTGATTTAGAGAAATCTAAACTTTTGTAAATAAAATGTCACTGGTATGTTAAAAATATGCTCAGTAAAATGATACACAGAGTAAGTAAGCGACATACAGTTTACATGTGACGTATTTACTGATCTGAATCGACTTCTACTCACCTTAAATCTTATTACTGACTGTACAGGCCACAGTACTTCGCAGGTAACTTTTACTAAATGATTCACTGTACTGAGTACATTGTAAGTCAAATGGCTTCTGCTGTTGACATGTTGGATCAGACAAAATTCAGAAATGAGTCTCTGTGTGAAACAAGCTGTTCTCATCCCCAGCACTGCTTTTGTCGCTGCATCTCTCTTCCCCTTCCCCTTCCTCTGTGTCTCTACCAAACAAAAGCTTTCTCAGGTTCATTAAAAAATAAACAAGAGAAAAGGCCGAGTGGATACAGTGCGCAGAGAATATCGACTTGTTTTCAGTGAGGGAGCTTTTCGAAGCTCATTCCACTCAATGTGAACGGAATTAACTGGAGCCAGAAAAAGATCTTTCAGTACACAAGCTGCACTATCAGCATAGGCCTGTGTTCATATGTGTGTGTTTCCAGTTTATAAAGGCTACTTTACAATGAGACTGAATGAGAGTCAATTTAGTCATTTCAGTTTTGCATCATTTCATTTCTATTTGTGTAGCACTCCCAACTGAGTAGAATAAATGACATGTCTGTATACTGCTTGTGGCAAAAAAGACATATGATAAATAATATGGTACCTTCACCCTCAGTACACCCTACACAGTGGTTTGATGTGGTTGTCATATTGTACATTCACAATCCCTAACAACAAGCCAGCAGTCCTGAAATGATGCAAGACTCTAATATTCATCTCCCGTTATGAAGGTGATGCTGTTCAGTTCATGTTGGAACATGTTGGAGAGGTGTTTATTCAACTGTTTGATCATTTTGGAGAATGTAGTTTTTGCCCACCCCATTCATTATAAATGAGGCCAAGCCACACTACAGAAACATGTCTCGGTACAATTCAGGTACCGTGCAAATGCAGCACAGGTTACAGCCTCCACAATCATTATGCAGTTGAATTGACACCTCTCAAATAGTTTTAACAAAAATTGAACTTACTGCAAAACTTGTAAACTTTAGTTACACCTAATAAGCTGCCATTTACTTATCAAGACATTCTGGTTTTCATTTGGAGTTTCCTTTCAAACATAGACAAATCCAGGTGGAAAAAAAATCCCTGAAAGTCACATGAGAATAGTCTTGTCTGCTCATTGTTTAACTGGATCTGAAGGGTAACAAGGATGTAAATACATTTACATCACTGCAATCTCACGTACTAATGAAATCTGTTTACTTATAATCCACATTTATATACAGCAGATGAATAATCTGATTTATTCTCCCTCCAGTACAAATTTTGGAACCATGCTGTTGCTTGATGGCTTTTTATATGATTTTATTTTTCTAATAATTCCTGTGTTCATGTTGGTTCAGATTGACAAGGGGTTCTCATGATCTGGACTTCAGTTCCACTTTCTGCCCAGGACTTTTATTTTTAGCCCCGTTTACCTGCTTCCTGCCTCATGTTAATTCATCAGATTGTTTTCACCTGTCCCCGGTCCATTTATATCCAGCTCTCTCCACAGTCCCCTGCCAAATCCTCCGTCTAACTCCCGGACAAGCACATATCTGTCTGTGGTGAGAACGTGATCAGATCCTAATCCATCCTAAATAAGTGCTCCACCATTTATTTGCGACTGGTTATCGACCCCATCCAGTAAAGTCTCTGTGTTGCTGTTTTGGTCTACACCTGAGTGCGATTGCTGATCTGGCTTATTTCAGATGTCCTGTGCTAAATAAGCTAAGAGTTCCTGAGTTCACAGAGTAAAATTTATCTCAAAATCTTTAGAGTACGATGCCACCCACTCCTGTAGACATGAAAGGTGGCTCTTAAAGGTTTATGGTTGGTTCTTCACGGAAGATGGCAATTAAAGTGAAGCTGGATTCACAGCTGTTTGCATTGCCCACTTTATGACGGTAGAAATAAACAATCTGGAGAAATTTCTAAAACCACACCTTCAGGATAATCCAATTATCTGCTGGAGAACTCATTTTTACAGCTTTCATATTGATCTTCCCACATTCACCTTGTGAAAAAGTGTGGGTTGATTTGTACATAATAGTGTGCTCCTTCTCTTCAAAGAAACTTTTTGCTCTCTGCTAGAGTGTTGCTTTATGAATTAAAAGATACAGGAGACACTGCAGGTTTAGTAACACCAGCCTACACTGCATCCACCAGAAGCCTATAAACAGGTCTTTTGTTGGACTTTCCACATAACCGCCAACCTGCACAGCTCTGTACTTGGATGTTGAGACCTAAAAAATTTCAGCTGGTAATTCCTGAAGACAGGAAAGTAAAATGAAATCACATGCATGTACGTGGGGATAACGAGATCTAAACCAATTATTGCATCAACTGGGATCAAAGTCATCAAAAATAATTCAGTGGATCCTTGAGAGATAGATCAACAGAACCATTACTTTTTAAAATCTGAACATCACTTAACTGTCAGTACTTGGTTAGAGAATTATGTGAGTAGACACAATTTGAGAACTTCCAGGGTGCTGTACTCTCTAGAAGAGAACCTTGTAATAATGGTTGAACTTATTGCTTTTTATTTAACTTAGTCAATGATAATTGCATCACCGACTTGGTAGTTGTAATAGCAAATCTTCATATAGACAAATCTATTTCAAAATAAAAATAAAAATAAATAAATAAATTGAACTTATGTTAATGACACAGATAAGTGTTTGTGTCAGTATCTGCTAGCAAGTCAATCCAGTGCTACTGCCTCAGTCCCAGTGCTATAACCGTGTGCATTGTTAAGAAAATATTTTCCAATTTTTATTTTTGTTGGATATTGATTTTGATTGAAAGCAATACCCACACTTAAACCTATAGACCCTGTTAGAAGGGATAATCTGTGTATGATACCACTGCAAAAATGTTGATGTTTAGATGTTCTCTGAATTCATCACTGCAACTCTGCTGAAAATGTCTCATCTATATTATCAGCTCATCCACAGCTAAACAAGAAATACAGCAGCTGACAGCACAATACACTCATAAATATAAGGTTCAATTACCCCAATATAAATCCAAACAGCTATCTCATATCTCATTATCAAATAATTTGCAGGTAGTTAGTTTAAAGTAAACCAAAGGAAGTCAACATGCCCCCCTTGTTTGTGATGAATTTTCTGGACCTTTACCTGTGCTTTTCACACACGGACTGAATCGAACAAACTCGACACTAACTTTTCACCCTTTCTGTCTGGTCCAACTGCATCACGCCTGCGTTCTCACATACAACTCCATGGTTACAGTGCAGGTCTGAGGAAATACTCTTGAAACTCCCCCACCAAAGATGTCAAGCCTGCTGTATCCATGTCACGGCCAGATTGTTCCGTCACCATTTCAACACCAGACAGATGGGATGCAAACACAGACTCAAACAACAGGAAGTCACGCTGACAGATGGAATTGAAGTAAATTACACAAACTCCAGGTGGATAATACCAGGTGGAGAAAATGGGAGATGAAATCCAGACGATCTATAATCCAGGTGAAACAATTCAACTGCAAACAGCTAGAAGAGCTAAGAGAGCATCTGAACATACAGAGGCCAAATATTTAGGCAGGAATTCCAAAAATTTAATCAAATGTGGCAACAGATACAGGGTGACTTGAACGCAGTTGCAGGGCAATTTTACAATCTAGAAACCCTGGGGGGTGGGTTTACGGCAGCTGGCAATTTATTCTACCTATGTGCAATAAGTCCAGTCATTACTAAAAACAGATTAGTGTGTCTGCCATCTTTTTGCCTGCAACACTGACACTGACTGGTCGAAATTACCTGACCTAGCTCTTTTCTGTTTGAGTCCTTGCACAACTACTTTATTCTGGACTGTTTTTACTTTTTTCTCCACACTGTCCCAGTACTGTTGACACTGCTAATTTATTTTTCTCCATACTAAACTTAAACCCTCTGATTTTGACAGACTAATATGATTTCTTTATATAAATTTTAAATCTCTTTTTTAATCTCTCTTTATTAAAGAGATTTTTCATCTCAAATAAAGGTTAAATAAAAAAAAATACATTTCAACTCTAGCTTTTTTACCGGCTTCTTTTGCCTATTTATGTACTATTTGTTTCCAGGTATATCTGAGCTACTAGTAGCCCCATGAATGTGCCATTTACCCTTTGTTAACTAAATTGGTGACCATGATTTCTATAAAGCAAACCTGATGATTACTGGCTGCACAGTGCCTAATATAATACTTTTGAGTGCTGAGAAAGCTACTAAATTTGAGTCTTTTCAGGTTTTAACACTGAGAGATGATGAAACAAAATGGCTAGGTTTGTGTGATTGGTGCAGCTGAGTTAGGGTGTAAATGTGGAGGGAAAACTGAGAAGATAGAGCAGGATTGCACATGAGAAGTAGGACCGGGAGGACAGTAAGTATACACACCATAGTACAAAATTACATTTCCACACAAGGAATTTTGCACTGCTACACACACTTGCACCTTAGGCTAGGAGAATTTGGTTTATGAATCTACTAAAATGTTGCACATACACAATAAAGGTGCATTTGCATTAATTATATATTACATTACATCTGTTCTTTATTTTGAAACACTGATATTACACCTTCATGTAAATGTACCTGGCAGAAAATATTGCCACTAAAGTCTTGTAAAATTTGCACTTATTTACTGTAAAAATAACAAAAAAGTAACAGTATACAACTGAATTCGTTTCACAGGGTGTTGTTGTATTATAGCATGTATTGTTTTCTGACAGGAAAAACAATTATTTGTAATTAAGTTTATAACTGTATCGTGTATTCCATTAAAATTACAGAATTTACCTGTTAATAGTTCACAAAACAATATGTTGTACAATGTTTTTACAGGTAATTTTTGCTTTTTACATTAGCAGCTTTTACAGAACATACTGAATTCAGAAGTGTTTTAAATAACACCTTACTGCAAAAGTAATGCAAAAATGACTTTGCATTAGTTTCTCTTCATCTGTTAAGTAAAACATGAGTCATAACTGCAACAAAAAACTTTCTTTAAAAGTTAATATTTGAGAACCTACAGTATATGACTATACTTAAAGCCATTCAAGTCCACTCACCGGAAAAAAAGAAACACAACAATCAATTGTTTGCATTTTTTATACACTTTCCCACTTCTTATGCTGACCCACTTTGCCATCTTGGAGCCACTGGTTGCATTGGTTCCAATGAAATATCCCCCCAAAAAATCACAAAATTACCTAAAAAGAAAGTTCACAGCAAAAGTGCTTATAGCTATCCTATGTTTTGCCCTTACAAAATGAAAATTGGGCTGTCCAAGCTAAAGCAGGAAGTAGCTCTGTAATACAGTGACTAATACAGTGGGAATGTGGGGTTCTTAATAGTAAATGAGATAAATTGAAATTCTTTTTACAAGACTGTATGAGTTACTAACCAAGAGTGAGATAGTTTTATCAACCTAAATTCTGTTTGCATATTTCTCAACCAACCAGAGTTTGGAGGGACAACAGCAGCATCAAGCAATTGCACCAAGATTGAGTTTTAGTACTCATAACTAAAAATATTGCTCATGGTTTAAATGTTCTTCAGCAGTTGACCTAGTTTGCTGCCGCTGCTACTGTTTTTGTTGATGTGAAGATGTTGGAAACTCTTTAGCAAAATTACTAAATTAAAACTGATCCAAGTGTCCTTAATATCCTGATTAACACCCCAATTTATATAAAAATGTGAGTGCAAACCTTATAGAAATGTTAGTGTCAATTTCAGACCAATTTAATTGAAAATCGTGTTGCTAGTTAACCTAATTGTTTTTGCAGGAATACTTCCAAAGGTTTATACAGTATGCAGAATGTTGTCCCTGCCGTCTCACTCGACTAACAGAACTGTTTGTTGAAACAGTGCCACCACCTAGGGAGGAACTTAAACTGTACCAGGTTGGCGCCGGGCAGCAAACTAGCTGGCGTAAATGATCTACTTAGTCGTATTTTCCCAGGAGGACAGTCTCTAAGCAACCTGTTTATCTGTGCAAACAGAGGGAATCTGTGGCGATTTCTTTATCAGAGATAGGATGCTCCTCTCTGTTGTAGCAAAAGTTTTTGAAAAGATGAGTGGATCTTTATATTAAATTTTTAGTAGTGTTAAAATCCAGAGCTGGACTTCCCCCTTCTCTTTATCTTGATCAATGTAATTAGTGTGGCTGCCCCTTTATACTCAACACAGAGAGACAGGAAATGAATTCCAGGCTTTGACCGTGCACTGAGCTGCCAGTGTGTCTCTGAGGCGAGCAGCTGAATGCTGTGGGCTTGTTTAACATGTTGCACAGCATCTCAGTTGGCTGACAGATGAACTTAGTGGTGCAGGCAGGTGGGAGCCAAAGACAACATGTTTTGTGGAATTTACCTGACATCAGTTGCCGAGCAGGGGAGATGCGGGTGAAAAAAATAAAGAGTAAATAAAAACGAAGAATGAGACAAGAACAAAAATAAGGACTGGAATTTATCTATGAAAGGAGGGATGGATTACAAAAAGAAGTCAGGGGTAGCAACTACAACTATTTTAAACACACAGGTTCTCTTTGAATCAGGTAGGTTTTAAAAAAACTTTCTTTCTGCTTTTTCTCGCACTTGCATCTCGTGAAATGTTAACACTTTTCTAAAGGACTTTACTGTGATGTTTTCTCCTTGACATAGATTTTTGGTGCCTTGTACCTCACTTGTAAGTCGCTTTGGATAAAAGCATCTGCTAAATGACTAAATATAAATGTAAGTGCAAAATACTAAATGTTCATTGAAAAATAGCTCAATAAATATAAAACCTAAATAAGACAAAAATACACTAAACGAGCTGTTGGTCCCTAATTATCATTAAGATTCACTTGGGAAACCTCCAAACTATTAAAGGGGCAAGAAAGAGGCTGAAAGGTCTCAGTCCTCTGAGATAGCTGTCATCCACAAGTAAACCCTAAGGATACCTAATGACAGGGAAGACATACGTTAACGCTCTTACAGGCCACACACACTTACAGCACATGGCATGGACCTCCCCCCATCTGCATAAGGACATACTCATGCACTGGGGCAGTCTGCATTATGTTCAACATGGCTGAAGCGCTCCGCTGGTGTCTGTATTGATATTCTGAAGTGTAGCTCCAGGCATCCAAATGCATCTCTCTTACAAAGGCACCACAGTGGCAGTTGGTGTAACCTTTACAGTCAAAAACACACAATTAAAACTGTGCAAACAAAACAGTTTGGTTAGAGTTAGGCACTGAATATAAAATGTCTCACATGTGACATAAACACTTGTGCATTGGACACTATAAACCTAATCACCCAACACCTACAACTTGCAACTCACCTACTGTTAATGAAAGTGGTGCATCGTTCATAAACTATTGAGTGCATTTCTGTCCCTACAAAAACACAATTGCACTTGCAGTTTAGTTGCATAGGGACATCATTTTTAGGAGATGGGGTTGGTAACACAGCTCTAGGAAGCTCAAAGTAAGAATACTGAAATACAATCTGATACTGTTTAAAGAGAGCTGAGATCTTTCTGTTAAGTGAGATAATAAAAATGCCTGGAACATAAGAGTATACAAAAGCATCATTAAGACTTTTAAAAAAAATGTGAAATTAGTCAAAATCTCACCTTCTGTGAAAAAAGCTTAGGTATTATTTAATTGGATGTTGAAAATAAAGCTCTGTCAAACATAATCGTCTTCATCTGCTAATCCACTTTTAGGACCTGTCAGGCATCAAGGCCAATATATTTGCATTCGCTTTTTAAAAATAAATCTCACGAGGAAGGAATTGATTTTTTTCTTGTTTTTCTCATTAGATGATTTCATAAATGGATACAAAAAGACAAGCTGTTAGCAGATGCAAAGACTTAGGGTTTCTCTGTATAATGGAAAAAAAACACACCATGAATACTGTTGTCATGAAGTGCACCAAACACCCATTCTTTGTGGGTGTTATCTGTGCCATGCTGATATTATACAGTAACTTCCTTTCTGTGCAGCTCTCTGGTGGCCTTGGAAAGGAGGCTCCGGCTCTGGGCCTTCATGCTTGTATGAGCACATGAATTATCAGGAGAGAAAAGGATGGCTAACCTTGGACACTCTGAAGTGGCGGGAATCACAGGATGAAAGCCAAACATTCAGAGTGACAAAACGGCGGTGTACATGTGTGCGCATGTGATTGCAGGGGGATCCTTTCAATATATAATCCCCTATTTTTCTTTCTCTTGCCTGTTTCTCTCTGCTCTTTACGCATTGAAAAACAGATATCATTTGCATTATGTTGGACTGTAATCCTCCTCAGGAGAGGCAGTATAATGTTGAGCTAAAAGAAATGAAAGTACATATTTTACAGCTGTACCAAAAATAATCGTTACCTCCAATTTAATTTATTTGTATACCACCAGTTTACAACAAAAGAATGCCAAGCTATTTCCCATAGTAAGGTCAGGACCTTACAGAACCAACCCAAAAAACCATGTGTTAGATTAAGCTGAAATTAAGAGGAAGCCAAAGTGGAATTGGTGTACTCGCCAACTGAAGGCTGCAAAAGTACCCTAAACTGCAACACTACTGACAGCTGCTAATGTGTTAGCTCCCCAAATGCAACACATTAAATAAAAAAAACAAAAATTGTTACATATAGAGAAGGCAATTTAAAAATAATCAGCATTTAAAAATATAAAAAATTAGACACTTTATACAGATTTGATAGTAAAATGAAATTTTAAATCTACTATGTATTTGGTGATATAGTCAGGAATAAAGTACATGGATTAATTATTTATATGTAATAATAATAAAAATAAAAATAATAATTGATTAATTAACACATCAATTTCGCAGCTGTAAATTCGGTTGTGTAAGACTGAATGTGTAGGATATAAACTGTAGTAACACAGTGATCAGGCATAATATTATGACCACTCCTGCAATTTAATGCAATGTAATACAGTGGCTCTGCCATGAATTCTACTTTTACAATGTTATAAATTCTCAGTATTTAGGTTGAAACTGTCATAAAGCTGATAATTCTATGTGTTTATTATTGAGGTCAAAGTGGGTAGTGCAGTCGTACTGAAGTGCATTATAGGAAGAGATGGTTCTGGTTGTTTTGGTCACCTCTTGTAAAAAGAATGAGGAAACTCACAGCTTCAAAGTCATGGGTACCTGCATGTACAGACACAAGGAGGGCAGGAGCAAAAAGACAAAGATATTGTCATGCAATAGTGACTTATATTGTAAATGCATGGATAGGAGAAAAGAGGAGTTGAAAAGAGCTCAGTGCATTAAGGGGTTTTCCAGCAATCTGAGCCTATAGCAGCATAACTAAAAGCTAGTCAAGAGTCACCAAAAGGCTCTTTCACACATTCACTAGAATCCTGAAATTATTCTGAATGGTGTCTGTGAGAATGCAAATGTCAGAGTGAGACGCCACCGACATTATCCTGATTTTATCCTGGGAGCCGCCTGGCACAATGTTCATATTGTGTGTGTGAACCATGTGTGCAACACAGTGCTCTTTCCCAAATTGTCTGGAGGATTTAAAGTGAGGGAATGGGTGTGTTGACAACAGCAAAACACTGTTTCTCACAGCCTAGGTTTTCTATCATGTTTTACCCGTGAGGATGCTGTGTGTGAAACGTGACTCCAGAGTCCGGGGCTGATTTCTGTGGGCACTATCCAGAGTGCATATATGAAGCAGGCTTAAGCCAAGTCTAACTATAAGCTTCTCCAAAAAAAAAAACTAAAAAAACTAAAAACGTTTTAAGCCTAGTCTTCAAAGTAGAAAGCTTATCTTCCTATCAAATCTAAACTAGGAGCTGGTTCCATTGGAGCTTGATAGATAAAGGCCCTGCTTCCCATTGCTAATTTAGGATTTCTAAGAACCACAATTAGACCTGCATTCTGAGAAGAAAGTGCTAAACTGGGATAACACAATGCAAGGAGGTCATTACGGGCTTTGTAC